>NC_136262.1:256098982-256133982 GCF_964187855.1 Myxine glutinosa | reverse complement strand
CGATCATGGATCCACATCAATAGATGGTACATCAGTAGATCCACAACCTCAATCATGGATCCACATCAATAGACGGTACATCAGTCGATCCACAACCTCGATCATGGATCCACATCAATAGATGGTACATCAGTAGATCCACAACCTCAATCATGGATCCACATCAATAGACGGTACATCAGTCGATCCACAACCTCGATCATGGATCCACATCAATAGATGGTACATCAGTAGATCCACAACCTCAATCATGGATCCACATCAATAGACGGTACATCAGTAGATCCACAACCTCGATCATGGATCCATATCAATAGATGGTACATGAGTCGATCCACAACCTCAATCATGGATCCACATCAATAGATGGTACATCAGTCGATCCACAACCTCGATCATGGATCCATATCAATAGATGGTACATCAGTAGATCCACAACCTCGATCATGGATCCACATCAATAGATGGTACATCAGTCGATCCACAACCTCGATCATGGATCCACATCAATAGATGGTACATCAGTAGATCCACAACCTCAATCATGGATCCACATCAATAGACGGTACATCAGTAGATCCACAACCTCAATCATGGATCCACATCAATAGACGGTACATCAGTAGATCCACAACCTCAATCATGGATCCACATCAATAGACGGTACATCAGTAGATCCACAACCTCAATCATGGATCCACATCAATAGACGGTATAGACTATAGAGTATCGTTACTTATTTTGTAGGTCTTTGAAATTCCCGTGTCTCGGCCCAATTCTTCCAAAAGTGTTTGAATGTAGAATGTTTTTACATACAAATGCAATATTATTATTTGCTTTGTCAATTGGAACAATAACATATAATTTCGTGGTGGTCAGGTGTTTTTAATAACGGGGTGGTGAGGTTGTTTGAATCGCGGATACACAGTGAGGTGAGGTAGTTTTTGAAACAAACAAACACACACACACACACACACACACACACACACACACACACACACACACACACACACACACACGTGTGACATGCTCATAGACAAACAGGGAGCGAATGAAGGAGGGATTTGAGGAAAATGAGTGAGGGAATGAAGGTGTGGTGAAAGATAGGAATTGTGGGGGACTTTTCAGACCTTTCAAAACGAAGTGGAAAGCCGTAAATCGTTCATGAGCGAAATCGGCCTTTTCAAGCCGCCATTTGCGAGGGACGACTGAATAAGTTGTTTTTATAGGTGGCCGGAGGCATTATGTTTTCGGGTTGTCCGTCCGTCCTTCTGTCCGTACGGGCTAAACCTCGTTTTTCTCAGCAACCACGTGTCTGATTGAGACGAAACTTTCAGGGTAGGAGTGACACCCATGCAGAATGTTTTTATGACAATTGTAAAGACATAGGTCACGTGGTATGGCAGCCATCTTGGATTAAAAGCAAATAATTTAAAAAAAAATTCTCAGAAACCGCTGAATGGAAAAATTTGAAACTTGGCACATTGTCAATACTCCCAATGGGGAACAAAAGCATG
Source organism: Myxine glutinosa (assembly GCF_964187855.1). Lineage (NCBI taxonomy): Eukaryota > Metazoa > Chordata > Myxini > Myxiniformes > Myxinidae > Myxine > Myxine glutinosa. The sequence goes on along the minus strand of NC_136262.1, from coordinate 256,132,465 downwards.
ATAATGATGACATCATAAGTGAAGTGGTACACCAGCCAAAAATGTTTTAATCGAATTCCTTATCCTAAATATCTGAAATTGCATGCACATGATCTATGACCCATATATATTGAAACATTAAATTTATGACATCATAGATCACATTGTTTGGCAGCCATATTGGATTTAACCTAAAACCCTCTGAAAAATCTTCTCCCAAACCACCAAATCGTTTGACTCGAAACTTTACTGTCATTAACTAGGCATGGCGATTAAAATGTGATCACAAAAACATCATTGGTCACAAGGTGTGGCAGCCATATTGGATTAAAAGAAAAGATTAAATAATTATATCTCTGAAACCGCTCACCCTATCGATGCAAAATTTTACAAATATCATCTAACAGCACTGTTGCATGTAGTTTGAAAATGATGATGTCGTAGGTCACGTGGTTTGGCAGCCATCTTGGATAGAGAAACGAACCTTATCCGATCAACACAAAACTTTACAAACGTGATCCCCTACCCATACATATGCAGAGTGTACATTTTTAAAGGTTGTATGTCATGTGGTATGGCAGCCATATTTGCTTGAAAGCCGATATTTTTTTAAAATCCCTTCTCTGAAACCGCTTCACCGATCGATGTGAAACCTGTCATGGTTGGTGAAAATGTGATACTTGAAAACAGCTGAAGGGATTTAAATTCAAACTTGTTTATTTTTAGGACACTGAACATGGCATCTACCCATTGTGGCATGATGCGGATGCATATTGGCGACACAGTCACATTTCTCTACTTTTTATATTGTTGCGGATCTCAGCGCCGGCCTTTTCCCCTTACCAAGGGGGGATTAGTCCCCTTGACTTTGACTGGCCGACGGGGCCCAGGACCTATGACGTCCTTCCCGGACAGCGCGAAAAAAGGTCGTAGGATTAGAATCACTATTACCTAATTACTCGCGCTGCCCAGAAACGAGGAAATAAGCCCCCACGAATCACGCGTGTTGAGACGCCGAGCGGTGCGTACACGCGATCCGTGCCATGTAGTTGGTGACCCCGGTTCTAGCGATCTCGTTCGTACCACGCTTAGCCAAAGGAGAAACCACAAAGGCGATTGAATTGGGAAGAAAGGAATAACAAGATTTATTTACACTATTTAAAATGAGTCCATAAAAGAGGACACAGTGCAGCCTTAAAAACAGTCTTAACTTAATCCCCAGGACAAACGGACCCGTCTCACACACAGACACACTCACACGGGGCTTGCAGCTGCAGGATGATGTTCACCACGTCCAGGGATGGCTGTCGTGCAGCTCCCTCCGGCCCGTCCCGTGCAGATAGTAAGTAGAGGGGCAGGAGCTCTCCGCGTGTCGTTTGGCACACACGGGTTAATGCGGGGCGAACGGTAGAGTCTGGGCTCTGGCGGTTATCACTGGCGGCTATTACCGCGTTCACTCACGTGGCTGAATAAGTGATATTCGCCACCGACGCGTCTGGCTGCCTTTCCTTCGGCGCGTACTAATGCGACCTCTTCTCTCAACCCGCGCCTTATGTCCTCCCCCATTTCTTCTATTTCCCTCTTAGATGCTACCCTCATTTGTTCCAATTCGTTCTTTTGGGCGTCCATTTTGCTTTCCAGCCCGTTTTTTACCTCTTCTAATTGATCCCCCATCTTCTTTTCCAACCCTTTTAATTCCCGGGTAGATTTGTCCCCCATTTCCTTCAATTGGCCACCCATTTTTTCTGTCCCGGGTGGATTTGACCCCCAATTTTTTAAATTGGCCACCCATTTTATTTTCCAACCCTTTTATTTCTCGGGTGGATTTGTCACTTTGGGTATCCAATTTTGCCATTATCTGGACCATAAATAATCGCATGTACTCTGGCATCGCGGGCTCGGCTGCCGCGGTCATGTGCGAGGCGCCGCCATTTTCTACTCCTGCTACCGGCCCCTCATCAATATATACCACCTTTAGAGGCCATTTTCCCCCGCAAAGCGGGGGTTGGCCTTTTTCGGGAACCGTGGTTGTTGTTGTTTTTTGGTCCCCTTTTTGAAGCAATGTTTTACGGCCGGATGCCCTTCCTGACGCCAACCCTTTTTGCCGCCTTTAACGACAAACAGGGAATTACCAGTGAACTGGTACTCAATTAGCCGACCTCGGAAGGATGACAGGCTGAGTCAACCCCCCTGGCGTTAATTCAGCGATCGACCTGGATTCGAACCCAGGATCCTAGGATCCTAAGCCGGCACCCTAGCCGCTAGCCCAACACCAGGGCTTCCTCACCCAACAACGCCCAACACCACGGCCCCTCATCAATGTCCTCCTCTATTTCTCCCAATTCTTCCTGGGGGTCCTGGGTTATTAATTCTTCTATCTCCTCGTCCTCTACCGCCACCGGCATCCAACCGCTTTGGCTAGCCATGGCACGAATTTAATTTGGATGTTACAAAACTAAATTTCGGTCGCTCGTAATTTTCGAGTGCGTTAAGCGCACTTCGGGTCCCAATCCCACTCCTGACACCAATTGTTGTGGATCTCGCCACCGGCCTTCTCCCCTTACCAAGGGGGGATTAGTCCCCTTGTCTTTGACTGGCCGACGGGACCCGGGACCTATGACGTCCTTCCCGGACAGCGCAAAATAGGGCCGTAGGACTAGAATCACTATTACCTAATTACTCGTGCTGCCCAGAAACGAGGAAATAAGCCCTGCACGAATCACGCGTGTTGAGACGCCCAGCGGTGCGTACACGCGATCCGTGCTGTGTAGTTGGTGACCCCGGTTCTAGCGATCTCATTCGTACCACACTTAGCCAATGGAGAAATCACAAAGGCGATCAAATTGGGAAGAAAGGAATAAAAAGATTTATTTACACTATACAGGGATTCCAGAAAAGAGGGACACAGTGCAGCCTTAAAACAGTCTTAACTTAATCCCCAGGACAAACGGGCCCGTCTCACACACAGACACACTCACACGGGGCTTGCAGCTGCAGGATGATGTTCACCACGTCCCGGGATGGCTCTCGTGCAGCTCCCTCCGGTCTCCGGCTCGTCCCGTGCAGATGGTAAGTCGAGGGGCAGGAGCTCTCCGCATGTCGTTTGGCGCACAAGAGTTAATACGGGGCGAACGGTAGGGTCTGGGCTCTGGCGGTTGGCGGTGATCACTGGCGGCTATTGCCACGTTTACTCGTGTGGCTGAGTAGGCGATATTCACCACCGGCGCATCTGGCTGCCTTTCCTCTGGCGCGTACTTTATACTGAGATATAGTGCAATGCTCCCAACGCGAGCGCTGCGAATCACGTTCTTCAAAGTGCTCTTTGTAGCAAGTGCTCTGCGAGTCCTTTCAAGGGCAGTCCTCCTGGTAAGTCCTTCTAGCCCTCTCCCAATGAGTCCTTTGCAAGGGCTTTGTGCAAAGACTTTTATAGGCACGCCCCGCGAACCTTCTAGCACTTACCAGACGCGCCTTACCACGCCCTGTCACGCCATGCCGTTAGTGTCCTGGTTGGCTGGTGGCCCTTACCGTCATCGCCTCTGACGCGCTGCCTTGACGCCGCCCCACGCCGACCCCGCGCTCCTCCCCCTTCTCAGGCCTACCTCGTGTTACTCGACTAGTGAGCGAGCAAAGGGCAGCAAATGCTGCTGGCAGCCAAAGCGTAACAAATGCTGCAGGTAGCCAAAGCTTAACAAACTAAGGGGGTCAGCCAAATGGGGCACGGGATCAATTATGCCCATGGAGGTGGAACTTGGAGGATGGACGCAAAAATGAAGGGGACCTAAACTCATGTCTTTACACAACGCAGATAATACTTTACACAACGCAGGGGAAATGGCCTATACTTACACATACTATGACATAACTAATACTACAGGTGGCCTACGTGTTGCTCGTGGACTAACTATGGGGGGCAACCCTTTAACCTTTAATGATCAATATGTGCCAATCTCAAAACCGTAGCAATATAAATGGAGAAAAATGCATTCCAGCATCCAATAAGTGGGTAAATAAATAATGTTGACAAAAGAAAATATTTTTAAAAGTGCAAGATTTGTTTTATATCTCGCTGATCTGGGATGGCACCATGTCAAATTGAAAGCATCTTTCATGGGAAATAGGTCTTGTTGATTGTGAGGATGTGGCAATTGGTGAATTCCAGCGATAGCTGGCTGCGTCAAAATTGTTCCCAACATGGGCATTGAAATCGCCAAGTACGAATAGTGTGTCTTCTTCGGGCGTGGTCGACAGAATATGCGATCAAGTGCCTCGTAAAGATTTTCCCTTTCCAGTAATGGATGCGTCCTAGTTGGTGCACACACACACTAACAAATTTACATGACCTGATGCAATGAGGGAAACATGTAAGGACATCAACCTCTCTAGGTGACCGATCGGATCATCAATATGCGAGACCAGTTGGTTATCCTCACGCTTTTTGAAGAAAACGAGGCATATTGCAATTGGCCTTGTCTGTCTGTGTCTGGTGTTGGCTTAGCGGTTAGGGTGCTGGCTTGGGATCCTAGGATCCTGGGTTTGAATCCCGGTCGATCGCTAAATTAACACCAGGCGGGTTGACTCAGCCTGTCATACTTCCGAGGTCGGCAAATTGAGTACCAGTTCACTGGTAATTCCCTGTGTTTCACAAGAGGCGACGAACAGGGATAATACAAACAATTACTTTGCACAAATGTATTTGTTGTGTTTGTGATATTACATTTTTATAGGCTATTTAGGTTGAATGTTTTTTTTTAAAGAAAGAACCCCTCAGCACACACAAAGGGGAGGGGCAGGTGCAGACTGGAAGTTTGAGACGATTACACCTCACCACCAAGTAATTTAAAACACCTCACAGCCATAACACACGTAATAAAAACACCTCACCACCACAAAATTAAAAACACCTCACCACCACGAAATTAAAAACACCTCACAGCCATAAAACACTTAATAAAAACACCTCACAGCCATAAAACACGTAATTAAAACACCTCACAGCCATAAAACACGTAATAAAAACACCTCACAGCCATAAAACACGTAATAAAAACACCTCACCACCACGAAATTAAAAACACCTCACAGCCATAAAACACTTAATAAAAACACCTCACAGCCATAAAACACGTAATAAAAACACCTCACCACCACAAAATTAAAAACACCTCACAGCCATAAAACACTTAATAAAAACACCTCACAGCCATAAAACACGTAATTAAAACACCTCACCACCACAAAATTAAAAACACCTCACAGCCATAAAACACTTAATAAAAACACCTCACAGCCATAAAACACATAATAAAAACACCTCACCACCACAAAATTAAAAACACCTCACAGCCATAAAACACTTAATAAAAACACCTCACAGCCATAAAACACGTAATTAAAACACCTCACAGCCATAAAACATGTAATAAAAACACCTCACCACCACGAAATTAAAAACACCTCACAGCCATAAAACACGTAATTAAAACACCTCACAGCCATAAAACACGTAATAAAAACACCTCACAGCCATAAAACACGTAATAAAAACACCTCACCACCACGAAATTAAAAACACCTCACAGCCATAAAACACGTAATTAAAACACCTCACAGCCATAAAACATGTAATAAAAACACCTCACCACCACGAAATTAAAAACACCTCCACCACGAAATTAAAAACACCTCACAGCCATAAAACACGTAATAAAAACACCTCACCACCACGAAATTAAAAACACCTCACAGCCATAAAACACTTTATAAAAACACCTCACAGCCATAAAACATGTAATAAAAACACCTTACAGCCACGAAATTAAAAACACCTCACAGCCATAAAACACTTTATAAAAACACCTCACAGCCATAAAACATGTAATAAAAACACCTCACCACCACAAAATTAAAAACACCTCACAGCCATAAAACACGTAATAAAAACACCTCACCACCACGAAATTAAAAACACCTCCACCACGAAATTAAAAACACCTCACAGCCATAAAACACGTAATAAAAACACCTCACCACCACAAAATTAAAAACACCTCACAGCCATAAAACACTTTATAAAAACACCTCACAGCCATAAAACACTTTATAAAAACACCTCACAGCCATAAAACATGTAATAAAAACACCTCACCACCACAAAATTAAAAACACCTCACAGCCATAAAACACGTTAAAAAAAACACCTCACAGCCATGAAATTAAAAACACCTCACCACCACGTCATTTAAAAACACCTCACCACCAAGTAATTCAAAATACCTCACCACCACGTAATTCAAAACACCTCACCACCATGTAATTATAAATACCTCACTACCACGTAAATCAAAACACCTCACCACCATGTGAATTAAAAACACCTCACCACCACGTAATTATAAACACCTCACAGCCACAAAATTCAAAATACCTCACCACCACGTGATTCAAAACCACCACAACGTTATTAAAAACACTTCACAACCACGGAAACAAAAGTTTGAGGGAGTCGTTAAGTGACAACACAGACACTGCCCAGATGTGTAGATATATAGATAAATGACTGGACCCGAGTTGCCGTTTTGTCATGGTTTAAACCAATCATAATTCAAACAATTATTTTGCACAAATGTATTTGTAATATACGTGATATCACATTTTATAAACAATTGAAGATGAAAAAAAAAAATTGGAAAATTTTTCAAAGAAAATACCCTGAGGACATATAATACCGACGGGAGAGATATGTGCATTCCAGAAGTTTGGTACGATTTCACAAAAGTTTGAGAAAGTAGTTCAGTGACAAGACAACACAGGACAGGACAGGACAGACGCTGCACAGATATATATATATATATATATATATAGATGTATACATATACATATGTGCTGATCGGTCACCATGGTCAGAGTGCCGATTAGTCATCATGGACCAGCCCTTTCGCTCTTGTCTGTGTATCTCTCTCTCACCCTCTCTATCTTTATCTCTGTCATGGCCCTGACTTCGTGAAGGCAGGGGTATAGTCCGGCAGAAGTATGACTGAACCTGGAAATTTTATGCAAAGTTTTTTTTTTGATTGATTTTGGTAGCCTAGGATCTACTCTTTCAGAATCTGCCGGGTGCACTCCGTGCACCCTTGATGGTTTTGAGAAATTCAAGATGGCGTCCAAGAAAAGTCCGGCAGAAGTATGACTGAACCTGGAAATTTTATGCAAAGTTTTTTTTTTGATTGATTTTGGTAGCCTAGGATCTACTCTTTCAGAATCTGCCGGGTGCACTCCGTGCACCCTTGAGCGTTTTGAGAAATTCAAGATGGCGTCCAAGAAAAGTCCGGCAGAAGTATGACTGAACCTGGAAATTTTATGCAAAGTTTTTTTTTTGATTGATTTTGGTAGCCTAGGATCTACTCTTTCACTGAGAATCTGCCGGGTGCACTCCGTGCACCCTTGAGCGTTTTGAGAAATTCAAGATGGCGTCCAAGATGGCTGTCGTTTCAGATAACTCCCTATAACTCAGTTAGTATTTGACGTAGGATGATAATTTTGGTGTCTAACCGTATGTTTTGAGGGGCAAGGCTGTCAAGAACAACCCAACGGCACTGCAGATAGCACTAGGTTCAAAATTGGGCAGATCAAAAAATATCATCACAACCATGCAGTCATTCGGTGTGACATGTTCTTATGACGAGGTATTACGCTTTAAGCGTTCAGCTGCGAAAGCTGCAACAATGGAACGATCCTGTCTTGGCATATCTGCTGCATCAGAAGGTTTGGTACAAGTAGTTGTCGATAATTTTGATGCTGAAATCTCGTCGCAAAATGGAAAACTTTCCACCCACTCGTTAGCTGTTCTGGTTACACAACCTGAATCAACATCTGATGCTGATCGATGCCATAGAGAAACAATCCCACGAATTTCAAAGGAGGAGATGTCGGAGCCAATAGAATATGATGTCACCATACAGAGATACAATGGTCCCAAGAAACCAAAAATGCCCGAGAGTGCTGCTGTTAGCACAGCTCTCCCACTCAAGTTACTTGCGCAACAGGCTACTGTAAAACAAAGAGCGGACGAAACTGACTTTGCCTTCTTTCAGGATGTTCAGAAACAGAATTGTCCCGAGTACAATGGCTACAACACAGCTCTTACACGCAATCAAGGCCAAACAGAACAACCTAAGACTAAGACGGCATACCTACCTTTGATTGATCTTGTGCCATTCCACCCAGATACAATAATGACAGCAATGGTGGAAGCTCAAAAGGTGACACATAATGCTGACCAAAAGTTTGTGTTATTTACCTGTGACTTACAACTGTATCAAGTTGCATTACATGTGAAGTGGGCTTACCCAGAAAAGTTTTCAGATGTCATCCCGCGCTTGGGTGGCATGCACTTTTTGATGAGTTTCATAGGCTGCATCGGGACTCTGATGGAAAACAGTGGACTGGAGGAAGTTCTGAGTGATGTGTTTGGAGGAGTCGCAAAAATGTTGACTGGAAAGAAATTTCCGCAGAACGTTCGAGCATTGAGAATGCTGGCTGAGGAAGTTCTTCGAGGAGTACTTGATTGCAATACACTTGAGTCAAAGGAGGACTTCATGGAGGTCTTGGAGAACATAGCCAAAAGGAGTAAGACTGCCAAACTGTGGGTGGACATGTTAATCAAACCAGTGTTCCTTATGATGAGGTGATGCTGTCCAATATCATTGTCCAACAGGTGATACTGTCTGCTCGAAATAATGAAGAGAGTGATATAACTGTGATATCCGATGACACTGACGTTTTCATTCTCTTGCTTCATTATTATCACGCTGGAAGCATGAAAAATCGTATCACCATGGAATCACCAATTAAGGAACGAACAGTCATTGACATTGGAAAAACCGTAGAGAAGCATGTGTCTTTTGTGAATGAACTCCTGCCAGCCCATGCTCTTACTGGGTGTGATACGGTAGCATGCTGCTATGGGGTTGGCAAAGGTACTGCATTGAAGGTTCTGAAAGATGGTCACTCACTGTCACTTTTAGGGGTCATTGATTCTCCCATAGAATCAGTGATTGCGCAGGCAACCACATTCATGTCAGCCTGTTACGGTCAATATTCTATGAGTAAATCAATGTCCGAAACACGCTGGAAGATGTGGGCATCCAAAACGGGTCGGGCCTCCGCGGTAACACCAAAACTTTGTTCCCTTCCTCCTACAAGTGAGGCATTTAAAGAGAATGTAAGAAGGGCCCATCACCAAGCCATTGTGTGGCGTTCACTGGAAGACAGCAATCCGCCTGAACTTGATGCAGAAATGTACGGATGGGTAAAACACTCGAAACTGAAAACGCTACAACCGGTCCTCCTTCCCGCAAATGTTGAACTCGCCCCAGAAACTGTCATGCGTATGATCAGATGTGGATGCAAGAGTGACAACCCCTGCAGAACGCTTTCTTGCAGCTGCAAGAAGGATGGTTTGAAATGTACAATATTCTGTGCTTGTTATGCTGCAGGTTGCAGCCAGACTCTTACTTAGCATTTTAATTCAATTGAACAATGTCACAGATTCTTGTGATGTAATTCATATGCATCTGTTTTAATCACTTAAATGGATTCTTTGTCCACGAAACATATGGATAGACACCAAAATTATCATTCTAGACCAAGTGAATTTATTTGAATAAAAGTGAATACAAGTGAATTTGTTTGTTTTTGTTTGAAATTTGTAATATGGCAGCCATATTGGCGGCCATATTGCATTTCTATATGATGCAATCCCCAACCAGTCAAATAAATGGTTTCAATGGATTCCTTGCCCCTCAAAACATACGGTTAGACACCAATATTATCATCCTAGGTCAAATACTACCGGAGTTATAGGGAGTTATCTGAAACGACAGCCATCTTGGACGCCATCTTGAATTTCTCAAAACGCTCAAGGGTGCACGGAGTGCACCCGGCAGATTCTCAGTGAAAGAGTAGATCCTAGGCTACCAAAATCAATCAAAAAAAAAACTTTGCATAACATTTCCAGGTTCAGTCATACTTCTGCCGGACTTTTCTTGGACGCCATCTTGAATTTCTCAAAACGCTCAAGGGTGCACGGAGTGCACCCGGCAGATTCTGAAAGAGTAGATCCTAGGCTACCAAAATCAATCAAAAAAAAAACTTTGCATAAAATTTCCAGGTTCAGTCATACTTCTGCCGGACTTTTCTTGGACGCCATCTTGAATTTCTCAAAACCATCAAGGGTGCACGGAGTGCACCCGGCAGATTCTGAAAGAGTAGACCCTAGGCTACCAAAATCAATCAAAAAAAAAACTTTGCATAACATTTCCAGGTTCAGCCAAAAAATTGGATTTGGCAACCGGACTAGTACACCATCCTGGATGTAGGGATCTCTGGGTCGCTCCCGGGAGATTGGTCGGCTGTCTCCGTGCCGTGTTTGTGTTTATGAGAACTGTCTTGGGCTACACAACAACAACAACAACATTTGGTTGAGAAAAGTCGTTGTCCTTAAGGGGAAAAAATCAGTTAGATAAAGAGTATTTCCTGGATTGGAGGGAAGATGTGGTCTGGTTGGGGCGTGCCAGTTTTATTCTCATTTGCTTCTTACATTAACTGCCATTGCCTTGATGGTCTTGCATGTCGGTTTGACAAAAGGCTGAATCTCTGTCGTTAAGAGCAAAACGTTTTATCGGCCTCTGCTATAAATGCAAAGCAGATTTATCAGGACAGCGTCTTCGTTGGATAAAACTACGCTCTTGCGCGCACAAGGGAGAGAAAGTTTGACAGCCAGGAACAAATTGAAGTAGGCATGCAAAAGGTGAGGGAGGCAAGTGGAGGCCGAAGTGAATAATCAATGCAAATCGTACAAATCAAGGTTTACGCTTCGTGCTAGTCGAGGCATGCGCAATTCTTGCCATTCCTAGACAGGTGGCGAAAAGAACATTTGCAAGTAAAAAGCACAGAGGTTCACACATCATGGTGCGAGTTTACAGCAATCACTCAGTGCCAAACACGCTACGTCAACAATGAATATGCAACTTGTCCAGGAATGGGGAACAACTCTTCCCAAACCTGTTTGAGCATTTAGAGAACGCCACTCCTTTTTCATGGAATTTAGGTGTTTCCGAAGTGGTGGCATGCTCATGCCAAGGAGGTTGTGGAACTTTTAATCTCCAATTCAGAGGAATCGACATCTGTGAAACAAGATCAGCTAAAGCCTTGAGAGCTGGAATGTCAACATTTCAGTGTGATGACAGACAAACAGGTGGTTTGGCAGTGCCAGACCATGAAAGCCAATGTTATGGAGGAAAAAGCAATTTGATAATTTCCACTTCCATAGGAAGAAAATCAGAAATTGCCAGTTGTGGCATCCCTGTGTTGGCTTAGCGGTGAGGGTGCCGGCTTGGGATCCTAGGTCGATTGTTGAATTAACACCTGGGGGGTTGACTCAGCCTGTCATCCTTCCGAGGTCGGCAAATTGAGTACCAGTTCACTGGTAATTCATTGTGTGTTGCAAGAGGCGACTAACAGGGTTGGCGGCAGGAAGGGCATCCGGCCATAAAACATTGCTTCAAAAAGGGGACCAAGGTTCCCAAAAAAGGCCAACCCCTGCTCTGCGGGGAAAAAATGGCCTCTAAAGGTGATTCTTCTTCTTGTTCCAGTTGTGGCATCAGGCTGTAGTGCAGCCATTTATGATACTGACCATCTCCCCTTGTGTGTTTATATGAGGCTATAGGATTCGAGACATGAGGTTTCTTTGCTATCTTGAAGGGCTAACAGCCAAAACATCAGCATCACCTTGCTGATACCTTCACTGTACCTTTGTCAACCTGCAGTTGATGAAACCTGTCCTTTGAATTGTCTGTTGATACAGAATGACAAGTCTTGCAAACACGAGTATTACTCAACTTAAAATATGACAGAGGAGGATGTGGATGAGGAAGGGATGGTACTTTAATCTTTAATACGGGAATCTTTAATACGGGACTTTCAAGATGATGCGATTAACCCACAATGCATCGGCGCGCATGCGCAGAACCCATCGGCATCAATGGCGATCGAGGCATAAGATATCGTGCATGTAGGCCTAGACTTATCTAATGAATTGTGTGAATTCGTTTTAAATATCTTTCTTCAACACCATGATTTATCATCGGTGTTGTTAGCTGTTATGGCTTGCGGAGCTCCAAAAACAACTCGAAAAATACCTGAAATGGGGGTACGTGTGCACAACGAAAGAGTTGGAGAATGTTACCAGTTCACTGACATGGCTGATCGAGAGACCCTGTTGTTGTTGTTGTTGTTGTTGTTGTTGTTGTATAGCCCCACATCGTTTTCTTGAACAAGCCCGTGGCACGGACACAGCCGATCGATTTCCCAAGAGTGACCCAGAGATCCCCCACATCCAGGTTGGTGTACCCCTGCCTTCTTAAAGTCAGGGCCATGACAGAGTTGGAGGGAGAGAGTGAGAGAGACAGAGAGAGAGAGAGAGAGAGAGAGAGAGAGAGAGAGAGAGAGAGAGAGAGAGAGAGAGAGAGAAAGAAGAAGAAGAAGAAGAGACGAGAGGGAAAGGGCCGGTCCATGGGGACCAATCAGCTCTCTGATCGTGACCGGGCTACCCTGACAAATCCGGTCAGCAGGGAAGAATGGGAAATATTTGGCCCCCGACTTGCATTGGGGGGTACAACCACCATGAAGAGGCGTACTTGATAGTAGTCTCAACGGAACCCATACCCCATCCTATCTGGCACCCATAACCCATAACCCACCCTCCTGGCACCCACAGCATAGCGCTTATCCAAGCATTGAGCAACCGTGGGCAGGGAAGGGGCCATTTGGTTAATATCTCAACATAAATGCCCTGCAAAATTGCCAGGAGTATTTGATTGGGTATTGGTCCAGTAGAAAATACTCCCCATGGCAGTTGCACAGAATGACATCCCTTACGGTTGAGGGCGGGTTAATGTCTGGGCCACCAAGGCTCCATACTTAACACGACTCCAACTTGTATTTTTAACCCATAACCCACCCTATCGGGCACCCATAACCCATAACCCACCATATCTGGCACCCATAACCTACCCTATCTTGCACCCGTAACCCATAACCCACCCTATTTGGCACCCATATGCCACTCTATCTGGCATCCATAACCCACTCTATCTGACACCCATAACCACTCTATCTGGCACCCATAACCCACCCTATCTGGCACCCATAACCCACTCTATCTGACACCCATAACCACTCTATCTGGCACCCATAACCCACCCTATATGGCACCCATAACCCATAACCCACCCTATCTGGCACCCATAACCCATAACCCACCATATCTGGCACCCATAACCCACCCTATCTTGCACCCATAACCCATAACCCACCCTATCTGGCACCCATAAACCATAACCCACTCTGTCTGGCACCCATAACCCACCATATCTGGCACCCATAACCCATAACCCACCCTATCTGGCACCCATGACCCACCCTATCTGGCACCCATAACCCACCCTATTTGGCACCCATAAGCCACTCTATCTGGCATCCATAACCCACTCTATCTGGCACCCATAACCCACTCTATCTGGCACCAATAACCCACCCTATCTGGCACCCATAACCCACCCTATCTGGCACCCATAACCCACTCTATCTGGCACCCTTAACCCATAACCCATCCTATCTGGCACACATAACCCATAACCCACCATACCTGGCACCCATAAGAATGATATCGCATGGGAATTGTGTGGGTCATTCGCATTGGGTGTATTGGGCTAAATAGTCTCATTCTGTATCTCAATGTCCCATATAATGGTGATACAAGCAAAAATAATAATAAAAGTGATGGATGACAACTTGAAATCAGGCAATTTTTAAAACTATATATAACGTGTATAATATATATACTGTGTATATATTTTAAAGAAGTCATATTCTGGTTCCTGTTCCATGAATTCGCTTTAATAATATTTTTATATCATTTATTTTAACTCCATATTCGAGCTTACATTAACATATCTCGGTCCGCATATTATTACACCTGCCTATCAAAGCCAAGAAATGTGCTGAAAATGCAATCTTTGTCCTGAGCCAAGAGATTGAATCAAGATCCAAACGGATCCATTTCCACAGCAATGTCTTTAGAGCGTGGTTTACATTATGGAAAGCCGGCCATTTGGTGAGAGCTCAGTGAGCTCACAGTTAGCACCTGGTAGTGTGAACCATGCAGCCTCTGCATCTCTGTGTCTGACGAAGGATTAATTATATGTGGCCACCAGAAATCCCATTGCTTAGGCCAATGTTGTCACGAGCTCGGACTAACCGCTTCAACTGTAGCTCGTCGTGGGCCTGGTGCAAGGGCAGCCGAGCGCATTTGCTTTCTTTTGATTGTGAGTGCCAATCTGTCAAGCACCCAAACTCCACGTATAAAACGTTGCTTAATGTTTGGATGTTTTTTTCGTATCTTTTCAAAATTGTCTCCTGGGAAGTGTGCTCGATGGGATTTTAATATCAACTGGTCGGTCCGCCCTTTCACATTGAGAGCAACGGCCAAGGAAAACCAGAGACATGCTAGTAATTTGAAAATGTAAGTTTTATTCTTCACCTGACTGTAAAAGGTCTGATTGGTGTTTTGCAGGAAGGGCGTGTCGTCCCTCGGATGGACGTTAAGGTGGGCCCTCAGTCTGCTAGCAATGATTGCTGGTGGATAATGGCCGACGAAGATCCAACAATCTCTTTTGAAGAAGAGTAAACTAGTAACTGCCAGCAAAATGTCCAAATTACAAAATCCTGCCTTATCAAACCTTAGGCCTGATGATGATCATCCATTGTCGGTCCTCAAGGTATTCTCAGTTTGTCAAAGGATCAGTAACCAAAACCAGGATGTCGGTTGAGCCATCATCCTACATTGGACTTCAACTGTATTACTGGCCCAGAAAAAAATAAACAAGAAATATATTGTGCATAGCACGATACTTGCGGAATCCCTAAAATATTGTTGCGTGACTACCCTTGGGAACACCTTAGTGTAGCACGGAAGGCCAAACGAGCTTAACTCCGAGGCATTCGGTTCAAAATGTGGCGGAGTTTATACACGCAGGGGGGGGGGGGGGGCGGAAGGGGAGGGGGTGGACAAGAATGCTGAAGAGCACTTACCTGAACAGCCTCCACCTGACATCTTCAACCTGTTCAAAGTAACTCAAACAACACGCATTTTAAAATGTACAAAAATAATCAGGTTTATTTTTGGAATGCCGGTGAGAAAAAAAAAATGCACGATAAGAAATAATGTTCCCAAATTGGGACGTCCCCACAGACAGACACAAACACAGACGAAGGATAAAATTAATGTTGGATAAAATAATTGTGTGTGGTTGGCACTTAGCTCTCTAGCAGTCCTGGCACCTCATCAAGACCCGTCTTAGGCCCTGTCCCTGCGCGGGAACCCGGACACGGCCACTGCCTTGGCGGGAAGTAGGCCTCAGTCCGCCCTCGTTCACTAGGCCATGATGTAGGCCTTTCACGCGATGAGAATGGCAGGCGTGCAGCTCACTCCTCCAGTCGCGCCTGTCCTCACGAACTCCGGAACCCCCCCCCCCCAACCCCCCCCTCCCCGCCGTTCCCGGCCCATGGCTCTTCCTCCTCACGATTGGTGTAAGCTCAATGTCCCTCGTAAAGAGCGCTATGACGCGCTCGTGAAGAAATCCAACGAATCCCACTCGCGCAATGTACTCCAACCGTTCGGTGTGTCCAGAACAAAGAGCGAGGCGAACGAGAGAAGCAGGGAAAATGTCGGGTCTCCACCATGCACAATCGTATCCCAGAACAAGCAGCAAGAGGGACGTCCACTTGCAATCGCATCCAAACTGAGAAGAAGAAATGTCCGCCACTCCAACTATTTTGTCCACGCCGCTCTGACGTCATCTGCCCTGCTTCACCGCGTGTCTTCTTACCACTCCCTGTCAATCAATTCCGCCCAATCACTGGCCTTCTGGGCTTGGCCGCACGGATCTTTCGTCCTATGTGCTTCTAAAGTCGGGGTAATTAGCGGCAGTGCTCAATGTCCTGGCTTCCAGTAAGTTTTTATTATTAGGACCTTTAAATGTGGGATTCTGGCTACATATCTCTGGTGCTGTGCCAAAGGGAACATAGGAAATAATTACAGAGGTAACGACGTACAAGGGATAATTACCCATAATCCCTGAGCTAATTAACATACCTCACTCCTCGTAATGGGGACGAAGATACACCTTAATCCGACATCCGGGCTAAACAAATTCCCTACTTATTACATGGTGGTTCTTCTTCTTCACGACAATCGGAGCACACTAATCTATACAAATCTACCAGGACTAAAGTAATCACTGCCTACCCCCTACAAATGTAACAATATGTTGTTGAACTTTGGCCCATGTTGACCTCAAAAATAATTGGTGGTTGAATTCATTGAACTGATATGCAAATCCTCTTCAAATTCCAAGTCACTTGGATGAAAATTGAGGATTTTAGAAATTTGACAAAGTTGTTGACCTTTGGTGTATGTTGACCTTTTGACCTCAAAATCAACATGCTTCTTCCTTATGACCAACTCTACCATTTGTTGAAGTCTCGTAAAAATCGGTTTTCAATTGTGACATGTCGGTGATTGACAAACAAACAGAAAGAATAACGCAAAAGACCAACCAATATCCTTGAATAAGCTTCGATTTTCGAAGTAATAAATAAATAAATAAAAAAGTAATAAATATAAGCAAACGAAGTAATAAATAAAATATAAACAGATGTTAAAAAAGAAAATTATTGGAGCATGGGTCTGTTTAATGTAATGGGGGGAAAGATTGATTTTAGTGTCATTATTTCATGGAGCAAAATCGGGTTTGAAATGTGTATAATTGAGCATCCAATAGGACCGATTGTTGCTCGGAAAACCATAAAACTCACAAACTACCAATGATGTGATGGCAATGACGACTCACAAACAACAAAGACATGCCTATTATATCTCTCGGATGCTTATACCCAGTCAATTTGCCTGACATAGGCTGGACCAGAAACTTCTGGAATCCTCCCGAAGCCACCTCCCCTTATTCTCCCTCTTGAAGAAACATTCTCCCCTGCCATAGCCAGGGGTTGAGACAAAAAGGCCAAAAATGTTCGCGGTGCAGGAAGTCTAAGAAGAATTGTTTAAAGGATCAGGTATTCGACAATACAGCTCCTTGACCGTTTGTGAGTGGCATCGGAGCACCCCCTACCTCAAAGGGAAACCAGTTCATGCACAAATTACATATTTCCAAACCAGAAGTATTGGCAATAGAAAATGACACCTACTAGCACCAGTCAGACAGATGAGAAAACACAAAAAAAGACAACACGTTTACACACCAAGATAGAACAGGCAAAGCTGCTATAATGTAGATAAATAAATCTAATTATCTATAAAGCTCAGTGGACTTTTTGCTCCACCAAATAACAGCGAAACGGAGTCGAGTAAAAGGGTGAAAATTCTACAGATGCTGTGATACATAACTACCTCTGTCGGTTTGAATGTTTGAAAGAGAATAGACGTCTGGATCAATTTTTGAATTAAATTTAAATCCCGATTTATATATACTAGGGCATGCCCGTACTATATATATATCTAAAATTATATCCCCCCCCTCTATTTACATGAAATGGTTTGGTCCAAAGCGAACGGCTTGCGAGTGGTGACAATCCCCCCCCTCTATTTACATGAAATGGTTCGGTCCAAAGCGAACGGCTTCCGGAGTTTGGTAAAGAAATCGCCATCGCGTACACAAACGCGCAGGAAAGCGAATGAATCGCAAATTCGTTTTTATTAGTTGTAAAACATAGTTTAACGCCAACAT
The DNA here is from genome assembly GCF_964187855.1 of Myxine glutinosa. NCBI lineage: Eukaryota > Metazoa > Chordata > Myxini > Myxiniformes > Myxinidae > Myxine > Myxine glutinosa. The sequence goes on along the minus strand of NC_136262.1, from coordinate 256,114,625 downwards.
AGTTTGCAAACGTGAAATAAATGAATACGCTCTCAAATGTGCCATCCGAGGCAGAGTGTGTCCTCCACGTTCGGCACACGCGATCGTTCGCTGCTCTCTGATTGGTTGAATCGTTTTTTGGACATAGCTCGGTAAGTAATTGTCCGATTAATATGAAACCTTGAAAAGGCACATCCTCGGGTCCCCAGCAATATACCTGGCAAGTTTCAAGTATATCGGACCGGTAGTTGTCGAGAAACAGCGGTCACAGACAAACAAACAAACGTACAGACGTACAGACAGACAGACAGAGATTACTGGAATTATAGATAGATATATATATATATATATATATATATATATATATATATATATATTGTTGCGGATATGAGATTGGCCTCCATCCATATCCGCTTGTAAATATTCCCCTATTTCCCCAATACTTCCCAACTATCCCCAATCCCCCATTCCCTAGTCCCATTTTCTGTAAACAACACTCTGTAGACCCGACCTTCCCCTATTTCCCCCATTAAATGTCGCATCCAGGTCCACCGCATCTCACGTAGACAACTATAGGACATCTTGCTAGTTATTCTTAGTCTATGTCAGTTAAGGACTCGTTTCCATTAATTCTGACTCTTCGTTGCACCAGAATGTGATTGTATGGCACCGTTAGAAAGTTTAGGACCTCCCAATACCTCCCCGCAGCTCTTCCTCATGGTACAACAACAACAACAACAACAGCGGCGGCGGCGCGGGGAGTGTGCGTCCTCACTCCGGCTTGGTTAGCCGCCATTGAACATGTGCTCCGACGGGGTTACCACGCAGGGGCTCGCTGTCAGCTCCTCGTCAAGGGCGGAGCCCGGTAACCCCCCGCACCCAATAGAAGCGGCAGACCGATTCCATCTGGGGCGGAGACAACGAGCCGAGGGCGTGTCACTCCCCGCTGAGCATGCGCAGGAAGAGGGAGGTGACGTCAGATGCGCCCTCAGCTTGGAGAGAGAAGACGCCACTTCCGAGCGCTGCAATACCTCCCCGCATCTCTGGACCGGACCGTGCTGTATCCTGTCCCTGAGCCAAGGTGCACCTTGTGCTATCGACTGCCTGTCCTTCCCTGCCATCAATCCCGGTGTAAGTCAGTCTTGTTCCGTTTGTCTGTGGTCTGTCGGGGATAGATAAGACTGTGTTTAAGTGCCCATCTTTTCTGTGCTTTACCTCTTACCGTGTAATCTACCCCTTTTCTGCATCACCAATTATATCCTCCTCCGGAGGTCTTGAGAACTGTACCCCTGGTGTCGTGTCATTTACCCCAGCCGTTGTGTCCTTTCCATCATTGATTTAGCGTAGCGCGATTCGGCCAACGTTCGAGTGGAATCGGGTGAGTTGGGCGGGATCGGGTTCTAATCGGGGAGTAACTATTCGGACGCGGTAATACACCACCGCTCGGTAAAATAACATCTAAAACCGCGTCTGTAACAATTGGTGTCGAGGAGTGAGATCGGACCCGAAGCGCGCTTCACGCGCTCGAAATTATTAACGGCGAAATTTGATTTTGTTTTACAAAAATAAAAACCCGAATTTTGAAAGTCGCGCTATGGCGGATCAAGACGGCTGGGTTCCGGTAGAGGAGAGTGAGGCAGGGTCGATCCAGGACCAAATTGAGGGACAAGAGGAGAGCGAAGCAGTGAGGGCGGCAGGTTCGCAAAATGGCGCCTCGCACATGGCTGCGGCGGCCGCACCCGCTGCACAAGTGGGAGGGATGGCCCAAATGCAGGCCCTCATGGAGCAATTTATGGCGCAAATGCAGGCGTCCCTCAACCTGCAGAAGGACGATATGAGGGCTAATAGTGAGCAAATGAGGGCTGATAGTGAGCGATTTGGTGAGCGATTGGAGGGCCAAATGGGGTCCAATAGCGAGAAATTGAGGGAGGACATGGGGGCCCAGATCGGAGGGTTAGGGAGTAGAATAGAGGGATTAGACAATAGATTAGGGGAAATACAGGAGGGGTTAATGGGGGTAGAAAACAGAATGGCCGCTCAAGAGAATCAAATGGAAGGGATGCAAAAGGGGTTAGAGGGGTTAGAAAACAGTATGGAAGGCAAATTGAGGGACATGAGGGACCAAGCGGAAAGGGAAGTTAAACAAATGGGGCAGCAGATAGAGGGGGTCAGAATGGGGGTAGAAACTAAATTGGATGCTCACAGGGAGGAAATGGAGCAGATGAGGGTGGCATCTGGGCAGGAGATGCAAGTGATGGGGGAAGAGATCAGAAGAGGGGTGAGTGAGGAGGTCGGAGGCGTGCGCGAGGAGGTGAGGCACTGTAAGGAGCGCATGGAGAAGGAGGTGAGAAAGGGGACTGTAAAATTGCAAGGTGGTATAGAGGAGTTGACGCGGGGAGTAGAACAACTGACAGTGGGACAAAAGGAGTTGGGGGACCAGGTAAAGAAGAACACAGCGGTAATAGAGGGTTTAAAATCGATACAGAAGGAGATGAAAAAGGACGTAGGGGTAATTAAAAAAGAGTGTCAGACGGTACATGAGGACCTGACGAGGAAAATGAACAAAGTGGTAGAGGTGATGGAGGTTAAAGAGCGGGAGGTGCGGGAGCACATAGAAAAAAATAAGGTGGAGTTAGAGGAAGAACTTAAGGGGGCGCACGAGGAGATGAAGGAGGTGAAGCAGAAATTAGAAGAAGTGGAAGAAGGGGTGAGCGAAATTAAGAAGCGACGGAGAGAGGATAAGAAAGAGATAAAGGAGGAAGTAAAAGAATTGGTCCAAAGTCTGTGTTCGGATCGTGATGATGTGCTCATTAACCGGATGAGGGATTCGCAGGTGATGGAGGAGAAGCGAAGAGAAAGAGGACCCGGTGTAAGTGGTGACCAATATGGTCGTGCGTATGATGCGCCAGGTGATTTAATAAGCTTGGGGGTCGAGATGGACCCGGATGTTCGTGAGAGGCCAAGAGTGAGGTGTATGGCTGGTCCGGAGGGTATGGAACGAGGGTGCGAGCGAGAGGGTCCGGTGATGGGAGAGGTGCGAGGTGTGGGTGAGCAAGGTGGTGGTGGTATGGAATGGGTAGCGGGTTGCGGAAGTGTGACCCATGCATCGACACCAACAGGGGTAGTTGTTAGAGGGACAGGGGAGGCACGAGAGCCCCTTGGGGGTAATGTACTGTGGGGGCCCGGCCGGTTCGGCCCCGCGCTGACCCCGCAAGGGGCGACGCACGGGGTCCGGCAGGCGGGCAACGACTCGCATACGAGGTGGTCCCACAAGGTCCCACTCGCGCCGTATGACGGCAAGAGTGATCTACGCGCGTACCTGGCGCAGTTTGACTGTGTGTGTAAGGGCAACGGTTGGGGTGAGGACGAAGGTGGAGTACACCTGGTGGCCGCATTGCGCGGCGCGGCGGCGGAGGTGCTGACGGCATTACCACCGGGTGCTCTCACCCTGCCAGCCCTCCGCGACGCCCTAATTAATCGATTCGGCATTGAACAGCAGAGCGAGCTTGTTAAAGCTCAGCTCGCGCTGCGAAAACGCAAGCCCCAGGAAGCCATCGGGGAACTTGCCCACGACATTCGCCGCGCAGTGGGGATCGCACATGCTAGCATGGCAGCGGATTCCCGGGAAAGCCTGGCGCTGGACCATTTTATCCAGGCCCTCCCGGATATTGAGCTCCGGCAACAGCTCGCCATGTGGCGCCCGCAGACTCTGAGCCAGGCGGCTGACGCTGCGGCCCGTTGGGAAGCAGCGAGGCCCCTGGCCCGGGGGAGCGAGCGTCACGCAATGGCGGTCCGCCAGGTGGGACCCCCGATGGAGGGCGGACCCCTTAGGGGGCCCGCCCCCGACGTGAGTCCTGACCTGGCGGGCATGGTCCGGAGGCTGGTGGACCAGCGCCTGGCGGGACCTGGACCATGGCAGGCGGCCCCGGAGGTGGCCCGCGGTGGACCACGAGCGGGTAATCCAATTCGGACCTACAGGGGGGGAAATTTGGAATTCCGGAGACAAGCACCTTATCAGGTGAGGTGCTATACTTGCAACCGTCTGGGTCACCTGGCGCGGCACTGTCGAGCCACGCGCCGGGATGATCCCCGGCGGTTGAGGTCCTCAACTCCGCCCAGGGGGGAGCGGGTTAGCCGACCCCAGACACCCCCCCGCCAGACCCCGGGAAACTAGAAGGTGTCGGGCACGTAGGGCGGTGTTCGGCAGAAGAGGATGGAGGAGAGCCCTCATTGACGCGACAGGTCATTTATTGTGGCCAGATTGGAACCGGTAGCCTGACAATCAGATGCAAAATTGCCGGCGTGGGGGTAGACGCCGTAGTGGACACAGGAGCTAGCGCCACGATCATCAGCCCTGTGGTCCTTGATTCGAGCGCAGGTGGCTGGGATAAGATCCAGCGCCTGCAAAATTATAGTTTGCAACTCGCTACCGGGGTAACGGCCCCGATCATAGGGCGTGGTTCTGTGACCCTCAAGTTAGGGTCGGTAAGGAGGGAGATAGATGTTTGGGTGGCGGAGGTGTGCGACCCATGTGTAATAGGGTTGGATTTGTTGACTGCCAGCGGTTGTAAAATCGACTTGTGCCGGGGGATCCTGCAGGTGGGAGTAGAAGAGCTGCCGTTAGGGGGAGTGAGCACGGCCGAGAGAGCGGAGCTGGAGGCTTCCGAGGCCGTGACCATTCCCCCAAGGGCCGAGGCGATACTGCCGGCCCGGTGGGCAGCTCGCCCAACATGGCAGGAGTCCTGCGGCCTGGTCGAACCGGTGGCAGCGCAGTCCATACCGGGTTTAATCGTGGGCCGCACCCTTGTAAAAACGGACGGACCGGTAGTGGCCGTCCGAGTAATAAATATAAGTACAGAACCACGCACTATAGTAAGGGGCACGAGGGTAGCTGGCTGCACCCCAGTTAAGGAAGTCGCGACAGTGAGGGGTGAGAACGTCCAGCCGAGCCGGCCCCGGGGGGAGCCTTCAATAAGAAGTAGGAATTGGCCCGATCCCATTTGCGAGATGGTAAATCGTAGTCGCGTAGAGTTGGGAGGTACCCAGAGGGAGGCCTTACACAAACTGGTTGGGTCCCATTTGGACCTCTTCTCCCTGTCCACCGAGGATATTGGACGTACGGGCCTGGTGAAACATCAGATCCACACCGGTGAGGCCCGGCCTATTCGTCAGGCCGCCCGACGGCTCCCTTGGAGCAAAAGGGCGGAAGCTGACGAGCAGGTTGAAAAAATGCTCGACGCAGGCGTGATCGAGCCCTCAGGAAGTCCTTGGATGTCACCTGTTGTGCTGGTCAAAAAGAAGGATGGGACCACGCGGTTCTGCGTGGACTATCGCCAGCTAAACAACGTGACACTCAAGGACTCATATCCCCTGCCAAGGATTGATGACACCCTCGATGCCGTTGCAGGCTCAAATTGGTTCTCAACTTTGGACCTCAAGAGTGGGTATTGGCAGGTGGAGATGGATAGGGAGGGAAGGAGAAAACGGCATTCTCCACAGGTAAGGGACTGTATCAGTTTACTGTGATGCCGTTTGGTTTGTGTAACGCCCCCGCCACCTTTGAAAGATTGATGGAACATGTACTAGGCGGCATGCCATGGCAATCATGCCTGGTGTACCTGGATGACGTCCTAGTACATGCCAAAACGTTCCCCCAGGCAGTAGCTAATTTGGACCAGGTGTTCGGGTGCCTCAGACAGGCAGGGTTGAAGCTGAACCCGAGTAAGTGCACCTTGTTTGCCAAGGAGGTGGCCTATTTAGGCCACGTCATCGGTTGCGAGGGGGTAAAAACGGACCCAGACAAAATTAAAGCGGTAGAGGAGTGGCCCGCACCACGTACCATCAAAGAGGTGCGGGGATTTTTGGGACTCTGCTCCTACTACCGGCGCTTTGTGGCGAAATTTGCGGAGTTGGCCCGTCCCCTCCACCGGCTTACGGAGAAGGGGGCGCGATTTAATTGGACACGGGAGTGCCACGAGGCCTTCCAAAAATTGAAGGGGTGTCTAACATCCGCACCCCTTCTAGCTTACCCCACTAGCAACGGGGCATTTACCCTGGACACGGATGCGAGCCAGGAAGGATTGGGCGCAGTTTTGTCTCAGACACAGGAGGGCGTGGAGAGAGTGATTGGTTACTATAGTCGGGCCTTAAGTAGGCCCGAGCGAAATTATTGTGTCACTCGCAAAGAGTTATTGGCTATGCTGGCTGCCATGAACCATTTCCACCCGTACTTGTACGGGCGGAAATTTTTGGTTAGAACTGACCATTCCTCCTTGCAATGACTCCTTCGGTTCAAGGAACCAGAGGGCCAAATTGCAAGGTGGTTGGAAAAGTTGCAGCAGTACGATTTTGATGTGGCCCATAGGGCCGGGAAGGCCCATGGTAATGCGGACGCACTCTCTCGGCGTCCTTGTCTGGGGGAAAACTGCAAATTTTGTGCGAGACACGAGGAGAGGGAACAATTGGGCGATTCGGACCCGACCCTCGTTGTCCGGGCAACCCGGGTGAGAGGGCCAATTTTGCCACTAACCGCAGATGAGGAATTCGGAACTTTGGCATGGAGCACGGCCCAGCAGGAGGATCCTGTCCTGGGGCCAGTGTTCAATTGGGTCAAATTGGGGCAAAGACCAAAGGGGGAAGAGGTCACCCCCCTCGGGGCGCAAACAAAGGCGTATTGGGCTCAGTGGCAGACCCTGGAATTGAAGGATAACATCTTGTATCGCAAGTGGGTGGAGGTTCCCTCTGATAAAACCTCCTGGCTGGTGGTAGTCCCAAATAAATTTAAGACCGATATATTGCAACAGGTGCATGGTACCCGCCCCGGCGGCCATTTGGGCAGGACAAAGACGACATCGCAGGTACGCCGGAGGTTTTATTGGGTGAATATGGGGCGCGACATACAGGACTGGTGTCGGAGATGCGACGCCTGTACTGCCAAAAAGGGACCAGCACGGAGGATGAGGGCCCCCCTTCAATTACACCAGGTGGGGGCCCCCCTAGAGCGGGTGGCCATGGATATCCTAGGCCCACTACCCCGCACCCGCCTAGGTAATAAGTACATCCTCGTTGTGATGGACTACTTCACCAAGTGGCCGGAGGCCTACGCCCTCCCCAACCAAGAAGCAGGGGTGGTAGCGCAGGCCTTCGTGGAAGGATTTGTGTGCCGGCATGGGATTCCACAGGAGTTGCACACCGACCAGGGACGAAATTTTGAGAGCAAATTGCTAAAAGATGTGTGCAGTCTCCTGTCAATTCGGAAAACAAGAACAACGCCTTTAAGACCTCAATCTGACGGGATGGTGGAGAGATTCAACCGAACTCTAATCCAACAACTGGCACTGTTCACCGCCACCCGTCAGGATGACTGGGACGAACATCTCCCTTATTTGCTCATGGCCTACCGAACCAGCCAGCACGGGGCCACCGCATGCAGTCCAGCGTTGCTTATGTATGGGCGGGAGTTACGGGCTCCCGCCGACTTGCTATGCGGTCCCGTGCCAGACACAGTGGTTAACCCGCCGAGGGAGGGATACGCACGTCACCTAGAGGAAGGCATGGAGCTAGTCCATGCCTTCGCCCGCCGCCAACTCCATCTGGCGGGGGAAAAGATGAAGCGCAGGTACGACCACCGGAGCCAGGGGAGTCAGTACACTCCGGGGATGAAGATTTGGTTCTTCAATCCCCGGAGGAGGAAGGGTAGGTGCCCGAAACTCACCTCTCCCTGGCAAGGCCCGGGGGTCGTCCTGTCGCAAGTCTGTGACGTGGTAGTAAAAATCAAAATGGGGCCACGAGCCCTCCCTCGGATCGTCCACGCCGACCGGATAAGGCCTTACACCGGCGAGCAGGCGCCCCCGTGGATTGCCTCGGCTTTAGATGCCGAGGCGGGACCCAGTACCTCTGAATAAGGGGGGCTTATTAGTGCCAGAGGACTGGGGGATTGATGAGCGATGGGCCCGGTGGGTAAGGGTGGCATCCCTGCCACCCTTCCCATGTGTGGGGCAAATGCGCTATAGATTATGGGGTTGATGGCAGTGAAAACTAGCCCGGGAGGGTTAGGATATATCGTGTGTAGGGATCTAGCGAAGATGACATTAGGTAACGTTAAGGTTTAGTTAGTGACTGATACCTGTAGTGGGGACGCAGGTAGTTTAGTGTGGTTGATAATGACGAGGGAGCGCAATAGTTTAAAGGGACGACTGGGAAGCGCAAGTTTCAGAGGGGAGTAGTTAGATGAGATGATGCTGTGTGAGAACTGGACAGGTGTGTGGAGCAGTGTATGAGTAGTGAGTGTGTGGATCAGCGCGAATGCGCTTGGGGGAGAGAAGGGTGCAGGCGGCACCAAGTATGAGAGCACAGGTGTGCAAGTACAGGTGTGTGGAATACATGGAGTATTGGAATGAGTGGTGTGGAGAGAGTGGAGTAAGTGGTACGGAGTGGTGTGCATGGTGCGAAGGTGTGGATGGGGAAAGAGTGGACCCCTTTTCACGAGTACCCGGGGAGGGTAGTTTAAAGAATAGTTAGAAGGTATAGGTAAATTGTGGTTGGATATTGGCATTTGTGGTGCGGTTGCAGAATGGTATTGTGGATGGGTGCATTAGTGTTGTGGAAATGGCTGGGCGTGTAGCCTGTTAGTGTGTGTAGTTGGTTTGGGCACTCCACCACTGTGAGGATGTCGGCCAGGTGAGGCCGCAGGTGGGCTCTGGGAGCCGTTAGTGTCAGTGGGTGCCTGAGGATCCCGGGTGTGGATTGGGCAGACCGTGCCAGAGAGGGCACTGAGGGGGTGAGAGTGCGAGAGGGCCTTCCCCAGTTAGTTAGGTTAGGGTGAGGAGCAGGTAAGCTCGGGTGGCAACTACAGTGGTGGAGGTGTGCAGGTGGGTAGACCTGCTGGGAGAGCTACACGTCACAGCCCAGAAATTGTGCGAGAGCACCGAGTGTTGAATCGGGGGAGTGAGACCCCAAATTGAGAAGCACCACAGTTTGGTCAATGGGAATTGGTTTTTAGAACCCATAGTGTAAGTTGGCCAATGGATTGGCAGGGAAAGACCCCGGGTAATGTAAAGTTGTTAAAGTCATTTAGGAAATAGTTAGGATTGATGAACCTGTCGCACCATACGCAGCCACTTACCTGAGGTGATGATGATGACTCCACACCTGCGTTTTCTTTGTTCTGTGTTGCAGGAAGGGAGAATTGCTGTGTGGATTTGTGAGACGCATCACGACGTGGATGAGACATTGGGGTGATTCCATCTCTCCCTCCCTAGGAGGGACTGATGATGAATTGGTGATGGCAAATTTTGATGTTGAGTTGGAAATGGCAAATTTGATTGGTTAGGAGGGAGAGAAGACGAATTTGGTTTATGGGAGGAACGGGGAAGACAGTAGGGACGTTTGTTGATGTGTAAAGTAGATGTTTATGGGTAGTGTTGTGTTTTGTGGATACAGTAAGGGGTAAGGGAGGGGCAATGTAGGTTACCTGGTGGGGGGGGGGGGGCGTACGGTAGGAACGTACCTGTCTCACCTGGTTCCCATGTGCCCCCAGTGTGCATTACCTTGCATTGCGTGCACTTTTGCGCCCTTACCACCTTACTCACTTGTCTTATTTTGTCTCCCACCTCCGAGGATCTGGCTTTGGGGCAGAGAGAGAGGAGAGAGAGGTGCTGGCTCTGCAGTTGTGGGCCTGTACTTTCGCTGCTTGCTGCCTGGATCGATACACCATATGGACCGCAATTTTTGTGGCCGCCCACCATGGACCGCAGTTCTTTTGCGGGCAAGCACCACCCGTTGATGGACCTTTGGGTCAACGTGGCACCTATGCCATACAGGTGAACCACTTATAGTTGGCCCCCTGATGGCCACAATTTAGAAATGGACGCGGTTGGCGCCTTTCTTAATTCCTAAAGAAGCCAGAAGGCCAAGTACACCACATGAAGGCAAGACCAGCGGCAGAACATCGGCCGGCTGCGACACCACCGGTGATTATTGAACACTTTATTGGTGCACCGGATGGTGCTGACTGTATGTATGGGGTGGTGCTTTTGGTGCTTGGACGGGGTGCTCTGCACATTATTAAAGGCCGTAGGGCCACAGGGCACTCGTGGGTTGGTGTATCGATGCTGGCATGCGTGCTCTCTCTCTATGCATAACATCTGCATGTGTTCCTCAAAGAACAGGTCCTGGATCGTAGTGTAAATATCAGTCTTGTGTAAATAATGCTCCCTACCGGCTGTATGTTTAGTTTGAGGATTCTTTCCGCGATTCGGTTATCCTGTGGGTGTGTTTCTGTGAGGAGAAGGGTGCAACGTCGCAGGGGGACATATTTACTCATTTGTGAACATCTGTAAAACTGTCGCACTCAGGGTTGAGTTAATAGTAGAGGGAACTACATCTGAGTGCCACACTAAAGTAAGTAAAAATTTATCGGGTCGGGACGCCCCGAGGTAGAGAAGGGTGCAATGTTGCGGATATGAGATTGGCCTCCATCCATATCCGCTTGTAAATATTCCCCTATTTCCCCAATACTTCCCAACTATCCCCAATCCCCCATTCCCTAGTCCCATTTTCTGTAAACAACACTCTGTAGACCCGACCTTCCCCTATTTCCCCCATTAAATGTCGCATCCAGGTCCACCGCATCTCACGTAGACAACTATAGGACATCTTGCTAGTTATTCTTAGTCTATGTCAGTTAAGGACTCGTTTCCATTAATTCTGACTCTTCGTTGCACCAGAATGTGATTGTATGGCACCGTTAGAAAGTTTAGGACCTCCCAATACCTCCACGCAGCTCTTCCTCATGGTACAACAACAACAACAACAACAACAACAGCGGCGGCGGCGCGGGGAGTGTGCGTCCTCACTCCGGCTTGGTTAGCCGCCATTGAACATGTGCTCCGACGGGGTTACCACGCAGGGTAACTCGCTGTCAGCTCCTCGTCAAGGGCGGAGCCCGGTAACCCCCCGCACCCAATAGAAGCGGCGGACCGATTCCATCTGGGGCGGAGACAACGAGCCGAGGGCGTGTCACTCCCCGCTGAGCATGCGCAGGAAGAGGGAGGTGACGTCAGATGCGCCCTCAGCTTGGAGAGAGAAGACGCCACCTCCGAGCGCTGCAATACCTCCCCGCATCTCTGGACCGGACCGTGTTTGATTCTGCCCCTGAGCCAAGGTGCACCTTGTGCTATCGACTGCCTGTCCTTCCCTGCCATCAATCCCCGTGTAAGTCAGTCTTGTCCCGTTTGTCTGTGGTCTGTCGGGGATAGATAAGACTGTGTTTAAGTGCCCATCTTTTCTGTGCTTTACCTCTTACCGTGTAATCTACCCCTTTTCTGCATCACCAATTATATCCTCCTCCGGAGGTCTTGAGAACTGTACCCCTGGTGTCGTGTCATTTACCCCAGCCGTTGTGTCCTTTCCATCATTGATTTAGCGTAGTGCGATTCGGCCAACGTTCGAGTGGAATCGGGTGAGTTGGGCGGGATCGGGTTCTAATCGGGGAGTAACTGTTCGGACGCGGTAATACACCACCGCTCGGTAAAGTAACATCTAAAACCGCGTCTGTAACAATATATATATATATATATAAACGGGAGTTGTCTGTGTGTGTGTATGCGTTTTATTCAGAGATGGCTGAACGGATCTTCATCAAACTTTTAGAGGTTCATCAGTGAGTGCCTGGGAGTGTTTTAGGCAAAAAAAAAAGTTCGTTTTTTTGGAGTAAAAAACAAACAAACAAAAAAAACGCTCGATAGTGGCGAAGCTTTTAAAATGAATGACAGTTATATACAAGTACACATTCGCATAAATAAATACAAAACAATTACCAGACATGTGAATACAAATAAATCAAACAATTCCAGAAGTGTACGAATTTGGTAGCATCGCTTCTTCTTCTTCTTCCTGATCGGCATCACAGTTAACTCAGAAATGTGAGCCACATTCACTCAGAAACGTGAGCCACTCACCTTCCTCTCCTGCCTCCCCCCTTTCCCCACCCTTCCCCCCTCCCCTCTCCTCCCGCTCCCCCCTCCCCTCCCCCTCCCCTCTCCCCCCTTTAAGATATAAATTCTCTGTAAAAGAGCTTCCACTTCTGACTGCTCCCCTAACCCTCCTCCCCTCCCCTCCCCTTCCCTCCTCCACTCCCCTTCTGCCCCCTCTCCCCTCCCCTTCTGCCCCTCTCCCCCCCTCCCCCTGCCCCCTTCTCCTCCCCTCCCCCCCCGTTCCCCACCCGTTCCCTCCCTTCCCCCACCCGGCAACGCCAGGTACTTCTGCTAGTCAAATTATAAATTAGAAAGCATCTGAAAAATGCAAAGCCCGTCTGCATCCGTTTGTATTCAGACGTCTTCTTCTTCCACTTCTTCTTCTTCTTCTTCTTCCGTATGCTCAAAATAATGAAAACAGTTCAACAATGAATAGAAAATGAAAATTGACGATTTTATGCAACCTTGACCTTTGACCTTTAGATATATATACACAAAGAATTAAGTTAAGCACCCCCCCCGTTTTTTTACAACCTCGCACATTACAAGTTTGTTGTCGTCAAAACAGTGTAATATACCCATGATATTGCTATATTTTCTGGAGAAGTGATATCATGGTCACATAAAAACATAACAATCATGCCGTTTTCAATATTTTATTCTGAATAATTTAAGGTGAAAATTTTTGGGAATTTTAGGCATATTTTCACCTCAATTTAAGTATGGAGCTATAGGTCCATCACGGACAGTGTGGATGACGTTTATGTTTTCTAACGTACAGTCATTGTTCTGAGAAGACCTCTAGCGATCTTTGCGTCAATAACGTGTGTAGGACCCACGTGATCGTGCTGCACGAGCGATGGGCGTCACAGATGAGTGCACTCATCTGCATTTCATCAATGGATAATTGCTAATGTCATACCAATCATTATTTGATCTCACATACCTTAGAATATATGCCAATGTATACATATACACAAAGAATATATATTAGGGGGTGCTTACCTTAATTCGTTGTGTAGGGGTGCTTAACTTAATTCTTTGTGTATATTTTAAAAAAACAATCGACTCCTATCTTTTAATTAGTGAACCAATTCAGTGATGCAATATGGCATGTTTTGTTTTGCGTGACATCATAATTATGTTGTGTAGGCCTATTTATATGCACATATTAAAGCGCGGCGTTACGCGCGCTGCTTGTGAGCAAGGAGGAAGCGGACAAGCGGTAACATATAAACGTCTTTATTGTAAGAGCTCACTGTAACACTGTAACGCTCCGGGCTGGGCGCCCGGTGTATATCATGAGGCCACGCCTACCCCTCGGGCGTGGCCACCGCCCACTTGGTGCGCGGAATGATGTCACCATGCCAGTGGGCTTTTGTGTCCGCCACACGCGCCCCCCCAGAATTCCCGCGCACCTGGAGGGCCAGTTTGCGGGGCAGACGAATGACCCGGCCGAAGCACCCCCTGGCGATCGGCGGCGTCCGAGGTGCAGGGATGCCAGGTGGGATGCCCCTGGCTGCCCCTGGGATGGGTGCAGGACCGGGGGGCGGCGTGGCGGCGGGGCTGGGCGGTGCCGGGGTCCGCCCGCAGGAGGGCGGCCCCGACGTGGGGGTCGGGCCACTGGCAGTGGATGGTCCACATCGAGGTGGGCCGGCTTGAGGCGGTCTACCGAAACGCGGTCAGGAGTACCGCCGATGTCCAGGGTGAAGTGCTTCGCCCCGGTCTCCAGCACGCGGAAAGGCCCGTCGTACGGGGGCCGCAGTGGTGTCTGATGGGCATCGTGGCGGACGAAGACGTACTCCGCCGTGCGAAGCTCCGGGGCGACGTGCGTCGGTGGGTGCCCGTGGCATGCCGTTGGCACCGGGGCGAACCACTGGGCGGTCTCTTGCAGAGCGGAGCGCTGCTGTGCCGCGGACCATGGTGCCGTGGAGTCGGGGAGGAACTCGCCCGGCACCCGCAGCGGTTGCCCGAAGACCAACTCTGCCGCGGATGCGCGCAGGTCCTCCTTGAGCGCCGTCCGGAGGCCCAGCAGGACCCAGGGGAGCCTGTCGACCCAGCCGCCGTCGCGGAGGGTGGCCCGGAGCGCGGCCTTCAATGAGCGGTGAAATCGCTCACACAGGCCGTTAGCCTGGGGGTGGTAGGCCGTGGTTCGGTGCAGCCGGACCCCGAGCCCCTGCGCAACCGCCCCCCAGAGCTCCGAGGTGAACTGGGGGCCGCGGTCGGATGAGATGTCTGAGGGGGCGCCGAACCGGGCGACCCAGGTGGCGATGAAAGCCTGCGCGACATCGGCCGCCGTTGTCGACGCCAAGGGCACGGCCTCCGGCCACCGGGTGGTGCGGTCCACCATGGTGAGGACGTAGGTGAAACCCCGCGAGGGGGGCAGAGGTCCCACCAGGTCCACGTGGACGTGGTCAAACCGGCGTTCCGGCACCGTGAACGGGGCCAACGGGGCCAACGGGGCCTGGGTGTGCCGGTGCACCTTGGCGCGCTGGCACGCGAGGCACGTCCTGGCCCAGCCGCGGACGGCCTTCCGGAGGCCATGCCAGACGAACTTGTCGGCGATCAGCCTTTGGGAGGCCCTCGCGCCCGGGTGGGACAGGCCGTGGATGGCGTCAAACACCTGGCGCTGCCAGCCCGCGGGCACGATGGGGCGAGGACGCCCGAGGGAGACGTCGCACAAGAGGGCCGCGCCCGCGCCGTCGAACGGCACCTCGGTGACGCGGAGGCCCGTGACGGCGGTCCGCAAGGCCTGGACGTCGGGGTCAGCGGCCTGGTCCGCTGCCATCCGGGCATAGTCGATGCCGAGGTGGAATGCGTGGGCGACGGCCCGTGAAAGGCAATCCGCCACCGGGTTGTCCTTCCCCGCGACGTGCTGGATGTCCGTCGTGTACTCGGACACGGCCGAGAGGTGACGCTGCTGCCGGGCCGACCACGGCTCGGTGACCTTGCCCATCGCGAAGATCAGCGGCTTGTGGTCGACGAAGGCAGTGAACGCACGGCCCTCGAGCAGATGGCGGAAGTGCCTGACCGCCAAGTGAAGTCCGAGCAACTCGCGGTCGAAGGTACTGTAACGGCGTTCGGGCGGGCGAAGCTGCCGGCTAAAGAACGCCAGCGGTTGCCAAGCTCCACGCACCCATTGCTCGTGCACCGCGCCCACCGCGTAGTCCGAGGCATCGGTGGTGAGGGCGATCGGTGCCTCGGGCGCCGGGTGCGCGAGCATGGTGGCGTTAGCCAAGGCGAGCTTTGCGCCCGTGAACGCCGTGTCCATCTGCTCGGTCCAGGTAACGTCGCCTTTGCCCAGCTTACCTCGGAGAGCTTCGTGCAGGGGGCGCAGGAGCTGGGCGATACGGGGCAGGAACCGATGGTAAAAGTTCACCATGCCCAGGAACTCCTGCAGCCCTCTGATCGTGCGGGGGCGCGGAAACCCCTTCACCGCCTCCACCTTGGCCGGCAGGGGGACGGCTCCGTGCCTGGTGACACGGTGCCCCAGAAAATCGATTGTGGCGGCGCCGAACCGGCACTTTGCGGGGTTCACAATCAGGCCATGCTGGCCCAGGCGTTCGAAGAGCGTGCGGAGGTGGCGTAGGTGCTCTTCGCGGGACGCGCTGGCGACGAGGATATCGTCCAGGTAGACATAGACAAAATCCAAGTCGCGCAGGACGCTGTCCATCAGTCGCTGGAACGCC
>NC_136262.1:256081482-256093982 GCF_964187855.1 Myxine glutinosa | reverse complement strand
TCATCGAGTTCCCAACCATGTCCTGCTGATGGTGTTGGGACGTCTGGTAGGTTTTCAAGGCTGCGTCGCCAGATAGCCGCCTGATAGTTGGCCCTAAGCGTATGCTGCATCAAGGAGTCTTCACAAGGCGGCAATTGTCCAGATTCGATCTGGCCCTTCTTTGCACAGAACATGTGATAACGGAGCGAATTAACACCGACGATCTTCGTGTTCTTGGCGTGCAGCTGACACGTGAAGGCCTGAATGCTATTGAAGACGTCTGTTGGTACATTCCACGAAGATCCCAGATCTGTGAATGCTTGAAGATACAGCTCATTCGCTTGCACAAGCTTCAAAGCCTTTATCTTTCCTTGGCTAGCCAGAGCACTCACAGTGTCACACCCGCTCCATGCATGAAGCCCTGGCAATGCACTGCAAACTCCAGACCCCAATACCGCAGCCAACTTTCCAACGTCGATCATTCTGACTCGAACCTTTGTTCCTCGTCTGATGAAGAGCTGACTATCGATGGTTCTGCTGAGATGAAGACTGATGATCAGAACGTCGGTGTCATCTGCCACTAAGATGATCGTCTTGTAGTGGGTAGCGGCGTGCTTTGCGTGGAGAAACATACGCGTGTCTGCTTCCTCGTGGCTACATTCGAGTGCTTGCACCAACTTCCACCTATCGCGGGTCAGTACCAGACATTTTTCACCACAGGTGACATACAGTGTTCTGTTGCCTAGCTTTTCGCGATTTGTTTCATGTTTCCACGACTCCGCCAGAAACACAACCAGTTTCTCCTTTGTCTGGCTGCAAGCAAGGAGACGCCGCCAGTTCATGATTTTGTGTGCGGGTCTGATCTCGCTGAAACTGATGCCTTCATTTGAACCGCGGTTCACACGCTCAGCTGCTTTGATGGATTCTTCTGTGTATGTGTCAAAGACAACATCGATGCGCTCACTGCCTTGACCAGCGTGAAGCGCTGCAGCAAGGATGCGGTCAGATAGTTCTTCGAACGTGTCGTTCTCGCCATGCATCTTTTGTATGAGAGCCATCGCATCAATTATTGTTGCACTTCGCTTGTCAACGTTCTTGGCTGGTTCCACAAGACCTTCCATGTGTTTCGCAAGTGCAGCTTTGTTCGTTTTTTTCATTGACCCATCAACGTTTGCCAAAGACCATGGTAACGGCCCTAGTGGGTGACAAAGGACAAGTTGCATGTCGAGGTTCCTTGTCTTGGCGATGAGTATCATGGTGGCAAACAGTTGTCTGTCAGCTCTCAGGACGATCTCCTTGTTTGTGCCCTTCACAACTTTCTGCTTGATCTTACCAATGGTCTTCAAGTTTAGCTTGTTCAATGTGTCATGAAAGCCTGTTCCCTCTTCAAGACGTTTCTGGAAGCTTTGATACGCCGCTTCCCCCTTTTGCAGGGTGTTGAGTAGGTCATTAGAAACGTCCTCCCTCGCAGCCGCTCCGGTAGATATACTGAGAAGACATGACGGATCATCGGCGAATGGATTGGTCCAGTCATTTTCCAGTAGATCACAGATAGCTGTGACGCCAGACTCATCACGTTTGATGCGAGAAGTAGACAAGTCAGGGTGCTTGGCGTGAGATGTGTCGCTGCCATTCACAAGGATAG
Organism: Myxine glutinosa; assembly: GCF_964187855.1. Classification (NCBI taxonomy): domain Eukaryota; kingdom Metazoa; phylum Chordata; class Myxini; order Myxiniformes; family Myxinidae; genus Myxine; species Myxine glutinosa. Next base: position 256,092,358 of record NC_136262.1, on the reverse strand, counting down.
TTTCTCGTAGTTGCCTCAGTGCAGTAGCCCGATTTTCTGCAGTTAGATAGTATCGTGACACAGCCCCTTGTCGAAGACTAAAACCTCGTGTTCCTCCAGCTGTTTGCGTATCTTTGTTTACTGTTTCTTCTGTTGTCTGATCAACAGCGATTCTGGCAAATGGATTCCCTGGTCTAAGCTGTATGGAGAAGTAGCCTTGATTGAAATGCCTGTACAACTCGGGGCATGTTTCGTGGAGTTGCGTCATCTGTGCATAGTACACTGGTAGATATCTAGCATAGTTCACCTTGTTCATTGCGAAACACCAAGGGATCACTCTTCTGACACAAGCCAAGTGAAGCATCCAGTCGCCTTCTCTATCCGCATGAATCAACCCCAGCAGGGTCTCTACCATATCAATATACATCATCCAGAAGCGAGCCAGGTCTCCATGTTTGGTTCGCAGAAAATGTAGGTATTTCGCGAACATGTCAAAGCTCTGTACACATGAATCATCATCGAGAGTCTCGTGGCAAACATCCTCCTTGATGCTGCGAATTTTGAGGTCAGTGCTTCGAATCTGGGGTTCCTTGTCAGGATGATTGCTTTCTATCCACACCTGGAAGCCCTTCCAAATGATGCGCATTAGTGCCTCGTACATCAACTTGTGGAGTCGCACAGCACGGTTGTATTGCTTGCCTTCCAGAACCCTGTTGATGGAACCTTCAGCGATTACTCCTGACTCAACAGCTACATCCCGAAGGCCTGCATCTCCAAACATTTTCCCAATGCTCGACATGAAGTTACAGATGGTATGGAAGTTCCCCATCATGAGCACGATTCTTCCATATCGATCGACATCTTTCCATGCTATTTCGGTCGCCTTAGCAAATAGTGCCTGGTCTAGCACCACCGGTATACGCTCAAGCTGAAGTGATGACATGATGTTCAGAGCTTCTCTGAGGATTTCTTGCACTGTTGCCATATCTGTGGCAGGCGCGTTTATAGTCGGCAGGTAGCCAACTACATCTTCCGTCACCTGAACACGATCTCTAGTCATGATGTTGAAACCAGTCCACGAACTGATTGTCTGGTCGCATGGTTCCAGCATGCGAGTCATAATCCATACGTGATTTCGGCACTGCGCAAGGGATGTTGCGCCTGCAAGAGTGTCAGAAAGATCTGCAGGCTTGATTGCAGGTGGGCCCTCTCGTTTCCCACCGCTGTATATTGGAACTAAATCGCTGGATGACGGGATAGATCGCTTCTTATCTGCTTTGGATACTGCCGATGGAGGTTGGGGCGGCAAACACGACTGCGACTTCGGTTGGACGATGATACCGTTGACGCGATGCGATGTTCCGCCACCACTCAGCGATTCCTCTAGCCTGTCGATGTTATCGAATGCTAATACAGTCGGGACCGAAGGGTGCACATGTGACGGAAGTGGTACTGTATCTTTCTCCACACTTGCTAATTTGTCTATGCATAGCGCTGTCTCGATTTCTTCCAGAACTGTGTACGAACATCCGTGCCCGAGTCGATTCAATATTCTGATGACCTCTGTATTACCGGTGAGCGTTTTCATGACCCACGGAAGTAGGACATGCTTCGATGTTCTGATGGTACCCCGGTGTACAGCATTGATGATATCTTGAGCCATCGACCATACCAGTGTGTCGGCACGCGCAGAGCTACCCCCACTCCCGCAAATCAAAGTATGCAGAAATACACGAAGAGAATCTGGTATCTTCACGTAATCTGAAGTGAGTTCTGCTGGCTGAGGCGGCCAACGTTCATTGTAATGAGCATCTTTGATCTGGTGTCGCAGTGAAGAAGCTGCACGCACAATGTTACTTTCACCGTCCGTTCGTTCAAATGCTTTCACTTCTGCTTTCAGGTTTACGCACTCTGCAGCAATCTCTCGCTTTGTCAGATTATCGGGCATCAAGTATACACGGTGTTTCACATTGAAGAAGATGAGCGATTCTCCAAACTCTCTTTGTAATGTGCGCTGCAGATTCTTCTTGATGGAGTCACGAACATCAACTGAAAATGTATCTGAAGACAGGATATCTGTTGCAACATCAACTATTGGAACAATCCTCGGGTTCAAGAACAAGTCAGTGCGAATGAAATTGAATATACATCGTATCATTTCTTTTTTCTCGATATTATCTTCAATGTCAGTTTCTACTTGAGGTTTTTGGGGCCGTGTGTAGTTTCTATAGCAGGAGAAGTGGTAGTGAGCCTCAGCTGCAACCATATCTCGTGTAGTCAATGCCAAAACTCTCTCATCATTGCGAGCTGTCGCAGCATCTCTTATTGTCTTATCTGCTCGAAGTTCAACAGCCAAGACAACTGTTTCACGGGTACGACTGCCTTTTATGAATTTTGAAGCACGCTGGCAAAAAATGCATTTATCATCGTAGACCGTTGAAGTTGATCCTGTCTCTTCCCGTGATGATCGCCGTCGCACCGCATCGCCAGTATCAACTGAAGAACTTCTAGCTGCATTGGTCAAAGTAGCTAGGTGGTTTTTGTGAGTGAAGTCTGATCTACAAGCCCTATGGTATAATATTGGAATATTAGGAAGTTCAACTGCGCCTTCTTGGACTAGCTTTAGAATTGGATAAAAGTTTCTAACTGCGGCTGCGTCACACAATGTCTTCCAAGAACTGTTGCCCGCTGCCTTGCTTAGTTCAGAGAGTGGCGACTTCTTGCAGCACAGGATGCACGTTCCGGACTCAGGTTCAATCTTCGCCCGTTTCGCCTCGACACCGGCCATCTCAGCTGAAAGAACAAAAAGACTGACGTTAGATTACTCCGATATCCGAAAAGCTCGCCAGCTTACATAGACATACTCATCCAAGTCATTGAACATGTTAGATGGCGCCACAATACAACTCTATAATAGAGTTGTATGTGGCGCCATCTAACATGTTCACTTTTAGTTCTTAAGCCACCCACCCCCACCCCCCCCCCCCCCTCAGAAATTAATCAGGTCACCGCAACAAATCTCAGACTGAGATATAGAATATAGAATATAGATATAGAATAGACTGACGTCACTTTCGGCACTGGGTTCTGTGGGTTGATTATCGGCGGGAAATTCCAACTGACATAGTTTCGGTTTGTGGAAAGTGCATGCCTTTTCATATATTTTTTGTGTACACTCGTGGTGGATGATATGTTTTAGTTTTTGAGTTATTTTTATAGACAGATAAACGGTGTAGCACAATGCATAATTTGGAAAATCATACCAGTGTTGTTTCACTAAAAAAAGTACAAGTCTAATAATAAAATATTGAAAAATATATGATTTTTTTTCGATAATTGATTTTTATAATAATTAATCTAAAACAAAATGCTTCATATTATTTTTTATTTAGACGGTACACATCGGACGTATATTTAGTCGTCAACCGCACATCGATAGCTAGTATAGAAGTCCAGATACACGTGCAACAATGTACCCCACCAAATGGGCATTTTCGAGCTGGGTGGTTTCAAAGATGGCGTCCATCCGGGCACTAAGCTACCGTTCTCAGATGTCCATCACACCTTTTCTGACACTTGAGACATTGGTCTAATGGAAAATCATAATGAGAATTACTCCCCCCCCCCCCCCCCCCCCCCCCGGAGCATTCACTTCAAAAAATGGCCGGTTGGCTCAAGGACTACAAACAACTGCTCGACGTTTCAATCAGCAACACGGACAAACGTGCATCCACTGACCTTTCTCAAGAGCAAAGCAAAACAACTCTATACCCTCCCTTATATAAGGGAAAAAGGGGGTGGAGACACTGAACCACCAGTCAATGCCCTTCTGGAACAACGTCTGCCATTCAAATTAAACCGTACATCCAAACCGTTGCACCAGTGAAACCACACCTTGGAATGTTACATCAAAACAACCGTTAAATCACACGTTGAATCAAACAAAACGTAGCATAATTCAAATAAATCGATGAAAAATAAACATGATTGGTAATAATTTATATACTTGGTGACGCAGTTTCTGTGGTACGTTTCTGCATGAGAGGGCCAAGCGCTACTGGTAAGTCCAACACATCCTCTGTGAGTGACACAACAGACTCCTCCACATGCCATGCCTCCAAAATCCTCCTTCTTCGTTTACTGGGGGTTGCACCCAAAATGCTGGCATTATCCCATAGGGGAACATGGCCAGCCTTCAGACCATGTTTGGCAATGGCAGATCTCTTTGGAAAGTTGCACTCGAAGGTCTTGCGGTGCTCATTGACCCGTTGTCTTAATGTTCTCCCTGTCTCTCCAATATATTCAGCCCCACAAACACAGGGAACCCTGTATACCACCCCAGCCCGGTCAGCCCGGTCTAGGAAGAGTCCTGGTTGTTCCAAACTTCTTCCATTTAAGAATTATGGAGGCCACTGTGCTCTTGGGAACCTTCAATGCAGCAGAGATTTTGTTGTAGGCTTCCTCAGATCTGTGCCTCGACACAATCCTGTCGCTGATCTCTGCAGGCAATTCCTTCGACCTCATGGCTTGGTTTTTGCTCTGATATGCATTATCAGCTGTGATACCTTATATGGACAGGTGTGTGCCTTTCCAAATCATGTCCAATCAGTTGAATTTACCACAGGTATACTCCAATCAAGGTGTCGAACCATCTCAAAGATTATCAAGAGAAATGGGAGGCACCTGAGCTAAATTAAAAGTGTCATAGCAAAGGGTCTGAATACTTATGTAAATGTGATATTTCAGTTTTTTCTTTTTAATAAATTTGCAAAACTTTCTAAAATCCTGTTTTCTCTTTGTCATTATGGGGTGTTGAGTGCAGATTGATGAGGGAAAAAATGAATTTAAACGATTTCAGCAAAAGGATGCAACATAACAAAATGTGACTAGAACGCCACTCAGTAGAGCGCATACTCCCGCCGTGGGTCAAGTTGGAATCGTACAATTTCACAAAAGCTTGAGGGAGTAGTTCAGTGACAACACAAGACAAGACAACACAAGACAGACACTGCACAGATATATATTTAGAATATATAGAAGATAATGTTTAAAAAAAACAAGGCAATTTCACTTACATTTTCGGATTCCGCGTTCAATTCTATATAAGTGAGTGTATTTTGAGGCATGTGTGACTTCAAATAAAATTGTAAGCCAGGAAAAACGTTCGTTTCATTCCTTAGGGATAGAACATGTAAAACTGGCCCAAACGTCAAAACAAAACTCGCTCATTTTAAGTCGTACAAGCTAATGCGACCACTCATTCTTCTGGGAAGATTCCCGTGCACATGCTTGTCACACTTATAACTCACCTAAGTCTTTATAAGTTCATCAAATACTGACACCGCGATTGACATTCGCTGAGGTAAATGTTGATCTCTTCTGAGGTTAAAAAAGAAAAGAAAAAAGCAGTTTTAAAGCATTATACCTATCAAATGATACATTTTATGAAACGGGGAGACCGAATACACACTTTGGTGGTTTTAAAATGACAGAATATGTCTTTATTAGAAAAAAAAAAGAACCTTGAAGACGACGCTGCTAACAAAATACACCGCTCTAACGCATAACCACGAGTTTAAACTACATTTACAACAAATAGGAAAACTATTTTCATATCACAATGTTAAATATAGAATATATAGAAGATAATGTTAAAAAGAAATTAGCCCTATCTTCCAATGGTAAATAATCCTTCAAAAAATTCCCGGATCCGGAATAATATCCTGAACTTCAACAAAAAGTAATCAATTTTTCCTTATCCCAAGGGCAATCATCCCACCAACTTTCATCCAAATCCGTTCAGAACTTTTCCAGATATCTTGTTCACAAACACACGAACACACACACACACGGACACGATCGAATGCATTACTCCCGCTAGGGAGTAAAAATAGTGAAGGGGTCTGAATACTTTCTGAATGCACTGTATAATGCTCTGCAAGTGGACCTCGGCTATCCCAGAAAAGCGCCAGCATCACTTTTCCAGTGGACGGCTGTGTGCGGAATTTTTTGGGCTTCGGTGAGGTTGATTGGCGCCACTCTTTGCTTGTCCTCTTCATTTCTGGCTGAAAGTAGTGGACCCAGCTTTCATCTTCAGTCACTGCGTGCTGTAAGAAAGCGTCGCCTTCTGTTTCGTAATGTCACAGAAGTTATTCACATGCGTCCACTCACCGTTCTTTCAGTTCGGGTTTGAGTTGTCTAGGCACCCACCTTGCATACACTTTGTGGAACCCCAGCACGTTGTGAATGATATGTGCTGAACCATGGTTAATGTTCAATTCGGAGATCACTTCATCCAGCGTAATGCAAAGGTTTTCCCTTAGCACGCGCCCAACTCCTGCAACCATTTCTGGTATGTCGGCTGTGTGAGGCCTGGCCTGAATGAGCAGCGTTTGCCACACTGGACACTCCACTTTTAAACTTCCTGTCCCAGTCGTACAGTACACCTGCTGCAGTGATAAACATGCGTCACCATATTGCATCTTCATTCTGTGATGGATTTCACTGGGATTCACACCCTCGTCCCTCACTTCCCAGGAAACGGATGACAGAACGTTGCTTCTCCCTGGTGCATGCTTCTAAGGGAGCCGCCATCCTGGAACTGCTCAACTGACGTCATATACTCAATGTTGCCAGATCTAAAACAAGCAAAACATGACTCTTACCCCTAGATATAACATATGTCGTCTACAACTACACACATTACATTCTCGAATTTATATCGCCATTTTAAGGTGTTATTGACTGGCCCTCGTGTGTGTGTATGTATATATATATATATATATATATATATATATATATATATATATATATATATTAGCCGAAAGCACCCGATGTTGCCAGGGTTCTTTTTGAATGAATTTATTACTACTAGGGCGTGCCCGCACGTACGTGCTTGCCCGTACGTGCTTGCCCGTACGTGCGTGCAAAAAAACATGCGTGCAAACAACAACAACAAAAAAAAACTTTGAAACCACGTGGCAGTAACGAGCACAGAACCCCCCCCCCTCTATTTACATGAAATGGTTTGGTCCATTCGCAAACCCCCCCCCCCCCCCCCCTCTATTTACATGAAATGGTTTGGTCCATTCGCAAAGCCAAAGCGAACGGCTTGCGAGTACGGTGACCATACCTTGGGAACCACTTGTCCGATTAATTTCAAACCTTGAAAAGGCACATCCTCGGGTCCCCAGCAATATACCTGGCAAGTTTCAAGTATATCGGACCGGTAGTTGTCGAGAAACAGCGGTCGCATACAGACACACACACACACACACACAGAGATTGCTGGAATTATAGATAGATAATTCAGCTTTTACTCGCGGCTGTAGAAGATTGACTACTATAATTCAGCTCAGCTTTTAATTGTGAAATGGGCCTAGCTTGGCCGAAGCAGCCTCGACCGGCCTCGCCACCTAGCCTATAACCTTCCCGGGGCCCGTCCCAACATATTAAATTCTTTTTGAATGAATTTGCTACTATAATTCAGCTTTTACTAGCGGCCGTAGACGATTGGCTACGATAATTCAGCTCAGATTTTAATTGCGAAATGACCCCAGCCTGGCCGAGGTGGGCCTCGACCAGTCTCGCCACCTAGCCTAAAACCTTCCCGGGGCCCGTCCCGACATTTTTGGTTCTTTTTGAATGCATTTACTACTATAATTCAGCTTTTACTCGAGGCCATAGAAGATTGACTACTATAATTCAGCTCAGCTTTTAATTGCGAAATGGGCCCAGCCCAGCCGAGGTGGGTGGGCCTCGACCGGCCTCGCCACCTAGCCTATAACCTTCTGGGGGGCCCGTCCCGACATTTTTGGTTCTTTTTGAATGCATTCTACTATAATTCAGCTATTACTATTACCCGCGGCCGTAGAAGATTGACTACTTTAATTTAGCTCAGCTTTTAATTGCGAAATGGGCCCAGCCCAGCCGAGGCGGCCTCGACCGGTCTCGCCACCTAGCCTAAAACCTTCCCGGGGCCCATCCCGACATTTTTTGTATTAGATTAGAGGTTTCCTCCTATCTTTCACTGTTCAGGAGATTTAGCTTGCGCAGACAAACAAACAAACAAACAAACAAAAACATACATACATACATATATACATACATACGTACATACATACATACATACATACATACATACATACATACATATACAGTGAAACCTTGACTTACGAGTGCACCAACTTATGAGTTTTCCGAGATACGAGCCGTCGCTCGGGCGGTTTTTTGCTTTGAGATGCGAGCCGAGATCTGAGTTAGGAGCTTACGCCACCCGCCACTAGGTGGCCCAACGAGCGTTCCGGTCACGTGGTTATCTTGCCGTGCAAGCATCTCTGCCGTATATCGCTGCTGCTTTGTTTTCGCATGTTGGTTATTTTGGAAAATTTCTTAGTTTTAACCATGGGTCCTAAGAAATTGAGTGCCAAGGGCAGTACTGAGAAGAAGAAGAGGATGATGTGCTTGGATATAAAACACGCAATCGTCGAAAAACATGAGCGAGGTGTGCGTGTTGTCGACTTGGCGAGGCAGTACGATCGTAGCACTAGCAGTACGATCGAAACATTTTGAAAGGGAGGAAGAAACAAACCTCATTGGACAGGTTTTTATTGAAGCGCCCTGCAAGTGAAAGCGAGGAAAGTGTGGCGAAAAAGGCAAAAGTCATCTCCTCCACCTCCGCCAGCATCTTCGTCTGATCTTCAAGGTAAATACACTTAATAAAACCAGTTTATTTCTTTACATTGTGGCGGACACGGAAGCTCACTGGCGTGGTGACATCATTCCGCGCACCAAGTGGGCGGGGGCCACGCCGAGGGGTAGGCGTGGCCTCAGGATATACACCGGGCGCGCAGCCCGGACCGGAGCGCGCCAGTGTTACAGTGAGCTCTTGAATAAAGACTCTTACAAATTACCGCGTTGTCCGCTTCCTCCTTGTTTACAAGCAGCGCGTGTAACGCCGCTTATTATGTACAGTATATACGAGGTCGTGCTTGTTTATACATTATTTGTTATTTATAAAGTACATTTTTCTTATTTAAAAACATGTAACAAAAAAATTGGTGTGGTTTTTTGGGGGCTGGAACGGATTAATAGCATTTCAATTCATTTTAATGGGGAAATTTAATTTGAGAAACGAGCAAATTGAGTTACGAGCTCGGTCACAGAACGAATTAAACTCGTAAGTCAAGGTTTCACTGTATATATATATATATATACATATATATATATATAATATATATATATATATATATATATATATATATATATATATATATATATATATTTGTTTTTTTTGTTGCGGTTTTAGAGCCCACACTTTCTTGTAAATATCCCATCATTAAAAGGTTGAAGGTAGCACCCCATAGTTAGTCCACAAGCAACACGTAGGCCACCTTAGAACTTCAGTTATTTCATTAGTATGTGTATTAGATAAGGCCGTGTTTCCAATAGTTGAATCTGCGTTGTGTCAATCAAATAAGAAGTAGGCCCATTCCGTTCATTTTGCAACCTCCCTCTCCAAGCGACGCCATTACACGCCCTCCAGTCTGCCCTATGGCTCTCACAATTTGTTACGCGCCTTTGTTAGCAGCGTTCGCTGCCTTGAGCTGGAGCTCGCTCAAACGCCGCCATAAGCCACGCGGTGAGGCCCGGAAAAAGGGGGCGGAACGCCAAGAAGAAGGTGTGGCCACGTCATCCAGCTGTCAAAAGCGGCGCCGGGTAAGCCCTCACCAGCCAACCAGGGCTGAAGTAACTTGGCCGACAGGCGTGGCTGTTGGGCTCGCAGAGCGTTTTGCTGGTGGAGATATATAAGCGAGCGCAAAGCCCTTTCACAGGACTTGTTGGAGGCGCGCGCGTTGTAAGAGGACTTTCTGGACGAATGCGCTCGATTGCTTTGCGACAGGACTTGACCGGGAGAGCGCACCCCTGGCTTACTTTATGAGAGGACTGCGCGGAGGGCTTGCCAGCGAGCACATTTACCAAGAGGACTCACAGCGGCAGTGTGCATTACAAAGGACTTCTGGGAGAGAGCGCATTGAGAAGGACTCATGAGATATACGGCGCGCTGATTAAGAGAACTTTGGAGAGGGGGCATTTGACACGAGGGTGCAGATATTACATACGCGATAGGACACCAGCTTCACCTCGTTATAAAAATTGTCCGGTCGTGTTCAACTACACGCGGAGCTGCCTGCCGGGTTTCGCCCGCTGGACCGGAGCCTGGGCCCCATCGCCGGACCCTCTACCTGTTCCATCAACCATCGACAATCCCCGTGTGAGTGTGTATGTTTGTCCTGGGTATTAAGAATAAGACTGTCTAAGACTGCCCTGTGTGCTGCTTCTTCCTCTTCCTATCTTGTATATTCCTTTCGTTTCCTCTTCTTCTTTCTTGTATATAATTAATAAACCCATCTTTGTTCTTCCTATTTTCTGGGTTTCCTCTTATCCGATCGCATCCGTCCTTTCTCTCATTGGGTAAACGTGGCACGATCGCAACCGCTCAGAATCGGGTTTAGTCCCATTGTTAACGGCTCGGATCGCGGATTGCTATCCGCTCGGCATATTCCATCATATCCGTGGTTCGAGCGGGAGTTATCTCCTTGCTTTACGGCCGGTGGTAGTACTTAGGTAATTGGACTAAGACTCGACCAACAACCCTATTTACCACCGACCGGAAGGAACGTTATAACTTCTAAGGACTCGGGTCGGCCAGATAAAAAGACAAGGGGATTAACCCCCCCCCCCCTTGATAAGGGGAGCGCCGACGTCCGAGATCCGTAACAATATATATATATATATATATATATATATATATATATATATATATATATATATGTATTGTTGCGGATATGAGGACTGTTTTTTTGATTGTGTGCTTTATTATTATTATTATTGTTAT
>NC_136262.1:256022339-256081282 GCF_964187855.1 Myxine glutinosa | reverse complement strand
GAAATCATGAATCAGCCAACATCCAGGGCCAATCAGCCAATCAGGGTTATTATCAATAACACCATCCTCAACCATTGTCTCTGAGTTCACAAAACGTTCGAATTGCACAGTGATCTTACAACAACTTACTAGATGAAGAAATCAGCAGCAAAATAATGAATGTAGGAAAGCTAGTCGTTCAGCATGCTTCAGTCCAATGTGTGGAAACAGCACAAGTTGAGAACCAAAATGAAAGTCTGTATGACCAAAATGAATGAAAGTCAAGAAATGGAGCCCCAATGCTAATGATGCCAAATCCTGGACCGATCTGGAGCAGTTGTCATCTCAATCAACTCCCACAATATGCCATCCATGGGTTGTAGTCAAGATCGAATGCTATGACCCTCAATAACCGTCCCCAAGTCCACCCCTTTCCGGGTTTCCAGTTTTTCCGTCCACTTCTTTGAGACTTTGCTGCTGTGTCCATCTTGTTCACCCCCTGCCGAAGCTCCATTCTTCCCCAAATCCTCCTGACCTCCATCCTCCAACCTGCTTTTGATATGTGTCCTTGTTCCCCCTCCTCTGCTCTTTTTCTGCTGTTTGTTTCGTTATTTTATGTGCTGGTTCATTCGATGTTCTACCTCCACCATTAGTCTCTACAATACACAAAAAGTAGCCCTGAGAGGTCTGGCGGTCGTCTCTTGAGGTTGTATTTCAGACCTCTGCTGATTTGGGGTAACACACCTGGGAGCCCCCATGTTAAAAAATAAAAAAAATCGAAGCCTGAGAGATTGTGTGGACTACTGTCTGGTATTCAGGTGTTAAGTTTCAGAACAATCAGCCAGGTGATAAGGAAAGAGTAGCAAAAATAGCAAAAAGTTAATGGATGATGGGACAGACGGACACCACAACCCACTTTATAAGTTAATCTTAATCGAAGGTAATCTCTTCGAGAATTGAGATTAAAGAGGAGAAAGAAACACCTTTCGAGGCCATTTTTGGGCACTGTTGTCCCCTTTTTGAAGCAATGTTTTATGGCCGGATGCCCTTCCTGCCGCCAACCCTGTTAGTCACCCTTTGCGACACACAGGCAATTACCAGTGAACTGGTACTCAATTTGCCAACCTCGGAAGGATGACAGGGTGATGCCAACCTCGGAAGGATGACAGGGTGATGCCAACCTCGGAAGGATGACAGGGTGATGCCAACCTCGGAAGGATGACAGGGTGATGCCAACCTCGGAAGGATGACAGGGTGATGCCAACCTCGGAAGGATGACAGGGTGATGCCAACCTCGGAAGGATGACAGGGTGATGCCAACCTCGGAAGGATGACAGGGTGCGTCATCCCCCATGGCGTTAATTCAGCGATCAACCGGGATTCAAACCCAGGATCCTAGGATCCCAAGCCGGCATACTAACCGCTAAGCCAACACCAGGCTTTGAGATTGAGATGAGATGACCTAAAAAGACTGAGCCGGCATACTAACCGCTAAGCCAACACCAGGCTTTGAGAATTGAGATGAGATGACCTAAAAAGACTGAGTGCCGGCATACTAACCGCTAAGCCAACACCAGGCTTAACCTGGTGGCAACACCAGGCAAACACCAGGCAACACCAGGCAACACCAGGCTAAGCCAACACCAGGCTCCCAATGTGGACGTATTCATGCGATGCAACCACCTGGGCATTCAACTACTGTGCTGTTTAAAACACAACTGTTTGACCTGCCCTTCCACGGTAATTTCCTAGTAATAGGTGCCCAAATGAACTCACCAGATGACCGACCATTCATTCGCTTAGCCATGGTGATAAAGAGGCTCCGGCACACAACTTTGTCACGGCATCATTTTGCCTTTGATTTTACAATGTGTAAATATGCTTGAGCTCTGGTTAATCAGGGAATTTCCGGTACTGGGTGAGCCAGAAGAAGGGCGAGTAGTTCGGATGGTGAGGTTTGAATAAAGAGAACTGACTCGAATCTGAACGTATTGGAATCCGAACGACCGAGCTTCCGATGACACCTTGCCCGATGCCATCAACTATGCCAACCAACCTCAAGTGGCTCTATGCAGGCCTTCTGGGTGACACCAACACATACGCCTTCGTCACGCCCGGTTTTTATTCTCCAGGAATTTTCTACGCCATGACGAAGTCCAGAAACCCTTGCAGCCACCATATGACGGGCCTTATAAAGTTATACAATGCTCTGAGAAGACCTTCATACTTGATATTAACAGTGGTCATGAGATGGTCTCCATAGATCGCTTGAAGCCAGCGTTTGACGCAGCACCAGAGTCGACCCTCCCCCTGACCAGCAGGTCGACACCTTCTACAACGGTACCCTTACTGGGCATGTGGGTTATGAAAGGTGGTAGTTGGTGAGGATTGGGAGGAGGAAGAAGAATAACTTATCGATAACCCCTCATAGCGTATATATCCTGTTTTCCCCCGTTAAACCAAGGATTGGGGGCTATCTAAGTACAAATTCTAACGAGATAACTGTATCAGGAACCCAGGTGCATGGATGTGCGTCTCCTGGGGGATCCGGAGGAGGCGTCACAGTATTTTGTTTGTACCTTCCATTCGATTAATGCACTGGGAGGTGGAGTACTGTTGCGGTATAATTTTGCCTTTGCTTTCGTAATATGTGAATACGCTTTAGCTTCGGTTTAACAAGGTTTCCCAGGCAGGGCTTTAAGAGAATGGCGTGGATTTAATGAAAATTGACTCGGATTCCCAATGTCTCAGACGTCTTTTCTTCATGCTGAAAGACTGAGTAGGCTTGCCAAAGTAAGGAAACGAGTCTTTAAGCACCCAACCAACCGGCCGAGTTTCTGAACCTCTCAAAATCACAAATGAAATGAATGCGCCACCTTCCGGCAAACACACACCGTTTGCCATCACAGAGACTTGTCACAAATGTGTTGCTTGGAACAAACTATTAACTCGGTACGTCTGCTGATAGGTATCCTTCACAAACACATCTTTCACCTGCATTGTTGTTTTCTACACGTATTTTCATTTGAGAAGAGGTTTTGGCTGTTTTGTGTCACAAAGTGATGGAATTATTATCTACACACCCATAACACACCTTACCCTCAAACGTCGGTAAGAACCTTATCTGAACAACTGCCAAATGATTCGCAGGTGCCTTCCACTGCCATGACCCCCTGCGACGCGTCTGGCTCTGTTTGATCCCGCTAAGAGGAGACATTCCAAGGTATTGCAGGTAAAGGTGAACACTATCTCCTTGTCAACTGGTACCAACATTTTGTCTGGGACGTCTAATACTGAAACATTGGAACTTATTGGTTATTCATGCAGGTGGCTGGAAGGATGGCCTATGGGCCATGTGTCAAAATAGTCTCCCACCTTTTACTCTTAAACAATGTGTGAGCGTATTAAGGCCTTCAGGCCTACAGAACTGAGTTCCACCATATTCCGCTCAATTTTTGCCTTCCTGGGTTTATATATTGCCATTTTTCAGTTCTACTAGTAGTAGTAGTAGTCTATGAAACCCATTATTCGATGTGTCTGCCGATGCAGAGATACACTAGCTTTGACAGTGGTCCAGTATTCCGATACTTCAGGCGGTATTATAATTTCTCTTGCGACGCCATCAAACTTCTGGCGCACGATATTGGATTACATGCAGGTGCTGTGGCCTTCATTCGATAGTAGAGCGTTTCTGTGATACTATTGGGTGATATATTGTAACTGGGGTAGCTGAGGTTCATTCTCCACAGTCACCTTTAATAAGGAATCAAAGCGGGGAAAGAAAATCTCCGTCGTCACGTGTCAGTTGTGATGTCATAAGGGCTGAAGACTATCCTTGTAGCTGTGTCTGCTTAGAATAGTTCATTAAAAGTACTACGTTTGACCTATTATGAGAGAATCATCATAATTATTTGAGTACTAGCAAAAGTGCCCGGCATTGCTGGGCGGGGAGGGGAGGGGGAGGGGGAAGGGGAGGGGAACGGGCGGGAGGGGAGGAGATGGGGGGGAGGGGAGAAGAGGGGGGAGGGGAGAAGAGGGGGGAGTGGGAGGGGGAGGTGGGAGGGGGCGGGGGAGGGGAGAGGGGGGAGGTGGAGGGGGAAGGGGAGAGGGAGGGGGAAGGGGAGGGGGAAAGGGAGGGGGAGGTTAGGGGGGAGGGGATGGGGGAGGTTAGGGGGGAGGGGAGGGGGGAAGGGGAGGGGGGGAGGGGAGGGGGGAAGGGGAGGGAGGAAGGGGAGAGGGTAGGGTGGAGGGGGAAGAGAGGGGGGAAGGGAGGGGGGAGGGTAGGAGGAGGGGGAGGGGGAGGGGAGGGGGAAGGGGTAGGGGGGAAAGGAAGGGGTAGGGGGAAAGGGAGGGGTAGGGGGGAAAGCGAGGGGTAGGGGGGAAAGGGAGGGGGAGGGGAGGGGGAGGGGAGGGGAAAGGGGAGGAGACATTCGATATATTTTCATATATTTTCACTTTTATGTTTTGGCTAACTCGCTCGCGAACCTGACGAAGATCCTGAGCGAGGATCGCTACGCTACGCTACGTTATGCTAACGCTACGTTAGCTACGCTACGTTATGCTACGTTCGCTACGTTATGGCTAAAAATATGGATCTAAAGATGAAAGAAAAAAAAACCTATGTGGTGTGAATGGCAATGTTCCTCGCTGAAATGTGAAAAAACGCAATCGCTTTTCGCTCTGAATTACGTGCGAACGCGTAACTGTGAGATTATGGCGGCAAGGCTGGAACATCACGTGATCGCTCTGAGCGAATCAGCACGCTGCTCTGCCACCGGCTCAGATTCCGTGTATAATATTCCTCGCTACGTTCGCTACGTTATGGCTAAAAATATGGATCTAAAGATTAAACAAAAAAAAAAACATGTGGTGTGAATGGCAATGTTCCTCGCTGAAATGTGAAAAAAACGCAATCGCTTTTCGCTCTGAATTACGTGCGAACGCGTAACTGTGAGATTATGGCGGCAAGGCTGGAACATCACGTGATCGCTCTGAGCGAATCAGCGCGCTGCTCTGCCACTGGCTCAGATTCCGTGTATAATATTCCTCGCTGAAATGCGCTGAGGTAAATATGAATAAAAAATATGGATCTCGTCAAATATTTTTAGGTAGGCCATGTCCTTCCCAGGCTCAATGGCCATGTCTATGCCAAATATCAAGCACGTGAGCCTCTCCGTTTAGGAGTCTATCGGTAACATTACACACACACAAACTGTGTTTTATCTATCTATAATTCCAGTAATCTCTGTGTGTATGTTTGTATGTTTGTATGTTTGTATGTTTGTATGTTTGTCTGTGACCGCTGTTTCTCGACAACCACGGGTCCGATATACTTGAAACTTGCCAGGTATATTGCTGGGGACCTGAGGATGTGCCTTTTCAAGGTTTCATATTAATCGGACAAGTAGTTACCGAGCTATGGCGATTTCTTTACCAAACTCCGCAAGCCGTTCGCTTTGGACCAAACCATTTCATGTAAATAGAGGGGGGGGGTTGTCACCGTACTCGCAAGCCGTTCGCTTTGGACCAAACCATTTCATGTAAATAGAGGGGGGGGATTGTCACCGTACTCGCAAGCCATTCGCTTTGGACCAAACCATTTCATGTAAATAGAGGGGGGGGATTGTCACCGTACTCGCAAGCCGTTCGCTTTGGACCAAACCATTTCATGTAAATAGAGGGGGGGGATATAATTTTAGATATATATATAGTACGGGCATGCCCTAGTATATATAGATGATATCTACCATGTAAAACACAATGTCAGTTTGTGTGTTTTTTACAGATGTCTGTCCCCCTTCATAAGGGTAGGTTTTAAAGGGCAATCTTTTAACATGAATGCATGTTCACTATAGTCTATATGTGAGGAGAAAACAAACTCGAAAAACATTTTTCATGAAAGAGTAATTATGTCTCTTCTATTGGAATTGTAGATGGTGGCTTGCAAACCGAACCTCAAGGGCGGTGTACAGAGCGTTTTTTGAAAATAACAATAAATACAAGGTGCAGGGAGGTTAAATTCTCTGCACGTGGTGTGCAATGAGCGCAGAGTAAAACTAGTGTTTATTTACGTCCGTATGATGTCTAATAAATAAAGAAGATATAAGCACATCTGACACTAGGCCGAGGCTTCAGGACTTTGGCAAGCGCACGAGGCTGCACCGTCGAATAAACTATTCCAACCCGTCATATTTGACGGGCCTTTTACTAGTATCTGTATAAAACCTCTGGCATGAGTGTCAACCCATTTTCTTATTGATATAAATATTAAGACTTACAGATGTAATTACAAGGCACCTGTCCAAATTTTTACCAAAGTTGCATTTAGCAAGTGGTCTGGTCTTCTCAGGTATTCCTTAAAATCAGGTTATACTGCTTACTATCTCAGAGTGTGGTTGCATATGGGCAATAGCTCCTCCGTTATGTGCCCAGGTATTCACATGTCACCTGTGAATGGCTATCCTCAGCTACATAGGGCAATCCAATAAAAATGTACGTAGGAGCATCTAACACTTTTTCTTTGTTCTCTTCACCCTTTCTTTTGCTCAAGGTCATCTGCCATCAGCTGGGAAATCAGCCAACATTACTGCTTTACACAAAAAATGGGCAAAAACAGATCCTTGCAACTGCAGACCAATCAGCCTGCTTCCAATCATCAGCAAGGTCATGGAATCCATCATTGCACCACAGCCTGAAGCGCCCCACCATCTTGCATGTACGGTACTTCCTCACTGCCTAATTGAGGATCACATGTGTGTAATGACATTTAAGCCATGATCTTGCAGGGGGGTTGGAATGAGTGTTTTTGATTTTTGAAATGGGTGTGACTGATTATTGGGGTTCGTGTGAGAGTTGGGGGAAGATCCACCAAGCCATGTCACTCACCTGTACTACAAGGACAGGGCCCGTGGAAATTTGGTAAATTAGGATGGCTCCGCAGGTAGCGTTAGGCATTGTCGCTTCCACCGTGTAATGTGGTCTGTAGAGTGGGGTTGTATAAACGTTCTGCATTTCAATAAGTTTTGTGGTTAAGGTCAACTTTGTGTGTTGAGTTAACTTCCCGCCCCAGGGCGCGGACACGAGAGTTGTAAATATTTGAAATGTTGTTAAGGGTTGTAGAACGTTATGGAGAACAGGTAAGTTAGCTACGGCTCGCTTCCCACAGCCCCTCCTAATTTATTTCATAGGGTAATTAAATGTGTCAGTAAGTGTTAAGGCTGGAATGGTAATGCCTGCATTGAAACTGGAACGTTACGGTGAAACTGGAACTGTGAATGATGGTCCACGAAGAGGAAGACCACGGGTAACCACCCCAAACCAAGACTGCTGGATTGTACTGCAGCATCTTCGTGATCGTTTCCGCCCTACGACGCAAACAGCTGCAGTAGCAAAAGGTCGCAACAACAACCGCATCAGTGTCTCTACTGTGCAGAGGTGCTTGAGAAGTTGGGGCCTGGTGGCAAGACGTCCTTCCAGAGGTTCAGTGTTGAACGCAGTGCATCGGCGAAGCAGACTAAGATGGTGTCTGCAGCATCGCCGCTGGACACAGCAACAGTGGAGTGCTGTCTTGTTCAGCGACGAGTCCAGATTTTGCCCCCATGCTGCTGATGGGCATCAACGGGTATGGCGCAGAGGTGGGGAAAGGTATGCATCATGCTGTATTCGCCAGATCAATCGTTGGGGAGGACCCAGTTTGATGGTATGGGCCGGCATTTCCACCCGTTTCAGGACACCTTTGGTCGTCATCGAAGGCAATCTCACGAGTCAGCGTTATGTCAATGAAGTTTTGAGACCTCATCTGCTGCCATTTATCCAGGCTCATCCTGACATCGCAGTTTTCCAGCAGGACAACGCTCGACCCCATGCTGCTCGCCTGACCACCAACCTCTTCCAGGAACATGGTGTTGAAGTGATGCCTTGGATGCCTTATTCCCCTGACCTCAATCCCATTGAGCATTTATGGGATGAGCTTGGTCGACATCTTGCATCGAGAAGATCAACGGCTGTCAATCGGCAAATGCTCATTCAAGGCTTGCAGGAGGAGTGGGACAGATTTCCCCAGGACCGCATCAGACGCCTGGTACAGAGCATGCGTCGGAGGTGTACAGCCTGCATCACAGCTCAGGGAGGACACACACGATATTGAGGACTGCTGTCATTCTGTCCTTGACTGTTAGGAGTGTTGTGTCCATTCCTGTGTCATTTTGTTTTGACTGTATTCAGGTGCGTGCCTTTGTGTTGCAGTGCTGTGACTTTTGTTGCACCAACCCTTGTGATGTTCATGCTTTTTGTTTTTTTGTGATTGAGGTAACCTCTTGTTTATTGACATGTGTTTAGTAAAGATGGCTGAACTTTACCTCTGTGTTCAAATATTTTTCATTTTTGCGTGGAAGATTTCAATGAGTGTGCTTCTGAAGATTTGATGTTTCTTTTGATGTTGAGTATATTGTTATGTCGGTGGGGTCGATATGTAGAGTCAGGTAGATTTGTGTAGGTATCATGCTCCGACTGTCGTGAAGACGAAGAACCACCACCATGTAATAAGTAGAGGACCTGTTTAGCCCAGATGTCGAATTAAGGTGTATCTTTGTCCCCATTAGGATGAATGGGGCATGTTAACTGGTTATAGGGATTATGTTAATTGCCCTGTTCATCAAACCTCAGTGATTTATTTCCTCTGTCCCTTATGGCACCGCAATAGACACTAGCGCAGGAAGTGCCCATTAAAAGCACATTACAGTAAATAACAGTAAAACCAACCGGAAGCCAGGCATCAAGCACTAGGGTACGGGTTCCCAACCTGGGGTGCCCGCACCCCCAGGGGGTGCGAGATGGCATATCTGGGGGTGCGACAAAGAGTGGCTTGTGTCCTCGTCGTTGTGTATCACGAGTAATCACTCAGCCATCTGCCAGTGTGCCTTTTGAACATGACATAAAACTTTTAAGTCTGTCTCTGTCTCTCTCTTCCCCTCCCATCTTTTACACTACAAGAAAAAAAAAAAAAAAAAAAAAAAAAAAAGGATGGGAGATCAACCAAGTTTGTTGTCATTAAACGCGTCCGTGTGTGTGTTCGTGTGTTTGTGAACAAGATATCTGGAAAAGTTCTGAACGGATTTGGATGAAAGTTGGTGGGATGATTGCCCTTGAGATAAGGAAGAATTGATTAGTTTTTGGTGAAGCTCACGATATTATTCCGGATCCAGGAATTTTTGAAGGATTTTTTACCATTGGAAGATAGGGCTCAGCAGCGGCCACCCACGGCGGGAGTATGCGCTCTACTGAGTGGCGTTCTACTTTTTTATGTGTAGCTTAAATTGCTTCCCCATGATGAAAAATCACCGCACGCCACTGCAAACAACGTCTCAAACCAATAGTCAAACATGTTCCACTCTGTATACTTTATTCATTTTTTTGTCTTTTTTCAGCACAAAGCCTTATCGAGTAGCAACTTGTTGTAACCTGTATACACCATTGTATACTTTTTACATATTTTTATATTTTTTCTCATATTAGCTCATATTTTTCTCTTTCTGTTTTGCAGATTAACCCTTCATCATGTCAAAAAGAAGGAAATGTAATGATGACTATGTGCGCTTTGGTTTCACTTGCATAACGGGAAATGATGGCTTGCAAAAACCCCAGTGCACTCTTTGTAGCGTTGTGTTTTCCAACTAAAATCTGAAACCATCCAAGCTTCAAGAGCACTCCAAGAACAAGCATGGCGGAGCTGACGTTGAAGGACATGATGTTGGGTCATTGAAAATCAAAAGAGCTCGTTTTGATTCTGTAGGAACGCTTCCAAAGTTGGGTTTCGTTTCTGTTGAAAAACCACTACTTCTTGCTTCATACCAAGTGGCATATGCAGTGGCCAAATCCAAGAAGCCCCATACAATTGCAGAAGATCTCAAGCCATGGGCACTGGAAATGGCAACAACTATCCTGGGCAAAGAAGCAAGAAAAAAAATTTGAACAGGTGCCCCTATCAAATAATGTCATTCACAACCGAATCAGTGATTTGAGTGAAGCTATTTTGGACCAAATCATCTCAGATATCAGAGCTAGTCCTCTTAAAATCTCTATTCAGTTGGATGAGTCAACTGATGTCTCCAGTTGTTGTCAACTCATCACATTAGTGAGGTATGTCAATGATGGTGCTGTGAAGGAAGATTTCCTGTTTTGTGAAGATTTGAAAACAAGCACAACTGCAAAGGATGTGATGCAGCTGGTGAAAGACTTCTTTGCCAAACATGATTTAGATATCAAAGTCATTGGTTCTGCGTGCACTGACGGGGCACCTGCAATGCTTGGAAATAAATCTGGCTTTTCTGCATTGATGAAAAAGGAGATTCCAGACTTGCAAGTTACCCATTGTTTTCTACATTGGCATGCTTTGGCATCAAAAACCTCCAAATTTGAAGAAAGTCCTTGATACTTGTGTGAAGATCATCAACTGGATCAGGGGGCGAGCTTTGAACCATTGCATCTTCAAATCATTTTGTGAAGATCTGGAAGTGAGAATTCAGTTTTGCTTTTCCACACAGAAGTCCGTTGGTTGTCACGAGGACAAGCTTTAACCCGCTTCTTTGAACTGCAGGAAGAAATCAAGTTTTTCTGGAAGAGCGTGAATGTGATCTGGTTGGGGCATTGGAATCACAGCAATTCGCCCAAATGCTGGCTTACTTAGCTGACATTTTCACTCATATGAATGACCTGAGTGTTTCTCTTCAAGGAAAAGGGATAAACATATTGAAGGCTTGTGAAAAGTTGAATGCCTTCAAAGAAAAGTTACGTCTTTGGCGTCAAAGGATGGAAAGAGGCAATCTCTCAAATTTTCCTTCACTTGAAGAGATGGTTGATGATGCTGGATCCTTAACTCCTACTGTGCGTGAAGAAATTGTGGCTCATTTGGAAATGCTGTCAGAATCGTTTGACAGATATTTTGCTGCTGGAGACCTGAAGATTTCAGAAGAATGGATCATGAATCCATATTCCTACAATATGGAGAAAATGTCAAATGATGAAGAACTGAAGGAAGATCTTATTGATTTGCGGACAAATCGAGCTCTTGAAATGCAATTTGAAAGCAAGACTTTGGAGGAATTTTGATGTGCAGCACTGGATATGTTCCCAAGACTTGGTGGAAAAGCACTCCGTGTCCACATTCCATTTGCAACGACATACTTGCGTGAATCTGGATTCAGTTCTCTTTTGTCAATCAAGACAAAATCTAGGAATCGCCTGAATCCACAGGCAGACCTGCGGATCGCAGTCAGCAAAAAAGTTCCACGTTTTGACAAAATCATGAAAGAGAAGCAGGAACAAAGAACTCATTGAATTTTATGTTCACAATTGGGATTGATTTTACTGTTTCATTTTTTTTCTGAATAAATTAGAATCTAATTGCTCAATTTATATTTGCATTTCATGCACTGAGTTAAAATCTTATTTTTTAGTTCAATTTGTTCACCCATTGTATGTGGTTCAATTTGTGGTTCAAAATTTGACTTCTTCATCTTCAAATGTAATATTACTTTTGTAGGGGGTGCAAACATAAATCAAATATTTCCTAGGGGTGTGAGGCATAGAAAAGGTTGGGAACCACTGCACTAGGGCTAACAATCCCGCCTGGCAGGCACACATCGCTCGGGCAGGCCGAGAGCCATGCCCAGAAGGACAGTGATTGGGCGGGAGTTGACCAACAGGAAGGCCAGGGTAAGAAGGGACTCGCTGATTGGCCAGGGCGGAACAAGAAACGGCGTGCTGACTGGTGGAGAGCTGAGCATTCAGTGGTGGCCTGTGGGCTGATTGGTGGAGAGTCACAGATGAAGTCACGAGACGGCCGATAAAAGAACGCGCTGACCGACATCTTACCCCCTTGGTATCGGACTCTGGTGAAAGACAGTTGAGCGCTGACGATTCTCCCTCGTCTTGATGATCTGGACCTCAGTTCTGGCGGAAGCAGTTGTGGGCCGGCATCATATCCTCGTTCCCCTGTTCGTCTGACGTGAGGAGGAAAGAGCCGCAGACGGAGAGCTGCAGTTTTGCCAGGCAGAAACGACGCATGGACGAACGCTCGGGAGGCCTTCATCGAGGCCTAGTGAGGCCTGTTTCCACGCGAACATGCATGCTTTGCGCGCAACGCTACCACCGCCCCGGACCCATTCACGCCGATTGAGCGAAGTGAAAACAAGCGTTACGCCTAGGTCCCCCGTTGGGGAAGTGATGTGAGTTGACAAAGTGGAACACGCAGAAAACATGCTATGATATGATATTTCGCTCACAAGGTTCAGACATACATGGAGGTGGCCATCTTGGATTTTGACATGGTGACCCAATTTTCAATAGCGTTCTTCCTTATGCCTAGATACACCCACACACCAGAAGGTACTTCGCTTATTTTTCAAGATATTTCGCTCACAAGGTTCAGACATATATATGGTGGCGGCCATCTTGGATTTTGACGTGGCGACCCAATTTTCAATAGCGTTCTTCCTTATGGCGAGATACACCCACACACCAAATTAGAAGTTGGTACTTCGCTTATTTTTCAAGATATTCATCTCACAAGGTTCGGACATACATGGCGGCGGCCATCTTGGATTTTGACATGGCGACCCAATTTTCAATAGCCTTCTTCCTTATGCCTAGATACACCCACACACCAGATTAGAAGTTGGTACTTCGCTTATTTTTCAAGATATTTCGCTCACAAGGTTCAGACATATATATGGTGGCGGCCATCTTGTATTTTGACGTGGCGACCCAATTTTCAATAGCGTTCTTCCTTATGGCGAGATACACCCACACACCAAATTAGAAGTTGGTACTTCGCTTATTTTTCAAGATATTCATCTCACAAGGTTCGGACATACATCATGGTGGCCATCTTGGATTTTGACGTGGCGACCCAATAGATACACCCACACACCAGATTAGACGTTGGTTCTTTGCTTATTGTTCGAGATATTTCGCTCACAAGTTTCAGACATATATATGGTGGTGGCCATCTTGGATTTTGACGTGGCGACCCAATTTTCAATAGCGTTCGTCCTTATGCCAAGATACACCCACACACCAGATTAGAAGTTGGTACTTCGCTTATTTTTCAAGATATTCATCTCACAAGGTTCAGACATACATGGTGGCGGCCATCTTGGATTTTGACGTGGCGACCCAATTTTCAATAGCGTTCTTCCTTATGCCTAGATACACCCACACACCAGATTAGAAGTTGGTACTTCGCTTATTTTTCAAGATATGCAGGTTACAAGGTTCAGACATACATGGCATCAGACATACATGGCGGCGGCCATCTTGCATTTTGACGTGGCGACCCAATTTTCAACAGCGTTCTTGATTGTACCTAGATACACCCACACACCAGATTAGAAGTTGGTACTTCGCTTATTTTTCAAGATATTTCGCTCACAAGGTTCAGACATATATATGGTGGCGGCCATCTTGAATTTTGACGTGGCGACCCAATTTTCAATAGCGTTTTTCCTCATGCCGAGATACACCGACACACACAATTAAAATTTGGTACTTCGCTTATTTTTCAAGATATTCATCTCACAAGGTTCAGACATACATGGCGGCGGCCTTCTTGGCTTTTGACGTGGTGACCCAATTTTAAACAGCGTTCTTGCTTGTGCCTAGATACACCCACACACCAGATTAGACGTTGGTACTTCGCTTATTTTTCGAGATATTTCGCTCACAAGTTTCAGACATATATATGGTGGTGGCCATCTTGGATTTTGACGTGGCGACCCAATTTTCAATAGCGTTCTTCCTTATGCCTAGATACACCCACACACCAGATTAGAAGTTGGTACTTCGCTTATTTTTCAAGATATGCAGGTTACAAGGTTCAGACATACATGGCGGCGGCCATCTTGGATTTTGACGTGGGTTGCACCCACACACCAAATTCGAATGCGGTCCTTCGCTTATGCACGCACACACGCACGCCCACACGCACACACGGACGGACGGACACACGGACGGAGGGGAAAGCCATAGTCCCCCTTTCGCTCCGCTGAGCGACGGGGGACAATAACCACACGTTTTTATTTTCCAGGTTATCCTTCCCTTCGTTTGTTTCTACGTCTGGTGAGGGAGCACTCCATTTAGGACTTTAGTTATCGTCACGCTTTTCTTTGTCCCGGCATTCCGTTTTAATAAACTCTTTTGTTATTTTCCCTCGGACATTTTAAACCCGGTTTTTGTTTGAGTTATTTTCTGCAGATTCGGGAACTGCCGGCGGGACCACAGGTAAGCTCTTCACCTTCCTCTTCTTTCCTTTCTTCCTCTGGCGCATATCGTAAAATCCGCATTTGATCATCGCCTCCGAGTAACGCTCAATTTGCTTTCCGTGACCCTCCCGGTGTTAACTGAGGGAGTCACACGACAATATATATTGTTGCGGATATGGGATTTGCATCCATCCATATCCGCTTGTAAATATTCCCCTATTTCCTCAATACTTCCCAACTATCCCCAATCCCCCATTCCCTAGTCCCATTTTCTGTAAACAACACTCTGTAGACCCGACCTCCCCCTATTTCCCCCATTAAATGTCGCACCCAGGTTCACCGCATCTCATGTAAGACAACTATAGGACATCTTGCTAGTTATTCTTAGTCTATGTCAGTTAAGGACTCGTTTCCATTAATTCTGACTCTTCGTTGCACCAGAATGTGATTGCATGGCACCGTTAGGAAGTTTAGGACCTCCCAATACCTCCCCGCAGCTCTTCCTCACGGTTCAACAACAACAACAACAACAACGGCGGCGGCGCAGGGAGTGCGCGTCCTCACTCCGGCTTGGTTGGTAGGGGGTGTTGGGAGGGCACCAGGCCTTTCCAACGAGCCGCCATCGAACATGTGCTCGACGGGGTTACCACGTAGGGGCTCGCTGTCAGCTCCTCGTCAAGGGCGGAGCCCGGTAACCCCCGCACCCAATAGAAGCGGCGGACCGGTCCCATCTGGGGCGGAGCCAACCAGCCGAGGGCGTGTGACTCCCCGCTGAGCATGCGCAGGAAGAGGGAGGTGACGTCAGATGCGCGCTGAGCTTGGAGAAGCAAGACGTACCCTCCGAGCGCTGTGAGGCCTCCCTGCATCTTTTGGACTGTGCTTGATCCTGCCCCCGAGCCAAGGTGCACCTTGTGCTATCGAACTACCTGTCCTTCCCTGCCATCAATCCCTGTGTAAGTCAGTCTTGTTCCGTTTGTCTGTGGTCTGTCGGGGATAAGATAAGACTGTAACTAAGTGCCCATCTCTTCTGTGTCTTTTACCTCACTCTACCTTGTAATCTACCCCTTTTCTCCACCACTAATTATATCCTCCTCCGGAGGTCTTGAGAACTGTACCCCTTGCGTCGTTTCATCTATCCCAGTCGTTGTGTCCTTTCCATCATTGATTTAGCGTAGCGCGATTTGGCCAACGTTCGAGTGGAATCGGGTGAGTTGGGGAAGAATCGGGGGAACTGTACGAACACGGCGGCCATTCCGCTCGGTCAAGCAACATCTTTAGCCGTGTCCGTAACAATTGGTGTCAGGAGTGGGATTGGACCCGAAGCGCGCTTCACGCGCTCGAAATTATTAACTGTGAAATTTGTTTTGTTTTAAAATAAAAACCCGAATTTTGAAAGTCGCGCTATGGCAGATCAAGACGGCTGGGTTCCGGTAGAGGAGAGTGAGGCAGGGTCGATCCAGGACCAAATGGAGGGACAAGAGGAGAGCGAAGCAGTGAGGGCGGCAGGTTCGCAAAATGGCGTCCTCGCGCACGAGGTTACGGGCGCGCAAAATGGCGCCTCGCAGATGGCTACGGCGACCGCGCCCGCGACCGTAGCAGCGCCGCTGGTGGATTTGAACCTTTTTTTAATACAAATGAAGGCCCTTATGGCCCAGAATAGTGAACGGTTAGAACAAAGGATGGGGTCCAATAACGAGAAATTGAGGGAGGAGATGGGGTCCAATAGCGAGAAATTGAGGGAGGACATGGGGTCCAATAGTGAGAAATTGAGGGAGGACATGGGGGCCAATAGCCAACGGTTAGAACAAAGGATGGGGGCCCAGATCGGAGGGTAAGGGAGTAGAATAGAGGGATTAGACAATAGATTAGGGGAAATACAGGAGGGGTTAACGGGGGTAGAAAACAGAATGGCTGCCCAGGAGAATCAGATAGAGGGAGTGAAAAAGGCAAATTGAGGGACATGAGGGACCAAGCGGAAAGGGAAGTTAAAAAAATGGGGCAGCAGATAGAGGGGGTCAGAATGGGGGTAGAAACTAAATTGGATGCTCACAGGGAGGAAATGGAGCAGATGAGGGTGGCACCTGGGCAGGAGATGCAAGTGATGGGAGAGGAAATCAGAAGAGGTGTTAGTGAGGAGGTCGGAGGAGTGCGCGAGGAGGTGAGGCACTGTAAGGAGCGCATGGAGAAGGAGGTGAGAAAGGGGACTGTAAAATTGCAAGGTGGTATAGAGGAGTTGACGCTGGAAGTGGAACAGCTGACGGAGGGACAAAAAGAACTAACGGAGCAGGTTCAAAGGAACACTGCGGTACTAGAAGGGTTAAAAGCGACACAAAACGACATAAAAAATGACTTGATAGTGACACAGAGGCAATGTCAGATGGTACGTGAGGGACTGACAACGAGGTTGGACGAGGTGACAGAGGTAATGGAGACGAAGGACCGGCAGGTGAGGACGCACATAGAAACGGTCAAGGTGGCCTTAGAGGACGAGCTTGAGGAGGCGCACGAGGAGAATGAAGGAGGTGAAGCAGAAATTAGAAGAAGTGGAAGAAGGGGTGAGCGAAATTAAGAAGTGACGGAGAGAGGATAAGAAAGAGATAAAGGAGGAAGTAAAAGAATTGGTCCAAAGTCTGTGTTCGGATCGTGATGATGTGCTCATTAACCGGATGAGGGATTCGCAGGTGATGGAGGAGAAGCGAAGAGAAAGAGGACCCGGTGTAAGTGGTGACCAATATGGTCGTGCGTATGATGCGCCAGGTGATTTAATAAGCTTGGGGGTCGAGATGGACCCGGGTGTTCGTGAGAGGCCGTTGGTGAAGTGTGCGACAGGTCTGGTGTGCGAAAAAGGAGGTGTGCGAGAAAGTCCGACTCTGGGGTGTGTGAGGAAAAAGTGCGTGCCAAGGAGTGAGGGTGCTGTCGAGAGTGAGTCGGTCGTAGCGCGTGTGCGAGGGAGCACATGGAAGCGCGTAGTGAGGAGTGTTACGGAGGGTGTAAAGGGAGAATGCACGCCTGTGGTGAGTGTTACAGAGGATGTAACGGGAGAGGGTGTGCGAGAAAGATGTGTGACGGACAGGTGCATGGGGAAAGAGTGCGCTGTCAAAGGTAAGGAAGAGTGTACACCTGTGGTGAGTGTTACAGAGGGTGTAACGGGAGAGTGTGCGCGAGAAAGGTGTGTAATGGACGGGTGCATGAGGAAAGAGTGCGCTGTCGAGAGTAAGGGTGAGTGCGCTGTCAAGAGTGGAGGTGAGAGTAGTAAGAGTGACACGGAGCGTGAGTTGGTTGTGACAGGTGAGAAAGGAAGCACACCTGGAATGGTAGAGCGTGTGTGGGAATGCACGCTGGAATTGGTAGTGAGGCACGTGGTTGGGTGTGCGAGTGAGAGCACACCTGTGATTGTCACAGAGGAGGTGACCGAGGAGGGGGCGGGAAGAGGTGTGTTGGTGAGGTGTGCGAACAACGAATGTGTGCCAAAGTGTTCGGTGGTCAGGTGTGTGACCAAGTCTGTGAGTGGAATGAGTGTACCTGGGTGTGTAAGAGAAGGTGCAATGACCAAGAGCAGGGAAACGGCTGGATGTATGAGCAAGAATGGGGTAGCGTATGCGTGTAAGCAAGCAGGTGAGACATCGACGGTAACCGGGTTAGCGGTTAGAGCGACTTATAGCCGAATCGGGCCCTCGGTGCGTGCCGGGCTTCGCGTGCCGCGAGAACCAGCGGGGATCCGAGCCACGGCGGGTTCGAAAGGACCGCCGTACGCGATCCACGCTGGGCCTCGCTTTGAACGGCCGCGTCCGTGCTCCACTAGGCGGAGCGGGCAGCCCGAGAGGAAGGGTCGTCATGGCGACCACTTTTTGTTGAGGCATTCCGGCAGGTCGAGATCGGGCCATGGGATGGCTCCGTGCCGAGATGGTGCGTGGGGCCTCGGCCCGGGTAAACCTCCTTCCCTGCACCGAATGCGGGACGTATCCAGCCGCTGGCACCAAACAACCCTCATTCATGGCTTGGCTGTACGAAGCCGAGCTTTAGAAGTGAATTGCCGCACCGAGAGGCATTAGTAAGTAGACTGTAATGACGAGGATAGTGTTTTGGCCCCGAAATTAGAAAAACAAAATTTGATGATTGGCAAAGGATTGGCAGTAATGATTGGCAGATGATGGGTAGTGATTGGCAAATTTTTGATTTGTTGAAATTTGATGTGCAAAATTGGTAGTGGGAGATGCCCGATGTGGTGGGATGGCAACTCTGTCATCCCTCACAAACTATGGGGCAAATGCGCTATAGATTATGGGGTGTATGGCAGTGAAAACTAGCCCGGGTGGGTTAGGTTATATTGTTAGGGATCTAGAGATTGACATTAGGTAACGTTAAGGTTAGTTAGTGACTGGTACCTGTAGTGGGGACGTAGTAGCTTAGTGTTTGATAATGACGTGGGAGCGCTGAGTGTAAGGGAAGACGGAGAAGCGCAAGTTTCAGAGGGGAGTAGTTAGATGAGATGATGCTGTGTGAGAACTGGACAGGTGTGTGGAGCAGTGTATGAGTAGTGAGTGTTGTGGATCAGCGCGAATGTGCTTGGGGGAGAGAAGGGTGCAGGCGGCACCAAGTATGAGAGCACAGGTGTGCAAGTACAGGTGTGTGGAATACATGGAGTATTGGAATGAGTGGTGTGGAGAGAGTTGGAGTAAGTGGTACGGAGTGGTGTGCATGGTGCGAAGGTGTGGATGGGGTAAGAGTGGACCCCTTTCACGAGTACCCGGGGCGGGTAGTGTAAGTGTTAGGTAGAGGGTATAGGTCAATTGTGGTTGGATATTGGCATTTGTGGTGCGGTTGCAGAATGGTATTGTGGATGGGTGCATTGGTGTGGTGAAATTGGCTGGTCGTGTGGCCTGTTAGTATGAGTGTGAATGGTTGGGCACTCCGCCACTGTTAGATGTCGGCCAGGTGAGGCCGCAGGTGGGCTCTGGGAGCCGTTAGTGTCAGTGGGTGCCTGAGGATCCCGGGTGTGGATCAGGCAGCCCGTGCCAGAGAGGGCACTGAGGGGGTGAGAGTGCGAGAGGGCCTTCCCCAGTTAGTTAGGTTAGGGTGAGGAGCAGGTGAGCTCGGTAGGCAACAACAGTGGTGGAGGTGTGCAGGTGGGCGGACCAACTGGGAGCATCACACGACCCAGCCACCGAAATTGTGCGGGGGCACCGAGTGATGAATCGGGGGAGTGAGACCCCAACTTGAGAAGCACCACAGTTTGGTCAATGGGAATTGGTTTTTAGAACCCATAGTGTAAGTTGGCCAATGGATTGGCAGGGAAAGACCCCGGGTAATGTAAAGTTGTTAAAGTCATTTAGGAAATAGTTAGGATTGATGAACCTGTCGCACCATACGCAGCCACTTACCTGAGGTGATGATGATGACTCCACACCTGTGTTTTCTTTGTTTTGTGTTGCAGGAAATGAGAATTGCTGTTTGGATTTGTGAGACGCATCACGACGTGGATGAGACATTGGGGTGATTCCATCTCTCCCTCCTTAGGAGGGACTGATGATGAATTGGTGATGGCAAATTTTGATGTTGAGTTGGAGATGGCAAATTTTGATGAGAGTTGGAAATGGCAAATTTGATTGGTTAGGAGGGAGAGAAGACGAATTTGGTTTATGGGAGGAACGGGGAAGACAGTAGGGACGTTTGTTGATGTGTAAAGTAGATGTTTATGGGTAGCGTTGTGTTTTGTGGATACCGTAAGGGGTAAGGGAGGGGCAATGTAGGTTACCTGGTGGGGGGGGGGGGCGTACGGTAGGAACGTACCTGTCTCACCTGGTTCCCATGTGCCCCTAGTGTGCATTACCTAGTATTGCGTGCACTCTTGCGCCCTTACCACCTTACTCACTTGTCTTCTTTTGTCTCCCACCTCCGAGGATCTGGCTTTGGGGCAGAGAGAGAGGAGAGAGAGGTGCTGGCTCCGCAGTTGTGGGCCTGTACTTCCGCTGCTTGCTGCCTGGATCGATACACCATATGGACCGCAATTTTTGTGGCCGCCCACAATGGACCGCAGTTCTTTTGCGGTCAAGCACCACCCGTGGATGGACCTCTGGGTCAACGTGGCACCTATGCCATACAGGTGAACCACTTTTAGTTGGCCCCCCTGACGGCCACAATTCAGAAATGGACGCGGTTGGTGCCTTTCTTTATTTCTAAAGAAGCCAGAAGGCCAAGTGCACTCCATGAAGGCAAGACCAGCGGCAGAACATCGGCCGGCTGCGACACCACCGGTGACCATGGACACTTAATTGTGCATTTTTATTGAACACTTTATTGGTGCACCGGATGGTGCTGACTGTGCATAATGGGGTGGTGCTTTTGGTGCTTGGACAGGGTGCTCTGCACATTATTAAAGGCCGTAGGGCCACAGGGCACTCGTGGGTTGGTGTATCGATGCTGGCATGCGTGCTCTCTGTAAGCATAACATCTGCATGTGTTCCTCAAAGAACAGGTCCTGGATCGTAGTGTAAAAATCAGTCTTGTATAAATGATGCTCCCTACCGGCTGTATGTTTAGTTTGAGGATGCTTTCCGCGATTTGGTTATCCTGTGGGTGTGGTTCTGTTAGGAGAAGGGTGCAACGTCGCAGGGGGACATATTTACTCATTTGTGAACATCTGTAAAACTGTCGCACTCAGGGTTGAGTTTATAGTAGAGGGAACTACATCTGAGTGCCACACTAACGTAGGTAAAAATTTATCGGGTCGGGACGCCCCGAGGTAGAGAAGGGTGCAATGTTGCGGATATGGGATTTGCATCCATCCATATCCGCTTGTAAATATTCCCCTATTTCCTCAATACTTCCCAACTATCCCCAATCCCCCATTCCCTAGTCCCATTTTCTGTAAACAACACTCTGTAGACCCGACCTCCCCCTATTTCCCCCATTAAATGTCGCACCCAGGTTCACCGCATCTCATGTAAGACAACTATAGGACATCTTGCTAGTTATTCTTAGTCTATGTCAGTTAAGGACTCGTTTCCATTAATTCTGACTCTTCGTTGCACCAGAATGTGATTGTATGGCACCGTTAGGAAGTTTAGGACCTCCCAATACCTCCCCGCAGCTCTTCCTCACGGTTCAACAACAACAACAACAACAACGGCGGCAGCGCGGGGAGTGCGCGTCCTCACTCCGGCTTGGTTGGTAGGGGGTGTTGGGAGGGCACCAGGCCTTTCCAACGAGCCGCCATCGAACATGTGCTCGACGGGGTTACCACGTAGGGGCTCGCTGTCAGCTCCTCGTCAAGGGCGGAGCCCGGTAACCACCGCACCCAATAGAAGCGGCGGACCGGTCCCATCTGGGGCGGAGCCAACCAGCCGAGGGCGTGTGACTCCCCGCTGAGCATGCGCAGGAAGAGGGAGGTGACGTCAGATGCGCGCTGAGCTTGGAGAAGCAAGACGTACCCTCCGAGCGCTGTGAGGCCTCCCTGCATCTATTGGACCGTGCTTGATCCTGCCCCCGAGCCAAGGTGCACCTTGTGCTATCGAACTACCTGTCCTTCCCTGCCATCAATCCCTGTGTAAGTCAGTCTTGTTCCGTTTGTCTGTGGTCTGTCGGGGATAAGATAAGACTGTAACTAAGTGCCCATCTCTTCTGTGTCTTTTACCTCACTCTACCTTGT
The DNA here is from genome assembly GCF_964187855.1 of Myxine glutinosa. Lineage (NCBI taxonomy): Eukaryota > Metazoa > Chordata > Myxini > Myxiniformes > Myxinidae > Myxine > Myxine glutinosa. The sequence goes on along the minus strand of NC_136262.1, from coordinate 256,059,397 downwards.
AATCTACACCTTTTCTCCACCACTAATTATATCCTCCTCCGGAGGTCTTGAGAACTGTACCCCTTGCGTCGTTTCATCTATCCCAGTCGTTGTGTCCTTTCCATCATTGATTTAGCGTAGCGCGATTTGGCCAACGTTCGAGTGGAATCGGGTGAGTTGGGGAAGAATCGGGGGAACTGTACGAACACGGCGGCCATTCCGCTCGGTCAAGCTAAATCTTTAGCCGTGTCCGTAACAATATAAAGCCCTTTCTAATCAATGACTGACTGATATTAGTGTTCGGTACCTTCCGCTTGTCGTAGAAAGCTAAAATGTGGCGTGTTGACTGTCATCGAAGCCGGTACACCTGAAAGAGTCCCAGAATCGTTGGAAAGCTCTGTAAATGCAAATTTATGTATAAAAACGTAAACGCCTCTGTAACAAAAACAAAAAAACTTCAATATCCAGCATTTGAAAATTGTAATTTCTATAATTGCAAACGGTGAAATAAAATTCTCAATGAAAATTTATGTAAAAACATGTCCGGAAAATACATAAATAAATAAAAAATCCTATATTGATATCTAGCAGCAGGTATGTAATGCTTGCCTTTAATCATAAAGCTTCTATTTATTATGTACCTATGTACGAAGCACGGTTTGTTATTGCTTACACAATGTGTAAGTATACCCCACCAGTGTAATGAAGATGCATGCATTTGAACTGCCAAGAAGAAAATCATGCATACACCATGTTGGTTTTCTTGTAAGCCTAAGATGTCTTCGGAAGTGTCATATTCACAATTTGAATTATCCGAGCTATATAACCAGAAAGTATTACATAAGCACATAGGCAGTAAGCATATTTTCCTTCATGTACATAAGCCGGGTTATTTTTTATTGTCGGGAGCGATCGTGCCTGGTCAATACACCGCCAAAATAAAGGGATGAGAAATTTATTTCATAAATGAACGTTTTTGTAATGTAATTTCGGTTTTAGCCCAAGCTTTCAAGGCTGAATTGTGTGAAAATACAGAAGGATCGCTTCTCATCAACAAACTGCAAGCAATAATTGCAGAATCACAGAAAAACTGTGCTAATTCCCGAAATTGCAATTACAGCCCACTGATGAATCCTTCCCATTTGTTTGTCAATAACTTCAGTGTCAATTACAGCTAGCATTTGGAATGACAATAAATAAATAAATAAATAAATACATACATGTATACATACATACATAAGTAAGGCTGAAGATCAAACTTTGCAAAGGGTTGGAGTATACCTGTCTGATCCAGTTTTCACACATTGCCATCTATATGTTGTTGCTTCCGACATTTGTCATCCACAAAATATTCGGTTTGCAGTTGCAGCAGATTCATTCAACAAAACCAAAACGTTGTATGTAAGAGAAGTGCTTTGCATTTTTTGTTGAAAATTTTGTTTTTTTACCAAAAAATCTTTAAAATCTTTTTGTAAGCAACACTTTAATTTTGTGGGGGTGGAGGGTGGTTGCTGAGCAACACAGTAATTGTAGACCACACTAAGCGTTAAAAACGTTGTAATCGCTCTACTACTGCAAGGACTCTGCCTCTCGAACAAACTCCCTCACTCTCTTCAATCCCACTCCTCCCTCCAGGTCTTAAAACAGCTGTTCACCACCATCTCTTATCTTCCCCCATCCAAAACCTTGATCTTTTCTACCCCTGTTAATTCACCCCAGATCCACTTTTTTGAAATACCGACTTCTTTCCTGGAAGTCCTAGCAGTGTCCATGTGTTTTTATACCTCTACCCCCCCCCCCCCCCCTTCCCACGCCTCCTTCCCCCAAGCCCTCTCCCTCCCACAGATCTCCCGATGTCCCTGTTCACAAATGTTGTGTTTGTGCTTCCGCTTCTATCCCCATCTTGTCTACTGCTACCCTTATTATATGTTTTATGTGTCCGTTTGTTTTTTTGTGTGATTAATGTTAGCTCTTTCACGAGCCTCGATCTTGTATACCAAAAAAATAAAAAAAGACAGCTTCACTTTTGAAAAAAGTGGAAAAGTGAATCAGCCAGAGGGTTGTAAGTGACGGAGCTCATCTCATTGTTTAAGTGGTGCAAAGGCCTGACTAGTGAAGACACAAGCGGAGTAGACTCTGATTGAATCCACCACATGCGGTAATATAACAGATTCACTCCTCCCTTTTGACCAATTTTCTGAATCTTCGCTCCTATGGAGCTAATCAGCAATTCTTTGTTGGAGCACCTCATGCCAACTACAGCTTTATGGTCCTTAAAGCTGGAAATGCATTGTGGGATCTCTTACTCACAATCTCACAATGCACCGAGTGAACCAATCATGTTTGCAAGTAACGTTGGTGTTAAAAAAAAAACCTGAAGATCCTCAGGGAAAACCGTTAAGGGTCCAGACATATAATTTTCAAACATGTTGCCCCCATCAGCTACAGGATGGAGACCTCTATTTGAGTCTGCTCCAAGCACCGGACGAGCGGCTGATGGAAATATTAACTCCGTGTGTGGGACGGCTTGTGCCCCTTATCCAGCTGGCTCAGCACTATCCAGACGATGATCATATGGTGAGAGTTCAATTTGTGCACTTTTCCTTGTGTGCATCCATGCTGGTCTGGCGCCATGGTTAATTGTCTGTTGGGATGGTGCTGCCAGAACACCACTTTGGAAATGCCATTAGCGCATTCAAAGGCAACATGACATTTACAATGCCAACTCTCTATATCCAGTAAAACAGTAAAACATTTTTTTTTCGAATAACAATTAAAATAAATAAATAAATAAATAATCAAATCACTGTGTGCAAATAGAGCAACATATTGAGTACATCTTTCTCAAGAAATAAATATTGAGTTATTGAGCTAATGCGATTGATGCTTGCTGCATCCAGGATTGATGCTCAAGGTATGCTGAAATTCACCTGAGGTCGCACGGATTAGTTTGAGGTATATATGCACTTACACAATGTATGAGTGGTGTCCTCTCGATATGATATCATTGTGCACATTTTTATGATTATTGTGAAATATGGAAGATTAGTAAAAAGCCTGTCAAAAATGACGGGTTGGAACAGTTTATTCATGGTACAGCCTTGTGAGCATGCCAAAGTCTGAAGCCTCGGCCTAGTGTCAGGCGTGCTTATATCATCTTTATTTATTAGACATCCTACGGATGTAAATGATCCTGGTGTTGGCTTAGCGGTTAGGGTGCCGCCTTGGGATCCTAGGATCCTGGGTTCGAATCCAGGTCGATCGCTGAATTAACGCCAGGGGGGTTGACTCAGCCTGTCATCCTTCCGAGGTCGGCAAATTGAGTACCAGCTCACTGGTAATTCCCCATGTGTCGCAAGAGGCGACCAACAGGGTTGGCGGCAGGAAGGGCATCCGGCCGTAAAACATTACTTCAAAAAAGGGGACCCATGGTGCCCGGAAAAGGCCAACCCCTGCTCTGCGGGGAAAAATGGCCTCTAAAGGCGGTTCTACGGATGTAAATGAACACTTACTTTACTCTGCACATGTTGTACATCACGTGCAGCATATTTCACCTCCCTCGCCTTGTATTTATTGTTGTTTTTTTTAAAAAAACGCTTCTGTACACCGCCGTCGAGGCTGTTTGCAAGCCACCGTCTTCAACTCCAACGAGGAATCATAATTACTCTTTTATGAAACATGTTTTTCGAGTTTGTTTTATCCTCAAAAATAGACTGTAGTGAACAATCATTTGTGTTTAAAGGTTGGCCTTTAAAACCTACCCTTTTGAAGGGGGACAGACATCTGTACAAACATAAAAAACTGACGTTGTGTTTGGGATGGTAGATGTTCCATTTTGGATTAACTGTAAAATGATCTACACCCTTGTATGGACTTATGAGTCTGCAAGCGATTGGCAACAGCCTACGGCCAGGTAAATAATCATATACCGTGAAGTACAGTGTGCATCAAGCTGTATCATTAACATGCACGTACTCACACTGCAGTTTTGTTGCCATGTAAAGGCATTAAAAAGAGTTTGTAGTTGGCAGAATCTATAATCACTGATATATTTTTTGAAAAATCCACTTTTCCGAAATACCGACTTCTTTCCTGGAAGTCCTAGCAGTGTCCATGTGTTTTTTTTTTTACCTCTGCCACCCTCATCCCCTTCCCACGCCTCCTGCCCCCCCTTCCCACGCCTCCTCCCCCCCAAGCCCTCTCCCTCCCACAGATCTCCTGATGTCCCTGCTCTCAAATGTTGTACTTGTGTGCTTCCCCTTCTCTCCCCATCTTGTCTCCCGCTCCCTTTATTTCGTCTTATGTGTCCATTTGTTTTTTTGTCATTAATCTTAGCTCTTACACGAGCCTCGATCTTGTATACAAAAAAAAAAAAAAAAAACTTTTTTGAACCACAGAGTATGAAAATGCAAAAGAACAGGCAACCAGCGGTTGTGCCAAAACAGACAAAGGCCCAAATAAGTCCAAAGTAACAGTAATCGGGTGGCCTTCCTTTTTCTCTTGGGACAAAACCTCAAGATGGTGCTTTCGGGTTCTCTGCTCTGACGCTCTGACAATATTGGTGATGATTTTTCTGTTTCGTTACAAAATGGCACGTTCGTCTCATTCCCAAGAAAACAAATTAGTTTTTCTTGGAAACCTAATGTAGTTAGATGTTGTTTTCATTTGTTTCAATTACACAATCGTTCGGGGGATGAAAGGAAGTGCTTGTAGATGGATGGTGAGGTCATTGTAATAGTTATAACCATCAGATGCTGTTTGTGGGCCTACTTGTTTGTTTTTTTTACCTCCCGACCGGTGAGTTGAAGGCCTTCCCTGTGGAAAGCCTCGGCTGATGTTGTTTCTTGAGAGCGAAGACATCATCCCATGTTTCCCAGGAAGGGCACTGCAAAGGGAGGTGGGAGGAAATCATGGATAAATGTATAAGTTTAACTTCCATGGGAGGAAAATTATTCAAAACCATAATTAGGGACTTATTGAGGCAGCACTGAGGAAGTTTTAGTATTAGTACAGATACTCAGCAAAGATTGATGAAAAGTCGATCCCGTCTTACCGATTTATTTTATCCAGGAGTTAACTAGTTGGTTAGATTGTGTTAGTGCTGCAGACTTAGTTTATTTCGATTTTCAGAAAGGTTTTGATATAAGCATCCACACAGGAGGTTAATGGCTCACAAATAGCTAGCATACAGGGAAAATTGGCCAAAAAAGTAAAATGAAAGGAAGTAAATTGGAATATTTCATGGTGGAAGTAATTAATTAGTGGATGGTCACAAGGGTCACTTTAGAGGCCGTTATTGTGTTTAATTTGCATAGCAACGAGTAGGCACGAAGTGTGCCTACCCGTCGCTTCGATGATGGCTTTAATCAAAAGGCAGCATGGTGTAAGCTAATTCACAAACCTATTACATGTCCATGTATAGGTCTCGGTGAGGATGTAAAATGAGTTAAAAGATTTAAAAATATATATAACATGTAGTTGTTGTTGCTGTCCTTGTTTGTGTGCCCCTTACATGTACTTTCATATGTTTTTATATTGCTTTGTGAAATATTACTATACTAGTACTAGTACCCGACTGCAAAGCCGCAATGAGCCGGCGAAGCCAAAGCCTCTTGCCACTATTTTACCCATCACTATGGCATCAGTAGGTTAGGTAGTTGGTAGAAGGTAGGTGTAGTAGGTACCGTACCTGGTAAGACTTGGTAAAAGAGAAAAGCAGACAGTCCTCCCCAATACCTGCATACAATAAATGTCACAAGAAGCTTAAGGAAGTAACTATACGATGTGCTAGCTTAGGGCCTATTTTAAGAAATTTTAACTGGGCTTAATATACGTTTTCACAGTATGTGTGTAGTCTTCTAACTTCAGTCGCTGTCAGGACTGGTTCTCTCCGGGCACTGCGGCTTCCTCCACCAGAAGAAGTTAGCTTGCAGTAAGATCAGTGCCGACAGATCAGACGATAGCGCCGTTTCAGGCAATGTGTGACTGTCGTTAATCAAACCGTGTCGATGGCGCTGATTGGCTGACCTAAGCTGATCGCTGATTGGTCAGCTCACAAAATTTCGCAAATTCAGACCTAAAATGACACCATTTGCATTCTGGATGAGATTAAAATTGCTAAAATTTACTTCTTGATTAACTCGGTGAATTCCGTCTCAACTTCGGATATTTCCGGCCGTGAAAAACTATCCCCTACGGCCGCGAGATTTCTAAAAAATAATTCTTCGTCAATTTTAGAATATTTGACGCCGTTTTCACCCTCCGAAACGCGTAATAAGCTTTTTTGAAATATTTTTTCAAATGCTCGAATCTCATTGGTTCCGGTGTTTTGTGACGATTTTCGTTGAAGCTAACGACGTTGGGCTTAAAGTATTTTAATTACAAATTAGAGGTGCATAAGATTGTGAATCAAACAAAGACGGGTGAAACAAACTCCTATTGAACTTTTTCGCAATTTTGTTATGCATACTTCCGCATCCGGAAGATGGCGGCCTCCATTGAGTGATTTGCTTTTTGAAATATTTTTTCAAATGCTCGAATCTCATTGGTTCCGGTGTTTGGTGACGATTTTCGTTGAAGATAACGAGGTTGGTCTTAAAGTATTTTAATTACAAATTAGAGGTGCATAAGATGGTGAATCAAACAAAGACGGGTGAAACAAACTCCTATTGAACTTTTCGCAATTTTTTTATGCATACTTCCGCATCCGGAAGATGGCGGCCTCCATTGAGTGATTTGGTTTTTGAAATAATTTTTCAAATGCTCGAATCTCATTGGTTCCGGTGTTTGGTGACTATTTTCGTTGAAGATAACCAGGCCCGTGCGGGCCGAGGTTGGTCTTAAAGTATTTTAATTACAAATTAGAGGTGCATAAGAATGTGAATCAAACAAAGACAGGTGAAACAAACTCCTATTGAACTTTTTTCAATTTGTTATGCATACTTCCGCATCCGCAAGATGGCGGCCTCCATTGAGCGATTTGGTGCGTCAAAGCTTCGAAATTCTCAAGCCAAGGGATCCAGCATAATCTGGTTTTTCAACATAATACGTACGCGTTCATTGACAACACCGGCTTCGCCGGCTATAAAAGCCTATCAAAAATGATGGGTTGGAACACTTTATTTGACAGTACAGTCTCGTAAACGTCTGAAGCTTTGGCCTAGTCTGCTTATATCTTATTTATTTAGAATTAGACATCATACAGACGTAAATGAACACTCGGTTTACTCAGCACGTTGCACATCAGGTGCAGCGAATTTCACCTCCCTGTGTCTTGTATTTATTAAACTTTAAAAAACGCTTCTGTACACCGCCATTGAGGCTCGGTTTGTAAGCCACCGTCTACATTCCAATATAAAAGACTTAATTACTGGTCTTTTGGGTCTTTTGGGGTCCTCTGTGTACTCTGGGTCTTTGGGGGTGCTCTGGTTCTTTTGAGTTCTTGGGATCTTCTGTGTATTTTGGGTCCTTTGGGTCCTCGGGGTCTTTTGGGTCCTCGGGATCCTCTGGGTCATTTGGGTCTTTTGTGTCCTCTGGGTCTTTTGGTTAATCAAGCCTCGACTACATGTATAGAAAAAAAAGAAAAGAAATTCCCGCTTTTTCTTAAATTCTGCAAAGAGGGCTTTTAAAAACAGGCATCTTTGACATTAAAGGGACATTAATTTTTGTTACAACGAAATCGATTATTGGCTTTCCAGAAGATTATTAGCTTTCCAGTAAATTATTAGCTTATCTATCTATAATTCCAGTAATCTCTGTATGTCTGTGTGTATGTCTGTGACCGCTGTTTCTCGACAACCACGGGTCCGATATACTTGAAACTTGCCAGGTATATTGCTGGGGACCTGAGGATGTGCCTTTTCAAGGTTTCATATTAATCGGAGAAGTAGTTACCGAGCTATGGCGATTTAGCCGTTCGCCGTTCGCTTTGGCTTTGCGAATGGACCAAACCATTCATGTAAATAGAGGGGGGGGGGGGGTTCTGTGGTCGTTCGCTTTGGCTTTGCGAATGGACCAAACCATTTCATGTAAATAGAGGGGGGGGGGGTTCTGTGGTCGTTACTGCCACGCGGTTTGGAATGTTTTTCCGAACGGGCACCCACGTACGGGCACGTCCTAGTATATCTAATTATATCAGCAGTAGATCTAATTATATCAGCAGCAGATTATAATCAGCAGATTATTAGCTTTCCAACAGATTATTAGCTTTCCAATAGATTAGCTTTCCCAAAATTTATTAGCTTTCCCAAAGATTATTAGCTTTCCAGCAGATTATTAGCTTTCCAACAGATTATTAGCTTTTCAGCAGATTATTAGTTTTTCAATGGATTATTAGCTTTCCAACAGATTATTAGCTTTCCCAAAGATTATTAGCTTTCCAGCAGATTATTAGCTTTCCCAAAGATTATTAGCTTTTTTTTTTTTTTTTTTTTTTTTTTTTTTTTTTTTTTTTTTTTTTTTTTTTTTTTTTTGTATACAATATCGAGGCTCGTGAAAGAGCGAACATTTAATCACACAGAAAGACAAACCGACACATAAAACATATAACATAGGGAGCGGTAGACAAGATGGGGAGAGAGGGGGAAGGACACAAACACAACATTTGAGAGCAGGGACCGAGAGACATGGAGACATCGAGAGATCTGAGAGAGGGCGAGGGCTTTGGGGGGGGGGGGGCGTGGGAAGGGGGCAGTGGGAGAGGTATAAAACATATGGACACTGCCAGGACTTCCAGGAAAGAAGTTGGAATTTCAAACAAGGTGGATCTGGGGTGAATTAGCGGGGGTAGAAAAGATCAAGGTTTTGGATGGGGGAAGATAAGAGATGGTGGTGAACAGCTGTTTTAAAGACCTGGAGGGAGGAGTGGGATTGAAGGGAGTGAGGGAGTTTGTTCCAGAGGCGGGAGAAAAGAGGAATGAAAGAGTGAAGGTGAGCGGAGAGCCGAGATTTCGGCAGTTTAACCATCAGAGGGTTGCTGGCAGATCTTGTGCGACCTGTAGGAATATTTGGGGGACAGAGCACAGAGAGAGCTGGGGGTGCAAGGCCGGAGAGGAGTCGGTAGAAGACAGAAAGACCACCTACCTGCCTGCGGTGAGTGAGTGAAAGGCCCTCAGAGATAGCTTCATCGCGGGAGATTCCAATAATTCTGAAAGCTTTGGTTTCAACAGCGTGAAGCCGAGCTAGGTGTGAGGCAGGAGCACCGGCCCATAGGGGAGAACAGTATTCCATTGAGCTGCGGATGAAAGCCTTGTATGTGGTGAGGAGCTCAGGTGTGCCGAGGAAGGACTTCGCACGACGGAGGATGCCCAGTCGGCGACTGGCTTTGGAGGCCAGCTTGGAAATGTGGTTTTCCCAAGAAAGATCATGGCAGATAGTGAGACCCAAAATCTTGAGCGACAGAACTTCTTGGAGAGGATTGTTGAGAAAGTAGATGGGAGGGTTGTCCAGTCGATCTTTTCGGAGAGACATAGTAAGAGTGTGAGATTTGTCAGGATTGAAAGACATGTTCCACTTGTTTGACCAGTCTGTGATTTTGTCCAGGTCTTCAGAGAGTGAGGAGGCAGCAGACTGCCGATCTGAGGGAAGAGGAATGGAGCGGCAGAGAGTGGAGTCATCAGCAAAGAGATAGAGAGGATTTTCGAGAGAGTCAGAGAGATCATTGATGAAGACCAGAAAAAGCACGGGGCCCAGAACACTGCCTTGGGGAACTCCAGCCTGAACAGGAAGAGGAGATGAGAGAAACCCATTCAGGGCCACACGTTGACGACGACTAGAGAGGAAGTCCGCCAGCCATGCGTGGAGATTTCCATGGATACCAAAGGAGGAGAGTTTGGTGAGCAGAGCGGGGTGCCAGACCGTGTCGAAGGCACGTGATATGTCGAGGGAGACAGCTCTAATTTCCTGTTTGGCATTGAGGACCTCCATCCATTGTTGAGACAGCAGAAGCAGCATGTCCAGAGTAGAGTGACCTGGTCTGAAACCAAATTGATGATCAGAGATCAAGCCATTGGAGAAGAGGAAAGATTTCATATCAGAAGCAATGATGGATTCCATGACTTTGCTGATAATTGGGAGAAGGCTGATTGGTCTGTAGTTGCTAGGATCTGTTTTTGCACCTTTTTTGTGCAAAGCGGTGATGTTGGCTGATTTCCAAGCAGATGGCAGTTGACCTTGAGCAAAAGAGAGGGTGAAGAGAACAGAGAGAGGGTGAGATAGAGCAGCAGAGCAGGATTTTAGGACCCGTGGGCTGATGCCGTCGGGTCCAGTTGCAGAATCAGAGTCGAGGGTTGACAGAAACTTTTCCACCTTGTCAGGAGGAAAGGACACGGAGTCCAGGAGCAGCAGGGTACGACTGGGTATGGTGGGTACAGAGAGGGATGGGTTTGGGACACAAGATTTAGAGGCAAACACAGAGTTGAGGCATTCAGCTTTTTCACGTGCGGAGTCAGCTGTGTAGCCGTTTGAGGTAAGGGAGGGGATGGAGGGGGAACAAACACCAGAAACGGATTTGACCAGACGCCACCAGGATTTGGAAGAGGGAGACAGATAAGAGAGTTCGGTCTTGAGAACGGAGAGATATTGTTTCCTGGCTCTCCTGAGGGTGGACACACACTTGTTTCGGGCTTTGTGAAAGGAAATGAGATTTCCTTCCGTTGGATTTGCTTTCCAGGAGACGAAGGCAAGTTGTTTCTGGGCAACAGCCTCACCACAAGATTCCGTGTACCATGGACGGGAGGAAGGGTTAGCTTTTCAGCAGATTATTAGTTTTTCAATGTATTATTAGCTTTCCCAAAGATTATTAGCTTTCCAGCAGATTATTAGCTTTCCAACAGATTATTAGCTTTTCAGCAGATTAGTTTTTCAATGGATTATTAGCTTTCCAACAGATTATTAGCTTTCCCAAAGATTATTAGCTTTCCAGCAGATTATTAGCTTTCCCAAAGATTATTAGCTTTTCAGCAGATTATTAATTTTTCAATGGATTATTAGCTTTCCAACAGATTATTAGCTTTCCAGTAGACTATTAGCTTTCCAGTAAATTATTACCTTTCCAGCAGATTATTAGCATTCCAGCAGATTATTTGCTTTCCAACAGATTATTAGTTTTTCAACGGATTATTAGCTTCCCAGCAGACTATTAACTTTCCAGTAGATTATTAGCTTTCCAACAGATTATTAGCTTTTCAAAAAAAAAATTCGCTTTCCAGTAGATTATTAGCTTTCCAGTAGATTATTAGCTTTCCAGCAGATTATTACCTTTCCAGCAGATTATTAGCTTTCCAACAGATTATTAGCTTTCCAATAGATTAGCTTTCCCAAAGATTATTAGCTTTCCCAAAGATTATTAGCTTTCCAGCAGATTATTAGCTTTCCAACAGATTAGCTTTTCAGCAGATTATTAATTTTTCAATGGATTATTAGCTTTCCAACAGATTATTAGCTTTCCAGTAGACTATTAGCTTTCCAACAGATTATTAGCTTTCCCAAAGATTATTAGCTTTCCAGCAGATTATTAGCTTTCCAACAGATTATTAGCTTTTCAGCAGATTATTAATTTTTCAATGGATTATTAGCTTTCCAGCAGATTATTAGCTTTCCAGCAGATTATTACCTTTCCAGCAGATTATTAGCTTTCCAACAGATTATTAGCTTTCCAATAGATTAGCTTTCCCAAAGATTATTAGCTTTCCCAAAGATTATTAGCTTTCCAGCAGATTATTAGCTTTTCATCAGATTATTAATTTTTCAATGGATTATTAGCTTTCCAACAGATTATTAGCTTTCCAGTAGACTATTAGCTTTCCAGTAAATTATTAGCTTTCCCAAAGATAATTAGCTTTCCAGCAGATTATTAGCTTTCCAGCAGATTATTAGCTTTCCAGCAGATTATTAGCTTTCCAGCAGATTATTAGCTTTCCAACAGATTATTAGCTTTCCAACAGATTATTAGCTTTCCAGCAGATTATTAGCTTTCCAACAGATTATTAGCTTTCCAGCAGATTATTAGCTTTCCAGCAGATTATTAGCTTTCCAACAGATTATTAGCTTTCCAGCAGATTATTAGCTTTCCAACAGATTATTAGCTTTCCAACAGATTATTAGCTTTCCAACAGATTATTAGCTTTCCAGCAGATTATTAGCTTTCCAACAGATTATTAGCTTTCCAACAGATTATTAGCTTTCCAACAGATTATTAGCTTTCCAACAGATTATTAGCTTTCCAGCAGATTATTAGCTTTCCAACAGATTATTAGCTTTCCAACAGATTATTAGCTTTCCAACAGATTATTAGCTTTCCAACAGATTATTAGCTTTCCAACAGATTATTAGCTTTCCAGCAGATTATTAGCTTTCCAGCAGATTATTAGCTTTCCAACAGATTATATTAGCTTTCCAACAGATTATATTAGCTTTCCAACAGATTATTAGCTTTCCAACAGATTATTAGCTTTCCAACAGATTATTAGCTTTCCAACAGATTATTAGCTTTCCAACAGATTATTAGCTTTCCAACAGATTATTAGCTTTCCAACAGATTATTAGCTTTCCAACAGATTATTAGCTTTCCAGCATATTATTAGCTTTCCAACAGATTATTAGCTTTCCAACAGATTATATTAGCTTTCCAACAGATTATTAGCTTTCCAACAGATTATTAGCTTTCCAACAGATTATTAGCTTTCCAACAGATTATTAGCTTTCCAACAGATTATTAGCTTTCCAGCAGATTATTAGCTTTCCAACAGATTATTAGCTTTCCAACAGATTATTAGCTTTCCAACAGATTATTAGCTTTCCAGCAGATTATTAGCTTTCCAGCAGATTATTAGCTTTCCAACAGATTATTAGCTTTCCAACAGATTATTAGCTTTCCAACAGATTATTAGCTTTCCAGCAGATTATTAGCTTTCCAGCAGATTATTAGCTTTCCAGCAGATTATTAGCTTTCCAACAGATTATTAGCTTTCCAACAGATTATTAGCTTTCCAGCAGATTATTATCTTTCAAACAGATTATATTAGCTTTCAAAAAGATTATTAGCTTTCCAACAGATTAAATTAGCTTTCCAAAAGATTATTAGCTTTCCAGCAGATTATTAGCTTTCCAACAGATTATTAGCTTTCCAGCAGATTATTAGCTTTCCAACAGATTATTAGCTTTCCAACAGATTATTAGCTTTTCAGCAGGTTATTCGTTTTTCAATAGATTATATTAGCTTTCCAAAAGATTATTAGCTTTCCAACAGATTATTAGCTTTCCAACAGATTATTAGCTTTCCAACAGATTATTAGCTTTCCAGCAGGTTATTCGTTTTTCAATAGATTATATTAGCTTTCCAGCAGATTATTAGCTTTCCAACAGATTATTAGCTTTCCAACAGATTATTAGCTTTTCAGCAGATTATTAGCTTTCCAACAGATTATATTAGCTTTCCAAAAGATTATTAGCTTTCCAGCAGATTATTAGCTTTCCAACAGATTATTAGCTTTCCAACAGATTATTAGCTTTTCAGCAGGTTATTCGTTTTTCAATAGATTATATTAGCTTTCCAAAAGATTATTAGCTTTCCAACAGATTATTAGCTTTCCAGCAGGTTATTCGTTTTTCAATAGATTATATTAGCTTTCCAGCAGATTATTAGCTTTCCAACAGATTATTAGCTTTCCAAAAGATTATTCGCTTTCCAGCAGATTATTAGCTTTCCAGCAGATTATTAGCTTTCCAACAGATTATTAGCTTTTCAGCAGGTTATTCGTTTTTCAATAGATTATATTAGCTTTCCAACAGATTATTAGCTTTCCAACAGATTATTAGCTTTTCAGCAGGTTATTCGTTTTTCAATAGATTATATTAGCTTTCCAAAAGATTATTAGCTTTCCAACTGATTATTAGCTTTTCAGCAGGTTATTCATTTTTCAATAGACTATATTAGCTTTCCAGCAGATTATTAGCTTTCCAACAGATTATTAGCTTTCCAACAGATTATTAGCTTTTCAGCAGGTTATTCGTTTTTCAATAGATTATATTAGCTTTCCAAAAGATTATTAGCTTTCCAACAGATTATTAGCTTTCCAACAGATTATTAGCTTTCCAAAAGATTATTAGCTTTCCAGCAAATTATTAGCTTTCCAACAGATTATTAGCTTTCCAACAGATTATTAGCTTTTCAGCAGGTTATTCGTTTTTCAATAGATTATATTAGCTTTCCAACAGATTATTAGCTTTCCAACAGATTATTAGCTTTCCAACAGATTATTAGCTTTCCAACAGATTATTAGCTTTCCAACAGATTATATTAGCTTTCCAACAGATTATTAGCTTTCCAACAGATTATTAGCTTTCCAACAGATTATTAGCTTTCCAACAGATTATTAGCTTTCCAGCAGATTATTAGCTTTCCAAAAGATTATTAGCTTTCCAACAGATTATTAGCTTTCCAACAGATTATTAGCTTTTCAGCAGGTTATTCGTTTTTCAATAGATTATATTAGCTTTCCAGCAGATTATTAGCTTTCCAACAGATAATTAGCTTTCCAACAGATTATTAGCTTTCCAACAGATTATTAGCTTTCCAGCAGATTATTAGCTTTCCAAAAGATTATTAGCTTTCCAACAGATTATTAGCTTTCCAACAGATTATTAGCTTTTCAGCAGGTTATTCGTTTTTCAATAGATTATATTAGCTTTCCAGCAGATTATTAGCTTTCCAACAGATTATTAGCTTTCCAACAGATTATTAGCTTTCCAACAGATTATTAGCTTTTCAGCAGGTTATTCGTTTTTCAATAGATTATATTAGCTTTCCAGCAGATTATTAGCTTTCCAACAGATTATTAGCTTTCCAACAGATTATTAGCTTTCCAACAGATTATTAGCTTTCCAACAGATTATTAGCTTTCCAACAGATTATTAGCTTTCCAACAGATTATTAGCTTTCCAACAGATTATTAGCTTTTCAGCAGGTTATTCGTTTTTCAATAGATTATATTAGCTTTCCAGCAGATTATTAGCTTTCCAACAGATTATTAGCTTTCCAACAGATTATTAGCTTTCCAACAGATTATTAGCTTTTCAGCAGGTTATTCGTTTTTCAATAGATTATATTAGCTTTCCAACAGATTATTAGCTTTCCAACAGATTATTAGCTTTCCAACAGATTATTAGCTTTCCAACAGATTATTAGCTTTCCAACAGATTATTAGCTTTCCAACAGATTATTAGCTTTTCAGCAGGTTATTCGTTTTTCAATAGATTATATTAGCTTTCCAGCAGATTATTAGCTTTCCAACAGATAATTAGCTTTCCAACAGATTATTAGCTTTCCAACAGATTATTAGCTTTCCAACAGATTATTAGCTTTCCAACAGATTATTAGCTTTCCAAAAGATTATTAGCTTTCCAACAGATTATTAGCTTTCCAACAGATTATTAGCTTTCCAACAGATTATTAGCTTTTCAGCAGGTTATTCGTTTTTCAATAGATTATATTAGCTTTCCAGCAGATTATTAGCTTTCCAACAGATTATTAGCTTTCCAACAGATTATTAGCTTTCCAACAGATTATTAGCTTTCCAACAGATTATTAGCTTTCCAACAGATTATTAGCTTTCCAACAGATTATTAGCTTTCCAACAGATTATTAGCTTTCCAAAAGATTATTAGCTTTCCAGCAGATTATTAGCTTTCCAACAGATTATTAGCTTTCCAGCAGATTATTAGCTTTCCAACTGATTATTAGCTTTCCAACAGATTATTAGCTTTTCAGCAGGTTATTCGTTTTTCAATAGATTATATTAGCTTTCCAAAAGATTATTAGCTTTCCAACAGATTATTAGCTTTCCAGCAGATTATTAGCTTTCCAACAGTAGCTTTTTCCAACAGCATTTTTTATTATTCTCTGACAGCAGGAACCGTTAAAGCTCGTGCTCGTGCTGCTTCTTCTTCTTCATGGGGCCCACACACCCACATGGATGGAGCATCTCCTTTTATTCTTACTAGTGTGTGCCCGTACGTGCGGGGAGGCAAATACGTGGACATACGTACGTTGACGTACATACCAAAAATAAGGCCTCACTGTCCGGAAGTTTGCATATCGCAGTTACGATTAATCGCAAATTAGTTTTAATGGCCAATTCTTCAATTAGCGCCAACATATTTTGCCTTTTTTTTTGTTTGTTTTTTTTGTATACTGAATCGAGGCTCGTGAAAGAGCTGACATTTATTTCACAAACAAATCAACCAGACAAACAAAATATATATAAAGAGGGAGCGGAAGACAAGATGGGGAGAGAAGGGGCAGCACACAAACACTTGAGAGCACACAACATTTGAGAGCCGGGAGATGTGTGGGAGGCAGAGGGTTTGGGGGGAGGAGGCGTGGGAAGGGGGTTAGTAGTCCCACCAGAGGTGGGAGAAGTATAAAACACAAGGACACCAAGGACTTCCAGGACAGAAGTTGGTATTTAAAAAAAAGTGGGATCGGGGTGAAATTAGCAGGGGTATAAAAGATCAAGGTTTTGAATGGGGGAAGATAAGAGATGGTGGTGAACAGCTCTTTTAAAGACCTGGAGGGTGGAGTGGGATTGAAGAGAGTGAGGGAGTTTGTTCCAGAGGCGGGAGAAAAGAGGAATGAAGGAGTGAAGGTGAGCAGAGAGTCTTGATTTTGGCAGTTTAACCACAAGAGGGTTGCAGGCAGATCTTGTGCGACCTGTAGGAATATTTGCGGGACAGAAACCCAGAGAGAGCTGGGGGGGCAAGGCCAGAGAGGAGTCGGTAGAAGACGGAAAGACCAACAACCTGCCTGCGGTGAGTGAGTGAGAGGCCGTTGGAGTTAGCTTCATCGCGGGAGATTCCAATGATTCTGAATGCTTTGGTTTCAACAGCGTGAAGACGAGCTAGGTGTGAGGCAGGAGCACAGGCCCAGAGGGGAGAGCAGTATTCCATTGAGCTGCGGGTGAAAGCCTTGTATGTGGTGAGGAGCTCAGGTGTGCCAAGGAAGGACTTCGCACGACGGAGGATGCCCAGTCGGCGACTGGCTTTGGAGGGCAGATTTGAAATGTGGTTTTCCCAGGAAAGATCATGGCAGATACTGAGACCCAAAAGCTTGAGTGACAGAACTTCTTGGAGAGGATTATTCAGAAAGTGGATGGGAGGGTTGTCCAGTCGGTCTTTTCGGAGAGACATCGTAAGAGTGTGAGATTTGTCAGGATTGAAAGACATGTTCCACTTGTTTGCCCAGTCTGTGATTTTGTCCAGGTCTGCAGAGAGTGAGGAGGCTGCAGACTGCCGATCTGAGGGATGAAAAATGGAGCGACAGAGAGTAGAGTCATCAGCAAAGAGATAGAGAGGATTTTCAAGAGAGTCAGAGAGATCATTGATGAAGACCAGAAAAAGCACAGGGCCCAGAACACTGCCTTGGGGAACTCCAGCCTGAACAGGAAGAGGAGATGAGAGAAACCCATTCAGGGCCACACGTTGACTACGACTAGAGAGGAAGTCCTCCAGCCATGCGTGGAGATTTCCATGGATACCAAAAGAGGAGAGTTTGGTGAGCAGAGCGGGGTGCCAGACCGTACCGAAGGCACGTGATATGTCAAGGGAGACAGCTCTAATTTCCTGTTTGGCATTGAGGACCTCCATCCATTGTTGAGAAAGCAGAAGCAGCATGTCCAGAGTAGAGTGACCAGGTCTGAAACCAAATTGATGATCAGAGATCAAGCCATTGGAGAAGAGGAAAGATTTCATATCTGAAGCAATGATGAATTCCATGACTTTGCTGATAATTGGGAGAAGGCTGATTGGTCTGTAGTTGCTGGGATCTGTTTTTGCACCTTTTTGTGCAAAGCGGTGATGTTGGCAGATTTCCAAGCAGATGGCAGATGACCATGAGCAAAAGAGTGGGTGAAGAGAACAGAGAGAGGGAGTGAAAGAGCGGAAGAACAGGATTTTAGGACCCGTGGGCTGATTCCGTCAGGTCCAGTTGCAGAATCAGAGTCGAAGGTTGACAGAAACTTTTCCACCTTGTCAGGAGGAAAGGACACAGAGTCCAGGAGCAGCTGGGTACGACTGGGTACGGTGGGTACAGAGAGGGATGGGTTTGGGACACAAGATTTAGAGGGAAACACAGAGTTGAGGCATTCAGCTTTTTCATGTGCGGAGTCAGCCGTGTCGCCGTTTGAGGTGAGGGGAGGGGACGGTGAGGGTGAGGGGATGGAGGGGGAACAAACACAAGAAACAGATTTGACCAGACGCCACCAGGATTTGGAAGAGGGAGACAGATAAGAGAGTTCGGTCTTGAGAACGGAGAGATAGTGTTTCCTGGCTCTCCTGAAGGTGGACACACACTTGTTTCGGGCTTTGTGAAAGGAAATGAGATTTCCTTCCGTTGGATTTGCTTTCCAGGAGACGAAAGCAAGTTGTTTCTGGGCAACAGCCTCACCACAAGATTCCGTGTACCATGGACGGGAGGAAGGGTATGACAACTGAAGACAAGATGGGATAAATCTGTGCATGAGAGAGAGCAATTTACTTTGGAAGAATTCCCAGGATGAGTTGATGTCAGAGGCGGTAGAGATGGGAGACCAGTCCAGATGATTGATGGCTGCTTGAAGACCGTGCCATTTGGCCAGAGTGAAATGCCAGACTCGTCGACGCTGAGGAGGCTCTCTGTGAATGGTCAGAGAGATGTCCACTTTAACAAGCACATGATCAGATGAGCCGATTGGAGCAGAAGAAGAGCAGCAGATATTTTCAGGGAAGTTAGTCATAACCAAGTCCAGAAGAGAAGATGCTCCGTTGACTGAGATCTGGGTCAGGAAATTGACAGATTGTGTCAGTCCCAGTGAGTCGCAGAAGTCCTTTGCTGAAGAGCCATGGCTTGTGAGAGAGGTACCCACACCCAGCCAACTGGCATGGTGACAATTGAAATCACCACATATGAGGAAGAGAGAGTTGGGATGGGTAGATAGAAGTTGGTCCATATTATCAGACAGCGAGATGTAGATTGAGTCATCACTGTTTGGTGGACGGTACAACACACATATGAACAAAAGGTGGCAGCGAAGGGGAAACCGTAGCCAAAGGTATTCCTGGGGGTGGGGTGGAGAGAGGGCAGTGCAGGGTGAGTGAGGAAGAGAGTTTTTTTATAAAGATAGCAACCCCACCTCCAGGACGAGGCTCAGGTCTATCATACCGGAGGAAGGAGTAACCTGGGAGAGATACCAAGGAATCCGAGACATCATGAAGGAGGAAAGGTTCTGTTAAGCAGATCACATCTGGTTTGTCAGAAGCAACCTGTATGGAGAGATCAGTCAAGTTTGAGCGAAGGCCCCGGATGTTTGAGGTCCATACCGTTAATGAAGAGGAAGGGGGAGCATCGGATACAGAACAGGGGTGGGGGGGAGGGGTAGGGTAAGATGTGGAAGAGGAGGAAGAGGTAGGGAGAGCTGTTGACGGTGTGTCAGAGATTTCAGAATAGCTTGGAGAAAGGGAAGAATGGGGCGGACAAAAGGTTTGATGGTGATTGGGTGAGGCACAGTGAGGTGATATTTGAGGAGGGGGAAGAGCGAGGCAGAAGGTTTGGGGAGATTATGGTGAAAGTTGGAAGGGGGAAGAAGCGGGGAGGACGCTTTGAGGAGGAGGGGTGAGAGGGGAGTCTAGGAGGGGAGGAGCGAGGGAGAGTCTCAGAGGGGAGGGGTGTGGGGGGAGTTAAGGAGGGAAGAGGCAAGGGGGGAGATTTGAAAGGGATGGGTGATGGGGAAGATTTGGAGGGGAGGGGCAAGGGGAAGATTTGAAAGAGATGGGTGATGGGGAAGATTTGGAGGGGAGGGGCAAGGGGGTAGATTTCGAGGGGAGGGGTGATGGGGATGTTTTGGAGGGGAGGGGTGATGGGGAAGTTTTGGAGGGAAGGGGTGATGGGGAAGATTTGGAGGGGAGGGGCAAGGGGGAAGATTTGAAAGGGATGGGTGATGGGGAAGATTTGGAGGGGAGGGGCAAGGGGGAATATTTGAAAGAGATGGGTGATGGGGAAGATTTGGAGGGGAGGGGTGATGGGGAAGTTTTGGAGGGGAGGGTTGATGGGGAAGTTTTGGAGGGAAGGGGTGATGGGGAAGATTTGGAGGGGAGGGGCAAGGGGGAATATTTGAAAGAGATGGGTGATGGGGAAGATTTGGAGGGGAGGGGCAAGGGGTTAGATTTGGAGGGGAGGGGTGATGGTGAAGTTTTGGAGGGGAGTGGTGATGGGGAAGTTTTGGAGGGAAGGGTTGATGGGGAAGATTTGGAGGGGAGGGGTGAGATTGGATTTTGAAAAGGGTACGATTAATGGGAAACGAACATTTATTGCAAAATGAGTTTCTTGAGACCTTCGAGTCAAAAATCCGTTTGAGGATGCTGAAGGAGGGGTGGAGGGCAGGAGAGTTTCGGGAATGTAGAAAAAAGGAACTGTAAGAGATGGAATTTTTTTTTGGAATGAATAGATTTGGTGAGCAAGTCGAAAGCATCCTTTTATAGAAGAAGAAGAAAAAGGTGTTATAATATACGACAGAATACAGTTCTTCAGGGGAAAGTTTAAACATTTTTAACAACGTGATCACGTACAACTTGATCGAAGAACGAATGAACAAATAAGAACAACGAATAAACCAATAAGAACACACAACAACACAACATGCATTTTAAGGCCATGTTCCCTGCTAGAGCAGGGGTTAGCCTTGCGGTCCCCATGACAATCTTCTCCATTTTGCCCTATTTTCTGCATCTCTCCTTGTTAACCCCCTTGCCCGCATTTCTTCTTCCACCATCTTTAGCCAAGTCTTTCTCTGTCTTCCCCGTCCTCTACTTCCTTCTACATTAACTTCCATCACTCTTCTCAACCAGTCACTTTCATCCTTCCTCAATACATGACCAAACCATCTCAACCTGTTCCTCTTCACAACATCAATCACAGGCAATATTCCCATCATCTTTCGCAATTCATCATTTGTCTTCCTCTCTCTCAACGATACTCCGCACATCCATCGAACCATTCGCATTTCCACCCTTTCCAGCCTTCGTTGCTGCTCTACGTTCATTACCCATGTCTCGCTCCCATAAATCATAACACTTCTCACACATGCAGCATACACCTTTCCCTTCAGCTTCAGCGACACTCTCCTCCTCATCAGCACGCCACTCAGTTCCCAAAACTTCTTCCATGCACATCTCACTCGAGCAACCGTTGCCGAGTCTGATCCACCTTCTCCATTCAGCATGTCTGACCAATAAGAACCAATAGCAATATTTTTGCAAATATTTGCAAATAGCAATAGCAATATTTGCAAATAGCAATAGCAATAAGAACCAATAGCAAGAACCAATAGCAATAGAGAATAGAACAAACCAATAAGAACAGAGAAGGAAATATTTTTTTGGCGTTTTTTTTTTTTTTTTGAGTTGACATTTTAAACAAGGAAGTATGGGGTGAAAGACTGGGACAAAAACAGAACGAAAGTAATTGCAGCGCAATCGACGAACCGCTGAGAGAAAAACAAAGCCTCAAGGTCGGACACGGTAACCTACTCGGCCTCAGAATACGTGACACAAATTAACCGACGATTTTGTATACATGTATGAAAAATTAACACCAAGAATCTTACTAACGACACACTATAGGTACACACACCGAAAGATAGATACAGTTTCGACAAAAACACAATTGTGAAACATTGCTTAACTTCGAAAGCGTGAGCGCATGGACAGCTTCGAAAAAACGTCAAAATCTTCTTGTGATTATCTTCTTGTGCTCAGCCGGTTCGTCAAGTACATTTAACGGGCTGAGAGTGGCCATGGCTGTCTCACAATGGAAGAGGAAGTCAGACAAGTTCCGAAGTACTTTGCCATCTCCTTGCTTGACTGTCGGCCATTTATCTATCTTCTCACGATAGGTGTTGGTGACCATAAACTTGTTGCCATAATCACTCAGCTAACAGTCTCTTTGCTTTGGTGTAGGCCTCTGTAGTATTGAGAGTGAGTAGGCCTTTGATGCACTGATGAGCCTCACCAGTGGTATATCGGCCCAAGTAGTAGAGTTGTCAGAGGCTAAAGGATAGCGTTTTTCAACGAGCACGATGAAGGAATTTATCCACACTGGATAATCAAACACACTGTCCTTGAAAACTTCTGGTTCCTTCTTAGGTAGTTCCTCTTGTCTGTGTGCTAGTACATCAGCTCGAAAAGATATGGCACTGAACAAGTCATTTGGTCGAGCACTGGGATCAGCAAGTTGAGCAGTGTCACCGGGAACCGGTGAACTAGGCAAGGGTTGAGTGGGTACATCGAGTAAGGGGACTGAACATGCAGCATTGGGCTGGTACCAAAATGAATTAGAGTTCTCACCAATTGGAGCACACAGAGTGGAGGTATTCAGTGCTTCACATTCATCAGCTGCCTTTTGGGAAGTCACAATGGTCAACAGTGAGTCAGTCTTCACGGCAGGATTTGTCGAAGCGTCATAGTTCGACTCCAATAATGACCCATCAGTAGCATGGGGTTGGTCAATAACAACATCAAATCCTGTCTGCTTCAGTTGAGTGCTGCCGTCGTCAAACTGATCCAACACATTGATCCTAGCTCTACTCACTTCCATCTCGGTTTGTAGATTAAGCAGTTCCGTCTGTCTTTTAAGCTCGAGACATGACAGCTCCATCTGTTCAATCAGCCTTCTATTGTCAAGTTGCAGTTTATGCATGCGGTTGACAGCAGCAGAGCGAGCACTGAGTTCAGCTCTTTTCTGTTCTTCTTCAAGGCGTAAAAGTTCAGCATTGGAGCGTAGAGAGCATGAACTGGCTCTTGAAGCATTGGACTTATGAGATCTCTTGCTTACTACTGCGGCAGTGTCACCAAGCTGAAGATCTGCGGCCTTGGGCTGCAATGGTTTAGTGAAGAATTCCTCCACAGTGGCCTTGAAAGCTTTAAGATTCATGGCATTCTTGCTGAAAGTCTGGGTTTGTTGAGATTGCTCTTCTTCATCGAGGAGGCCAAAAAGTTCTTCTTCAGCGTTCCGAAACTCAGCATACTGCAAAACCCAGTCTTTATACTCTTCGTGTACCAGGTGGGCAATTCAACCAGATTCTATTACACACATGATCCGTGGCATATTTTGACAAAGTTCTTTATAGAGTTGTTCATAGACACAATGCCTTTTTCTCATAGTAAATCCATACCTTTCTCTGTAAGCTTGATTTCTCTTCCAGTTCGACTCTTCAATCCAAAGATGTTCCCCTCAGTCATGGCAAATCCCAAGGAGAGTTTTTACTGTGGCGGTTATCACACTTTATGTCTATAATCCTCAGAGGTCACGAGACTTGTCTTGGTTTCAAAAAGCGTGTCTTTAATTCACGTAAAACTGAAAAAGAAAAATACAGCCATTCAGTACATGCCGTTAATCATGGCGGCAAA
The DNA here is from genome assembly GCF_964187855.1 of Myxine glutinosa. Taxonomy (NCBI): domain Eukaryota; kingdom Metazoa; phylum Chordata; class Myxini; order Myxiniformes; family Myxinidae; genus Myxine; species Myxine glutinosa. The sequence goes on along the minus strand of NC_136262.1, from coordinate 256,035,985 downwards.
ACGAACTTGCCATATGATTTACACAAAACCTACTACGATACATTTGCATCCACACAATACAATAATTTGCCTAAAGTTACTTCAGGAGGTTCAACAATTAATTGAGATTCAGCTTACCTCTATCCAAGGGTCGGGTATTAAAGAGAAAACGTCGAAAATGGAGCCGATCAATTCATTCATTGCGGACAAAACTGTATGGCGGGAAGAAGGCGGAAGTGCAAGAATGCTAATACAGCGCCCAGCCACCACAGGAAGTCATAATAATACTATTTGCTTAAACAACAGTTACAATACCAATAATATCCCACCTCCCCAAGGAGTTTTTCCTCCTTGAACGAATGTCGAATCAACGTTTATAAATATCTTATCATGGCGTTTTCGCCGGAGCAACGGCTTCTACCGGAAGAAAAAATATAAACCACAAACACGTACACATGGTCTGATCCTTACAATGACCTGATCAACAAAAATGTGGTGCTGTGCACACACAACTCGTTTGCCAAAAAGGTAGGCCACAACGCGTGGTACAAACAAAAGCACTTTATTATAAGCTCGCACATCAGCACTGGGCGGGCTCCACCTTCGAGCCCGCATATATGTCCCGAGGCCACGCCTTGCCCCCGGGCATGGCCGATCAGCCGAAAGGCGGGGCATGTATCTCAGTTCCACGCCGGACGCTCGCGCCACCCACTGGTGCGCGGAATTATTGATCATTGTGCCCGCCACACGCGCCCCCCCAGAATTCCCACGCACCTAAAGGGTGAGCTTGCGGGGAAGCCGGATGACCCGGCCGAAACGCCCTCTGCGGTGCGTGCAGGGCTGGGGGGTAGCGGGCTGGGGGGTGCCGGGGGTCTGACTGCCGGGGGGCGGCCTCGACGCGGAGGCAGAGCTGCTTGCGGGGGGTGGTCCAGATCAAGGTGGGCCGGCTTGAGGCAGTCCACGGAGATACGATCCGGAGCACCGCCGATGTCCACGGTGAAATGTTTGTCCCTGGTCTCCAGCACGCGGAAGGGCCCGTCGTACGGGGGCTGCAGCGGTGCCCGGTGGGCGTCGTGCCGGACGAAAACGTACTCCGCCGTGCGAAGCTCAGGGGCGATGTGGGAGGACGGGCAACCGTGGTGTGCCGTCGGCACCGGGGCGAACCTCCTGGCGGTCTCCTGCAGGGAGGAGCGCGGTTGCGCCGCGGACCAAGGAGCCGTGGAGTCAGGGATAAATTCGCCCGGCACCCGCAGCGGTTGTCCGAAGACCAGCTCCGCCAAGGATGCGCGGAGGTCGTCCTTGGGTGCTGTCCTGAGGCCCAGCAGGACCCAGGGGAGCCTGTCAGCCCAGCTGCCGTCGCGGAGGCTGGCCCGGAGCGTGGCCTTCATTCAGCGATGAAAGCGCTCGCACAGGCCGTTGGCCTGGGGGTGGTAGGCCGTGGTGCGGTGCAGTTTGACGCCGAGCCCTTGCGCCACCGCTCCCCAGAGCTCCGAGGTGAACTGGGGGCCGCGGTCGGACTAGATGTCCGAGGGGGCACCGAACCGGGCAACCCACGTGGCGATGAAGGCTTGCGCGACGTCAGCCACAGCCGTCGCCGCCAATGGCACGGCCTCCGGCCACCTGGTGGTGCGGTCCACCATGGTGAGGAGGTGGGTGAACCCCCGCGAGGGGGGCAGAGGTCCCACCAAGTCGACGTGGACGTGGTCGAACCGACGCTTGGGCACCGTAAACGGGGCCAACGGGGCCTGGGTGTGGCGGTGGACCTTTGCGCGCTGGCATGCGAGGCACGTCCTGGCCCAGTCGCGGACGTTCTTCCTGAGGCCATGCCAGACGAACGTCGCCGCGACGAGCTGCTGGGAGGCCTTCGTGCCCGGGTGGGACAGGCCGTGGATGGCGTCGAAAACCGGGCGCTGCCAGCCAGCGGGCACGATGGGGCGAGGCCGGCCGAGGGAGACGTCGCACAAGAGGGCCGTGCCCGCGACGTCGAATGGCACCTTGGTGATGCGGAGGCCCGTGACGGCGGTCCACAAGGCCTGGACGTCGGGGTCGGCGGTCTGGTCCTCCGCCATCCGGGCATAGTCGATCCCGAGGAGGACCGCGTGTGCGACGGACCGGGAAAGGCAATCCGCCACCGGGTTGTCTTTACCCTCAACGTGACAGATGTCCGTTGTATACTCAGACACGGCAGAGAGGTGACGTTGCTGCTGGGCCGACCATGGCTCGGCGACCTTGGGCTTGTGATCGACGAACACAAGGGGCTTGTGATCGACGAAAGCCGTGAACGGGCGGCGCTCGAGCATATGGCGGAAGTGTCGGACCGCCAGGTGGAGCCCGTGCAGCTCGCGGTCGAAGGTGCTGTAGCAGCGTTCGTGCGGGCAAAGCTGCCGGCTAAAAAACGCCAGCGGCTGCCAAGCACCACTCACCCACTGCTTGTGCACCGCGCCCACCGCGTAGTCCGACGCGTCGGTGGTGAGGGCGATCGGTGCATCGGGCGCCGGGTGCGCCAGCATGGTGGCGTTGGCCAGGGCCAGCTTTGCGCCCGCAAACGCCACGGCCATCGGCTCCATCCAGGCGATGTCACCTTTGCACGGCTTGCCCCGGAGGGCCTTGTGCAGGGGGCGGAGGATCTGGCGACGTGGGGCACAAAGCGGTGATAAAAATTCACCATGCCCAGGAATTCCTGGAGCGCGTTGACGTGCGGGGGAGCGGGAAACTCCTGACCGCCACCACCTTGGCCGGCAAAGGGATGGCCCCATGCCTGGTGATGCGGTGCCCCATGAAGTCGATGGCGGTGACGCTGAAACGGCACTTCGCGGGGTTGATATATTCGCGGGGAAAAAATATATATTCCGTATTAAATGCCAAGTCTGTATATACAGACTTGGCATTTAATATGGAATTTTTTTTTTTCTTGACGGGTTTACTTTCTGAACTCAGTACATCAATCTGGTGAGTTTCTTTTACCCTTCGGTGATGTCTTTGTTGAAAGAACCATGTCACTGATTGTCTTTCGCAGCAAGAAGTCAATAACAGGATTATATCACAGGTAGCGTGACAAAATGTAAGGACAGGTACATTTGACGATTGGCTTCACAATCGGGTATATAAGGGTTGTTGCGTTCTGTATTAGTGGAAAACAACTGCTGCACGTCTACAAAAGTTATTGCCACTTCCTCTGGAGATGGTCCGTCAACTTGACAATGCTGTTTGTCATGGAGTGGTGGCTTTACGAAATTCTGGCATGAAACAGAGTGCTATTGCTCGGCAGTATGGCATCACTCAAGGTCAGGTGTCAAAGATCCTGAAACGAAATGCTCAGAGGGGTGTACCTACTCCAATACCGAGGCCAGGACATCCACGCAGAACCACAAGGAGAGATGATCGCCAGCTGCACCAGTTAGTCTGCAGTGGCCGTACCAAGTCAGATAATCGGCTTAGGGCTGAGTGGCAGCAACTGACAAATGTGCCTGTATCCAGAAGGCTAGTCAACCAACGACTGGTTCAAGCAGGCTATCGTGCCAGCCGTCCCCTGAGAAAGCCACGCCTGATCAGACAACACAGCCAGCGCCGATTGCAGTGGGCCAGAGAGCACCGTCAATGGCAGCCAGGACACTGGAATCACGTGACCTTCAGTGACGAGTCTAGATTTCTGGTCTATCGTCAAGATGGCCGCGTCCGAGTGCGCAGACAAGTGCATGAAGCCCACAACGAAGATTGTATAGTGCCAAGAGTCCAAGCTGGAGGTGGTGGGGTGACCGTTTGGGCTGCTTTTCATGGAGGGGGCAAAACGGACCTGGTTGTTCTGAATGGAAACCTGAACCAGTTCAAGTACAGGGTCATTCTGGAAGAATCATTGCTTCCATTTGCTCGTGCAGCCTTTCGAGGAAACTTTGTCTTCCAAGATGACAATGCACAGCCTCATCGTGCTCGCATGATCCAACACTTTCTTGCTGACCATGGTGTAGAGCATATGGAGTGGCCTGCCATGTCCCTGGATATGAATCCGAAAGAGAACTTGTGGGCAGAATTAACGCGTCAAATCGACAACTTGGACCAGCAACCTACCTCTGTACGTGAATTGCAGCAGACTATTGTCACTGCATGTTGCAATGTTGCATGTTGCATGTTGCATGTTGCATGTTGTCACTTGGCTAAAGATGGTGGAAGAAGAAATGCGGGCAAGGGGGTTAACAAGGAGAGATGCAGAAAATAGGGCAAAATGGAGAAGATTGTCATGGGGACCGCAAGGCTAACCCCCGCTCTAGCAGGGAACATGGCCTTAAAATGCATGTTGTGTTGTGTTGTGTATTGTCACTGCATGGCAAGCGATTCCTGTCCAAACCTTGGCAAATCTCGTGAACAGCATGCCTCAACGTGTACATGCTCTCCTGAATGCTCGTGGGGATTACAGTAATGAACTGTAATTTTACTGTCCGTAATCCCAGTCGTAATTTACCTTTTGTTTTTGTTAAAAAAATTTTTGGCTAATGTGCAAAATAAAGAGATACTTCTGGAAAACGTACAGAAGTTTAACACAGTACTGTCCATGAATTGAGTTCGATATCAATTTACATCACTTTCAAGGATCAATTTATTTGCTTTGAAATGTCAAATGTGGTTGTTGTTTCTTTTAAAGGTCACATTAACAAAATCTGGAATAATTTCAACATAATTCCAATGAACTTTTGGTTCTAAGTCATCTTGAAAAGTAAGTTCACCCCCACAAAAAAATATTCCATATTAAATGCCAAGTCTGTATATATATATAAGTTCAAAACACACCTGGTCACAAGTGTACCGCACTGACCGGGTCCTCAGTCGAGGTCCTCAGCATCATCCCGTTTCGGCCCTTCAACCTCGATACGGTCAGCTAAGGTGGGCCAGCAGGGGCACATGCACATCCACATGCAGCAACTGCATCTGGATGCGTACATACCCCCACGCCCAGCCAGTGCGAACAACAACAACAATAACAACAACAACAACAACAACAACACCTCCACATCCAGAATCCACAGCACCAAACAAACATGGTGGAACACTCAATCACCCACCTTTACCCTTCACCACTCACCAACAAAACACACCAGATCATTCATACACACACATACACACCCATACACACACATACATACAGAACACCAACCAAACAACCACCTTCACTTACATCATACACCACTCAACACACAAAAACACACATTCATGCAAAAATTAATTCATGCAAAAACACACACCCTCACCCACTCACTCGTATACACAAAATAAGAAGTAATAAATGTAGTGAAATTATACCAAGGTGAACTCAGGGGTGCTCGCTACGGAAGGGGGCGTCTATAAGACCCGGGGCAACCGGGGCGCGCAGACACTTCAGCGGAACTCACTGTGACATTATCCAGTAGTTTGAATGGTATGTACGCCCCAAATGCTGCGCTGACAATGCGCTGCGCTAACCATTGTTATATTGAATCAACCATTGCTGCTCATGAAATGCTCTGATTTAATGCCTGTTGCATGCATGTATTCTTACAGGATGTACTACAGATCTAAATGATATTAAACCTACCCAGAGGTCAAGTCGTGTCTGAGCTTGATTTTCACGACATTTAATATCATTTAGATCGCCGGAATGGCTGACCACAAGATGATCGTGGTACCGATTCTCGGAGCCGAGCTCAAGCTGAGGGATCTGCATCGGAGTTTGCTCATTGGCTCAACACGCTGCAGAATTACTTTGCGGCTCACGAGACAGAGCCCACCGCTGTGATAAAGCTGTCCGTGTTACAGTCCAAGGTCCATCACACTGTTTTCAAGAACATTTCTCGATTTGGGACGTACGCTACGGCCCTAGCCGAGCTGAAGCGCCTCTACGTAAAGACACGGAGCGCTGTGCACGGCCGGCATCAACTCTCTCAGCGGCGACAGCAACCGTCTGAATCGATCGATCGCTTCGCGCAGGAGTTGCGCTACCTATTGGCAGACTGCGTGCAGGACGTCCGGACCCACGAGCAAGTGCAGGACGATTTGCTCCGAGATTCATTCATCTCCGGAATTAGTTCTGGAGTCTTGCGGCTCCGTCTCTTGGAGGTCGCGGAGATGACATTTACAGAAGCACTACGGCTGGCACGCGTATACACAGATGCCCGAGAACAATTGACCGCATATGATCACCCACGAGTCGTGGCGGGGACCTCGCAACTCGCGCGACCTGAGAGGGCTACCGCCGAGGATACGGAGGAGGACCCGACCACCACGACGGCCGAGTCTCTGGGAGCCTCGGAAGCGGACTCCGCTTCCGGCCTCACTGCTGCCGCCGCTGCCCGGCCACGGCCTGCCCGGTATGCAAAATGTTATTTTTGTGGAAATCGGCAGCATCCTCGCTCTGAATGCCCGGCCCGAGAGGCGACATGTCACCTGTGCTCCACCAAGGGCCATTTTGCAAAGGTCTGCAGAAAGGCCGCTCGGGGCACGCATTCCCGAGCGACCTTGAATGGGCTCATCGTGGCGCCAACGGATCGAGCGCCGGACGGGGCGCCTCGCTCGGCTTTGAAGAGCCGCTCTCCTCCTCGCGGGCCTCTGGCTACCCGCCCGACCTTGGTGAGATACATCGGGCCGCTGAAACAAATGGCGCGAACGCGACCGGTCACAGCGCGTCCGACCTTGACTGGCGTTCGAACGCCTACTTCAAACAAGCGACATGCTCCTGCTTTGGAAATTCCTCTCGAAGTGCGGCAAACGCAGCACGTGACACGAGCCCCATCTGACGGCAGCTTTTGCGCATTACATGCACCCACTTTGGCATGTGAATCTGCAGACGGCAGAAATCTTTCTCACGTGACTCGAGCCCCATCTGACGGCAGCTTTTATGAATTACATGCACCCACTTTGGCATATGACTCTGCAGACGGCAGAGACCTTTCTCACGTGGCTCGAGCGCCATCTGGCGGCTGCTCTTACGACCAACCCACACCCACTCTGGCAAATGACTCTGCAGACGGCAGAGACCTTTCTCACGTGGCTCGAGCGCCATCTGGCGGCTGCTCTTACGACCAACCCACACCCACTCTGGCGAATGAAACTGCTGATGAGCCAACTGACTTCAATGCTCCTGCTGAGGCCCAACCTGCCGACGCTGCCCGAAGGATTGCAGCCAGCGTGGGATCCACCCGCGAGGCGCGATCTTCTCGCCCGGCCGGAACTATACTTGCCGGGTCTGCCGGCCTAGCGCAGGCCTTCATTCCGCTCACGGTCGCGGGCGTTTTTGCGCAAGCTTTGATTGACACGGGGTCCACGGATAGTTTTATTGATCAGCGACTCGTGCATCAACATGGGTGGCCGGTTCACGGGACAACCGGCCGGATCTTCATGGCCTCTCAGGGACTTCGGTTGAGCACAAAAGGGGCGTGTCGATTGAAACTTGTGATAAACGGACCCACATTCCCGGACGTGTATCTCATGGTATTACCGGCCTTATGCGCTGACGTTCTGTTAGGACTTGATTTCCTTAAGCGGCATGGACGTTTGGAAATAGACTTCGGAGGGCCGGACACGCTCGCTGTGTGCGCCCTCGCTCAAATGGACATGGAGCCACTCTCACTGTTCCCCAACCTGACCACTGATTGTACCCCTGTAGCTGTCAAATCGCGGCGCTACTCTCGCGCGGACGCGCAATTCATTGCGGAAGAAACGGCCCTGCTCTTGAAGGACGGTATCATAGAACACAGTAGGTCACCGTGGCGGGCCCAAGTCTTAGTGGTGTGGAGTGAGGCCCACCGCCGGCGTATGGTAATCGACTATTCGCAGACGATTAATCGTTTTACACAGCTGGATGCCTACCCCTTACCGGGGATGGACGCCCTGGTACGCCAGGTGGCCCTGTATTCCGTTTATAGCACTCTCGATCTGCGTAGTGCGTATCATCAAGTCCCCATCTCTAGGGCTGATCGCGTCTTTACAGCCTTTGAATCGGGTCAGCGGTTGTACCAGTTCACGAGACTTCCCTTTGGGGTAACGAACGGCGTCGCTTGTTTTCAGAGAGCTATGGATGACCTCGTTGCGAAGGAGAATTTGACCGATGTCTTTGTCTATCTGGACAATCTTACGGTTTGTGGGTATGACCAGGAGCATCACGACGCTAATCTGAAACGCTTCCTCGAGGTCGCGCGGAAATATCGCTTAACCATGAATGCGGCGAAGTGTCAATACTCTCTACGCACGGTAGACCTTTTGGGGTACACCGTGACCCATGGCTCCGTCTCTCCGGATAAGGAGCGTCTGCGCCCTTTGCTCGATATGGCTCCGCCTAGCGATCGGGCTTCGCTGAAACGCGCTCTGGGGCTGTTCGCCCACTACTCAAAGTGGGTGCAAAATTTCTCCGCAAAGCTCCGCCCCCTCGTGGCCTGCGACACTTTCCCCATGGGCCCGGCCGCCCTGGCGGCCTTCGAGGGCCTTAAAGTCGACATTGCTGGCGCCGCTGTCGCGACAATTGACGAGAGTGCCTCTTTCGTTTTGGAGAGTGATGCCTCGGATCATGCGATAGCGGCGACTCTCTCCCAAGGAGGCCGCCCTGTGGCTTTCTTCTCGCGGACCCTCACCTCCGCCGAGCGGAGGCATTCGTCTGTCGAAAAGGAAGCGTACGCGATCGTCGAATCAATTCGGCGATGGCGTCCGTATCTGCTTGGGCGGAGTTTCCAAATCATCACGGACCAACAGAGAGTTGCGTTTATGTACGACACCTTACATGCTCAGCGCATTAAGAATGAGAAAATCACCCGTTGGCGTATCGAACTCGCCGACTTCTGCTACACCATCAAATACCGCCCGGGGAAGGATAACCTGGTCGCTGACGCCTTATCGAGGCCGGCCACTTGCGCGGGGGTTGTAACTTTGGAGGGGCTGCGCACTTTGCACAGCACTATGTGTCATCCCGGGGTAACGCGCTTCGCGCATTGTGTGCGCGCGGGCAATCTGCCGTACTCGATGGAGGACATCCGCCGCATCTGCCGTGATTGCGCGATCTGTGCAGAACTCAAACCGCGTTTTTATAGCCCCCCTCTGGGGACACTCATTAGGGCTACTAGACCGTGGGAGCGCTTGGCGATGGACTTCAAAGGGCCGCTGCCGATGTCGAGCAACTCTCGCTATCTGCTCACTATCGTCGATGAGTATTCCCGATTCCCCTTTGCTTACACGTGCGGGGATATGTCGGCTGCCACAGTTATTTGGTGCCTGCAGAATTTGTTTTCTATGTTCGGGTATCCGGCCTACGTGCATACCGATCGGGGTGCGGTGTTCCTGTCCCAGGAGGTGAGGGGCTACTTGCTCCAGCATAATGTCACTTCGAGCTACACCACCCCGTACCGGCCCCAAGCGAATGGACAGATCGAATGCTTTAATGGGATTATATGGCGGGCCGTCATGCTAAGCCTTCGGACCCTCGGCCGAGGCCTCGATAAATGGGCGTGGTCACTACCTGCCACTCTAAACTCGATCCGGGCTCTCCTATGTACTACCACCAACCAGACTCCTCACGAACGACTGTTCCACCACCCTAGAAGCTCCGGCAGTATCCAATCTTTACCCAGCTGGCTCGCTGAACCGGGGCCCGCCTATCTCAAACGAGCGGTTCGCGCTAGCAAGTACGACCCCCTTGTTGACAAGGTGCAGGTCCTCCAGGCTAATCCCGAGCATGCTCGCGTGTTAACGGCGGATGGCCGCGAGTCTACTGTCTCCGTACGCCATCTCGCCCCATGTGGGGACGACGACAGGGATATCGACGAACCCGTCTACGAGTCTATGGACTCTATCGAAGCTTCCCCTATGGAACTACCACTGTTACTCCCGTCGTCCCCCGCTCCCGTGCCCGAAGGCGCAAGGGCGCCCCCTCCGACTCCAACCTCCGGCGGCTATTCCGACGCGGGGGACTCCGGGCTAGGGGACGCCGTGCCCGGTGGATTCCGAACACGAACTGGCAGGGAGGTTCGCCACCCCGACCGCTACGGGTGGACCGACTGACGTGGATTGACGTGACCCATTCGTTTATTGCTGATGCTTGCTTGCAACCTGCCGAGCGGCAGTATAGTTCTAACGGCGGGGAGAATGTAGTGAAATTATACCAAGGTGAACCCAGGGGTGCTCGCTACGGAAGGGGGCGTCTATAAGACCCGGGGCAACCGGGGCGCGCAGACACTTCAGCGGAACTCACTGTGACATTATCCAGTAGTTTGAATGGTATGTACGCCCCAAATGCTGCGCTGACAATGTGCTGCGCTAACCATTGTTATATTGAATCAACCATTGCTGCTCATGAAATGCTCTGATTTAATGCCTGTTGCATGCATGTATTCTTACAGGATGTACTACAGATCTAAATGATATTAAACCTACCCAGAGGTCAAGTCGTGTCTGAGCTTGATTTTCACGACAATAATGGTAACAAAAAAAACAAAAACACACACACACACACACACACACACACAACCAACCTACACCGTTCGATGTGCATGCATAAACTTCCTCCATATCCAAAATGAGCCTTTCAAGGCAACCTGGGCCACCTTGTCACATCCTCCCTTCTTTCTGTCCCACACACTCCCAGCCTAGCAAGAAATGTAGAAAAGGAATTGCCAATATACCCTACACACCCCACCTCAAATGGCTGACACGAAACGCGCCAACCCTTCTCCCGGCACTCTGCCTCCAGCTCGCTGTACTTTCCTCTCTTCCTCTCGTGCATCTCCTCCATGTTCTCTTCCCAAGGTACCGACAACTCCCCTAAGATGACCTGTCTTGTTGCACTTGACCAAATGACAATGTCAGGCCGCAACCTTGTCACACAGATATCCTCTGGGAATACCAATTGTGGCTTTAGGTCTGCCACCACCTGCCAATCACAAGCATCTGACAGCCCTCTTGCTTTCCACCTCCTCCTCCTCTTTCCACCTCTTTCCACTTGGCCCTCTTTGACAAACCACACCTCTCCCCCATCAGTCTCCTTCTCCACTCTTCTCTCTCTCGATCTCAGCACCTCTTATTGCACCATCTGCACCACCACCGCCAGCACCTGATCATGTCGCCACCTGTATCTTCCTGCTGCCAATGCTACTGAACATGCACTCAGTGCATGCTGCACTGTTCCCACACCTCCACACAAATAACATCTCTCCTCCTGCAACAACCTCCACAATCTCAAGTTTACTGGTGACGGAAGCACATCATATGTTGCCCGCAACAGGAAATTCAACAATATTGGCTCCATCCTCCAAATCTCTTGCCACTTCAATATCCTCACCCGCACACCTTCCCACTTAGTCCAAGCACCTTGCTGTGCCTGACCGACTGCTTTCACATATCTCCCCTCCTCTTCCTTTCTTCTCAACTCCCTCTCAACCATCTTCCTCCTCTCTTTCACACATGCCTTTCCCCATCGCTCATGCTCCATCCACCCCAAGCCATGCTTCCCGTGCTGTACCATCCCCATGACCTCCACCTGTTGCAACCGCTCCTCCATCTCGTCCACCACTGCTCTTGCATTCCACTTCCGACTTCCCTTCTTCTTTGGGAGAGCATATATATATATTATTTACAGGGCATTGGTGCTGCCAATGCAGGTTCTTGGCAAGGGTTATACTTGTGGGGTTTGCCATTACCTTCCCATATACCAGCGTTGTTTGTAGCACGTACTATTTTTAAGTCTTCGTTGTGACTTGACCAGGGTTTGACCTTCCAGTGTACCCCACCGAGTCTGGTCGCACAGTGATGACCAGAGTACATATTCTGGAGTGTACTTGAACTTCTTCACCTTTTCCCCATAAGTACTGTAGCTTTTCTTTCTTCTGTTTTTTTCCTTCTGCCGATTATATTTCATGGGAAACCGCAGGCGGAGTGTCTCTGCAGTGGAAAAAAGCATACAGTGCTCCTTTAAATATCTTGCTTGACATAAGAGATCTGATTACTGACCACTCTCCCTGCAAGCAATTACTTATAGACGTGCTCGGAGAAAGTATTTGGAAAAAGCCAAAGAGCAGACTCTTCTGGGGGATTCATTTGATTTTATTTTTGTTTGGGTTTCTCTGCAAACGGTGCATTACTCTCATTTGGAATGACTTTCCACTCTATAATGCTTTGTTGCAGCATCCTCTGTTATTGACGTTTTTCAATCCTTTTGATGTTCTCCTGCATTGGCCCTGTTTCTGGTGAACATTTACAATGCCTCGAATCGAGAGTCTGGAGTAAAAGCAAAATAAATAGAATAAATCACATTTTGTTTTTCTCAAATATCTCGGTGAAAGCTCATGGTTGTGGTTCCAGAGTACTATTGGACTATTGGAAGGCTCGTTGCACCGCAGGACTGACTATATACCATCCTTGCAGCGGAAATGATACTTGATCATACATTTTCCATTAAATCTGTCATCCTGTAATTGAGTGGTTGGTTATTTGTTTCAGATTAAGACATTTTCCATTAAATCTGTAATCCTGTAATTGAGTTGTTGGTTATTTGTTTCAGATTAACTGTAGCCCTCACTACTCGTCCTCAGTGCTCCCATGCTCTGTTGTCGGCTTATGGTTAAACGACACCATCCCCAGTGTGCACGGTTGGTCTACTTTAAAACTAGAGGTTCCAGTGAACCTGAACGCAACTGGTCTATGTAAATATGGTTAGAATATGCATAATAGAACCACAAACTATATCGTTTATATGTGCTAAAGAGGTACAGTAACGTTGAAGGTATCTCATGTTCAAACAGGAAACTAGAAAAAAATTGAGTTTTAAGTGAGGCATGAAAAGTAAAACTACAATTACTTTTCTGATTTCAGACTTAAATTTATTATATGTGTTGAGGTTTGTTACTTACTGTCTACACACCAAGTTTCAGCCTTCTAGCTACATTAGGAAGTACCAGATTGACAAAAATTGATTTTTCAATATGGCCGCCCTGCCGCGCCCATTTTTGGGCGTGCAACGCCCACATGCAATCCCAAACTAGTTAATGTCTTAAAGATGCTGCATAACAAGTTTCATCAAATTTAATCAATATTTGTGACTTTTAGAGCGTAGACGTCGAATTGTTTACAGACGACAGACAGACAGACAGACAGACAGACAGACGACAGACGGATGACGGACACTGGGTGTCGACAAAAACTCAGCTGGACATAGTCCAGTTGAGTTAATAAACACATGCAGATATCTGAAATCTCCTGCATAAAATACAACTACTACCACTGCTGCTGCCACTACTTTCATGGTTCCAATTAATATCACCTTCTTGTGCAGTCAGTCACCAGCTCAGCGAGGATGCGCATTAGGCCCAACCAGGTCTTTAAAACAGCTGTTCACCACCATCTCCTATCTTCCCCCATCCAAAACCTTGATCTTTTCTACCCCCGCTAATTTCACCCCAGATCCACTTTTTTTAAATACCGAATTCTTTCCTGGAAGTCCTTGCAGTGTCCATGTGTTTTATACTTCTCCCACCCCCTCCCCTTCCCGTGCCTCTTCCCCCCCAAGCCCTCTCCCTCCCACAGATCTCCCGATGTCCCTGATCTCAAATGTTGTACTTGTGTGCTTCCCCCTCTCTCCCCATCTTGTCTCCCGCTCCCTTTATCTTATGTTTTATGTAACAGTTTGTCTTTTTGTGATTAATGTTCGCTTTACACGAGCCTCG
>NC_136262.1:255802339-256017339 GCF_964187855.1 Myxine glutinosa | reverse complement strand
GGTGGGACGATGCCTGTAGACAGGGAGGAGTTTATTGTTGCAATGATAAGTGGAGAGAGAGCAGGGAGGGAGGCTTTGACAAAGCTGGAGGGGATGGGGTCAAGAGTGCAGGTGGCAGTTTTCATTCCTATGAGGAGTTCAGAGAGGTCAGTAGGAGAGATTGGGGAGAACCGAGACAGGGGATGGCAGGACAAGGGGGGGCAGGTGGTTGGAGGGGGAGCGGGTGCGGCGGTGGTCAAGCTGTTGTAGATGTTGTCAATTTTGCGTTGGAAGAAAGAGAGGAAGGAGATGCAGTTGTCTACTGTGAATGACTGGGTGGTGGTGTTCAGGGGGCGGAGGAGTTTGTTTATTGTCGAGAAGAGTGCTTTTGGGTTTCCGGAGCCAGAGTGGATAATTTGAGAGTAGTAGGCAGAGCGGGCGCGGGAGAGGGCATCTTTGTAGTGTTGTATGTGGTCCTTGTAGGCTTGGGAGTGAACTGTGAGACCCGTTTTATTGCGGAGTCTTTCAAGTTGGCGAGCACGAGTTTTCATCAGGTGGAGTTCAGGGGTAAACCAGGGAGCAGAATGGGTGAAAGAAACTGTTTTGGTTTTTACAGGCGCAAGCTGGTCAAGGCAGGAGGAGAGAGTGTGGTTGTAGTAGTCAGTGAGGTCGGAAGGGGTGTGGAGGTCAATGAAGGGAGAGGTGGACATTTTTTCAGAGAGGGTGGATGAGAATGAGGTAGGTGAAAGAGCGTTTAGCTTACGGAAGTTGATTGTGCGATAATGCCTTGGTGTTGGGGCGGGGATGTTGATGGTCAGAGTGATGGCTAAGTGGTCAGAGAGGGTGAGGTCGGAGCCATAGAGATGGTGCAAATTTAATCCAGTGGAGCAGACAAGGTCCAAAATGTGACCACGGATATGGGTAGGAAAGTCGACATGTTGAGTGAGGTTAAAGCAGGTGAGTAAATCAGTGAAGTCAGTGGTTATTGTGGAGTCAGTGGAGTCCATGTGGATATTGAAATCACCAAGGAGGAGGATTGAGGGGGAGAGGGAACATAGCTGGGTCAGAAAGTAGGAGAAGTCAGACAGGAATGATGGGTGTGGTTTGGGAGGGCGGTAGACGACAGCCATGACTGACTGCGTGTGACCAGAGAGTTTTAAAGCCAGGTGTTCAAATGATGGAGCAGATGAGATGGAGATGAGGTTGGTCTTGATGTCTTGACGGTGGATAACGGCAATTCCACCACCTCGGCCCTCCGAGCGTGGTTTATTGACGTAGGAATATCCATTGGGTGTGGTGAGGTTGAGTGTGTAGTAGTCCAGAGGTTGTTGCCAGGTTTCGGTGAGACAGAGAAAGTCCAGTTTGTTATCCAGGATGTATTCGTTCAGGATGAGGCATTTATTGTTGAGGGACCGGGTGTTGAACAGGGTGAGCTTGATGTTGTTTTGAACAGCAGGGATGAATTCAGGTGATTTAGCCAGGGTTCGTAGGCAAGAGGTGCGATCGTGTGGGTTGCTGTGACCAGGTGCGCTGGGACGAAGAGTGAGAGTGCGCTGAGCCGACCAGAGGACGGGGATGGAGTGACCTGATTGCAAATAAACAAACTTGCGACCGGAGCCACGGTGAATGTACCTGGGTCGTCGGAGGAGTCCATTTGATTTGATGGCAGAGATGCATGATGGGGTGGAGCGGGTATTGAGCAGAAGAAGCCTTGCGGCGGAGTACTTCAGAGCCATGCCAGGCAGGAGCGAAGGGACGAGTACGAGGCCAAGGTCGAGGAGGCAAAGCGGCAAACGCAGCGGCAAACGCAGCGGCAAACGCAGCGGCAAACGACTGCAGCCGCTAATCAAGACCACAGCGGCAAACAAGGCCACAAGGCCACCGGCAAACAAGGCCACGGCCACAATCAACGGGAGCGGGCCTTTCGAATTCCGTATTCCGTACCATCAAAAGCAGATTCTGTTATCCAGCCGGAGAACACGCGGCACGTGCGGGTGTGAAAAGGCAGGACAGGTGTGAGATGTCAGGTCAGAAAGGTAGAAGCAGACCCTGTACATCCATCCAGTCGGAGAAGCGGCGAATATGCAACGCCAGCGTCCTCTCGCAACCGAACAAGCTTTCCGCAACCGAATATCTCAATTACTAGTACCGACTGCAAAGCCGCAATGAGCCGGCGAAGCCAAAGCCTCTTGCCACTATTTTACCCATCACTATGGTATCAGTAGGTTAGGTAGTTGGTAGTAGGTAGGTGTAGTAGGTACCGTACCTGGTAAGACTTGGTAAAAGAGAAGAGCAGACAGTCCTCCCCAATGGCAATACCTGCATACAATAAATGTCACAAGAAGCTTAAGGAAGTAACTATACGATGTGCTAGCTTAAGGCGTATTTTTAACTGGGCTTAACATACGTTTTCACAGTAAGTGTGTAGTCTTCTAACTTCAGTCGCTGTCAGGCGTCAGGGCTGGTTCTCTGACTCTCCGGGCACGGCGGCTTCGTCCACCAGAAGAAGTTAGCTTGCAGTGATTAATTCGGTGAATTCCGTCTCAACTTCGGATATTTCCGGCCGTGAAAAACTATCCGTATTTCTAAACTAAATATGTAAACTGCTTATACCGTATTTCTGGCCATGAAAAACTATCCCATACGGCCGCGAGATTTCTAAAAAAAAATTCTTCGTCAATGTTAGAATATTTGACGCCGTTTTCACCGTCCGAAACGCGTAATAAGCTTTAAAAAAATTTTTTCCCCAAATGCTCGAATCTCATTGGTTCTGGTGTTTGATGACGATTTTCGTTGAAGATAACGAGGTTGGTCTTAACGTATTTTAATTACTAATGAGAGGTTTCATTAGATTGTGAATCAAAGAACGACGGGTGAAACAAACTCCTATTGAACTTTTTCGCAATTGTTTTATGCAAACTTCCGCATCCGGTCGATGGCGCCCACCATTGAGCGCTTTCATTTGAGAAATATTTTTGCAAATGCTCGACTCTCATTGGGTCCGGTGTTTGGTGACGCGTTTTGTTGAAGATAACCAGGCCCGTGCGGGCCGATGTTGGTCTTAAATTATTTTATTAATACATTGGAGGTGCATAAGATTGTGAATCAAACGACGACGGGTGAAAGAAACTCCTAATGAACGTTTTAAATTTGTTATGCATACTTCCGCTTCTGCAAGATGGCTGCGCCCACTGCGCTTCGGATTCTCGAGCCAAGGCATCATCAGGTTTTCAACATAATACGTACTCGTTTATTGACAACACCGGCTGCAAAGCCGCAATGAGCCGGCGAAGCCAAAACCTCTTGCCACTATTTTACACATCACCATGGCATCAGTAGGTTAGGTAGTTGGTCGTAGGTAGGTAGGTATAGTTGGTAGTAGGTAGGTGTAGTAGGTACCGTACCTGGTAAGACTTGGTAAAAGAGAAGAGCAGACAGTCCTCCCCAATGGCAATACCTGCATACAATAAATGTCACAAGAAGCTTAAGGAAGTAACTATACGATGTGCTAGCTTAAGGCCTATTTTTAACTGGGCTTAACATACGTTTTCACAGTATGTGTGTCGTCTTCTAACTTCAGTCGCTGTCAGGCGCCAGGGCTGGTTCTCTGACTCTCCGGGCACGGCAGCTTCCTCCACCAGAAGACGTTAGCTTGCAGTGATTAATTCGGTGAATTCCGTGTCAACTTCGGATATTTCTGGCCGTGAAAAACTATCCGTATTTCTAAACTAAATATGTAAACTGCTTATACCATATTTCTGGCCGTGAAAAACTATCCCGTACGGCCGCGAGATTTCTAAAAAATAATTCTTCGTCAATGTTAGAATATTTGACGCCGTTTTCACCCTCCGAAATGCGTAATAATATTTTTTCAAATGCTCGAATCTCATTGGTTCTGGTGTTTGATGACGATTTTCGTTGAAGATAACGAGGTTGGTCTTAACGTATTTTAATTACTAATTAGAGGTTTCATTAGATTGTGAATCAAAGAACGACGGGTGAAACAAACTCCTATTGAACTTTTTCGCAATTGTTTTATGCAAACTTCCGCATCCGGTCGATGGCGCCCACCAATGAGCGCTTTCATTTTAGAAATATTTTTGCAAATGCTCGACTCTCATTGGGTCCGGTGTTTGGTGACGCGTTTTGTTGAAGATAACCAGGCCCGTGCGGGCCGATGTTGGTCTTAAATTATTTTATTAATACATCGGAGGTGCATAAGATTGTGAATCAAACGATGACGGGTGAAAGAAACTCCTAATGAACGTTTTAAATTTGTTATGCATACTTCCGCATCCGCAAGATGGCTGCGTCCACTGCGCTTCGGATTCTCGAGCCAAGGCATAATCAGGTTTTCAACATAATACGTACTCGTTTATTGACAACACCGGCTTCGCCGGCTATTATTCAACCTAGAAAGGTGGTTTTGGTGTCTAAACCTAGGTTTTAGGGCCCAAGGAATCCAATTGAATAAATAAAATTACCATCAGTTAATTATTTATTGACAAGTCCAAGATGGCATCCCAAGGTGACATCCTGATCCACTAAAATGGCTCCGTCGAATAGTAGTCAACCTAGAGAGATTTTTTCAATGTGTATACCTAGGTTTAAGGCACCCAGGAAATCATCAAAATTACTTAAATAAGCACAAAGTAATCAGGTAATCCAGTAAGCCAGGTTTACCAGCCCATTAGGCATTTGTTGTCTTATACAGTTAGTCGCTATTCATCGTCATCCTCCGACTCCTCTGGAAGAAACTTGTTATGTGGATTGTCACATTCTTCAAGTTGGCACGGTCCACAGGCAGTAGTACATGGTAGTCCATATCGTCTACAAGAGCAGCGGAGTGTCTTGCAGGCAGTGGAGCAGTTACAATGAATGACCTTCAAGAGACTGTCTGGAGCATTACAAGTGTACATTTCTTTTGGAAATGTCTAAAAAATATGGATTTTGTTTATGCATACATGTACCAAATAATATACTTATTCCTTTTGAGATGAAAATAAATTGTTTGTCAGATTTTTCAAGTCCCCCTCCCCAATATAAAATAGTCTGTCCCTTGCCATAACCTCTCAAGCTTTGTACAAACCTTTGTCTGTAATGATCACTGAATACTGTGGACTGGAGTCACAGGTGGCAGTGGTGTAGACACATTAATAATAATAATAATACATTTATTTTCGACTTCCGCTTCCGGTCCGGTATGAAGAGGACGCAGGCGTCACATGCTCGCCGCTTCTTCGACCGGGCCACTGTCAATTGCTTGCTTTTTTTGGTGGTCGTGCGGATTTTTTGACCATTGAGACTGCCCTCTGCATAGCCCCGGCTCTGCTCCCTGCTTCGCCTGCCCGGCTCCTTCGCCTGCTCGCTGTTTCCTCGGGCACGCTCTCGTGGGTTGTGACCATCGCAGCGGTTTGGTGGCGGTTTCCCGCCGTGATCTAAATTTGTAGCGGCGGCGGTCGATTGCCGCTTTGCCGTGATCAACCTTGGCCTCGTGATCGTCTCTTTGCTCCTGCCTGCCCTCTGCTTGGTCCCGGCTCTGCTCCTGGCTTCACCTACCTGGCTCCTTCGTTTCCTCGGGCCCGCTCCCGTGGGTTGGGACCATTGTTTCACCTCCTCAACCTTGGCCTCGTGATCGTCTCTTTGCTCCTGCCTGCCCTCTGCTTGGTCCCGGCTCTGCTCCTGGCTTCACCTACCTGGCTCCTTCGTTTCCTTGGGCCCGCTCCCGTGGGTTGGGACCATTGTTTCACCTCCTCAACCTTGGCCCCGTCTCGTCTCTCCGCTCCTGCCTGACATGGCTCTGCGGTACTCCGCCGCAAGGGTCCTTCTGCTCAATACCCGCTCCACCCCATCATGCATCTCTGCCATCAAATCAAATGGACTCCTCCGACGACCCAGGTACATTCACCGTGGCTACGGTCATAAGTTTGTATATTTGCAATCAGGTCACTCCATCCCCGTCCTCTGGTCGGCTCAGCGCATTCTCACTCTTCGTCCCAGCGCACCTGGTCACAGCAACGCACACAATCGCACCTCCTGCCTACGAACCCTGGCTAAATCACCTGAATTCATCCCTGCTGTTCAAAACAACATCAAGCTCACCCTGTTCAACACCCGGTCCCTCAACAACAAATGCCTCATCCTGAACGAATACATCCTGGATAACAAACTGGAGTTTCTCTGTCTCACCGAAAAATGGCAACAACCTCTGGACTACTACACACTCAACCTCACCACACCCAATGGATATTC
This sequence comes from Myxine glutinosa, assembly GCF_964187855.1. NCBI lineage: Eukaryota > Metazoa > Chordata > Myxini > Myxiniformes > Myxinidae > Myxine > Myxine glutinosa. The sequence goes on along the minus strand of NC_136262.1, from coordinate 256,011,108 downwards.
CTACGTCAATAAACCACGCTCGGGGGGCCGAGGTGGTGGAATTGCCGTTACCCACTGTCAAGACATCAGGACCAGCCTCATCCCCATCGCCTCATCCTCATCATTTGAACACCTGGCTTTTAAACTCTGGTCGCACGCAGTCAGTCATGGCTGTCGTCTACCGCCCTCCCAAACCACACCCATCATTCCTGTCGGACTTCTCCTACTTTCTGACCCAGCTATGTTCCCTCTCCCCCTCAATCCTCCTCCTTGGTGATTTCAATATCCACATGGACTCCACTGACTCCACAATAACCACTGACTTCACTGATTTACTCACCTGCTTTAACCTCACTCAACATGTCGACTTTCCAACCCATATCCGTGGTCACATTTTGGACCTTGTCTGCTCCACTGGATTAAATTTGCACCATCTCTCTGGCTCCGACCTCACCCTCTCTGACCACTTAGCTATCACTATGACCATCAACATCCCCACCCCAACACCAAGACATTATCGCACTATCAACTTCCGTAAGCTAAACGCTCTTTCACCTACCTCATTCTCATCCACCCTCTCTGAAAAAATGTCCACTTCTCCCTTCGTTGACCTCCACACCCCTTCCGACCTCACTGACTACTACAACCACACTCTCTCCTCCTGCCTTGACCAGCTTGCGCCTGTAAAAACCAAAACAGTTTCTTTCACCCATTCTGCTCCCTGGTTTACCCCTGAACTCCGCCAGATGAAAACTCGTGCTCGCCAACTTGAAAGACTCCGCAATAAAACAGGTCTCACAATTCACTCCCAAGCCTACAAGGACCACCTACAACACTACAAAGATGCCCTCTCCCACGCCCGCTCCGCCTACTACTCTCAAATTATCCACTCTGGCTCCGGAAACCCAAAAGCACTCTTCTCTACAATAAACAAACTCCTCAGCCCCCTGAACACCACCACCCAGTCATTCACAGTAGACAACTGCAGCTCCTTCCTTTCATTCTTCCAAAGCAAAATTGACAACATCTACAACAGCTTAACCACCACCGCACCTGCTCCCCCTCAAACCACCTGCCTCCCCCCCCCTTATCCTGCCAACCCCAGTCTCAGTTCTCCCCAGTCTCCCCTACTGACCTCTCTGAACTCCTCATAGGAATGAAAACTCCCACCTGCACTCTGGACCCCAGCCCCTCCAGCTTTGTGAAGGCCTCCCTTCCTGCTCTCTCTCCACTTATCACTGCAACAATAAACTCCTCCCTCTCTACAGGCATCATCCCACCATCCCTCAAAATTGCTGCTGTTACCCCCATTCTGAAAAAAACTGGACTCAACCCTGACACCCTAAATAACTTCAGACCCATCTCCAACCTACCCTTTCTGTCAAAAGTTTTGGAACGCGCTGTAGCCACTCAACTCAAACATCACCTCTCTGCCAATAACCTGTATGAAACATTCCAATCCGGATTCCGCTCCAACCACAGTACTGAAACTGCTCTCCTCAAAATCACCAACGACCTTCTCCTCTCCTCTGACGCTGGCAACCTCAACATTCTCGTCCTCCTCGACCTCAGCGCTGCCTTTGACACCATCGATCACACCATCCTCCTCACCCGACTTGAATCCACCTTTAACGTTACCGGCACTGCCCTCTCTTGGATTAAATCATACCTCTCTGACAGACGCCAGTTCATCTCCATCAATAACTGCAAATCCCCCACTGCTCCCCTCCCCCAAGGTGTCCCCCAAGGTTCAGTTCTTGGCCCCCATCTCTTCATCCTTTACCTGTCCCCCCTCGGTCACTTAATCCGCCGTCATGGTCTCCAATTCCACTGCTCCGCCGATGACATCCAGCTTTTCATCTCCACCAAGTCCGTCTCCACCGACACCCACTCTATCCTGACAAACTGCATCACTGAAATAAAATCCTGGCTTCAAATTAACTTCCTCAAGCTTAACTGTGATAAATCTGAAATAATCATCATTGGCCCAAAAACGCTCACAAAATCCACCCATAACTTTGCCCTCAACATCGACGGTATCCCAGTATCCACCTCCCCTCACATCCGGAATCTTGGCATCATCTTTGACCAAACCCTCTCCTTCGACAAATAAACTAAACAGATCACAAAGTCAGCCTTCTTTCACCTGAAAAACATTGCCCGTCTCCGCTCATCCCTCTCCTCCACGGCTGCAGAAACCCTCATCCACGCCTTCATCACCTCCCGTCTGGACTACTGCAATAGCCTCCTCTATGGTTCACCCTCAAAAATCACCAATAAACTCCAATACATTCAGAACTCCGCTGCCCGTCTACTCACCCATTCCCGGACCCGTGACCACATCACCCCCGTCCTTTACAAGCTTCACTGGCTCCCCATCCCCCAGAGAATCCAGTACAAAATCCTCCTCTTGACATACAAAGCCCTCCATAACCTGGCCCCATCCTACCTGGCTGACCTCCTCTCCAGACACACTCCCACCCACAACCTCCGCTCTGCTGGTACCAACCTCCTGACCCCCTCCATCCGGACCAAATTCAGATCCTGGGGGGACAGGGCCTTCTCCATCGCTGCCCCCACCCTCTGGAACTCACTACCTCACACCATCAGAGACTCCACCTCACTCACCACATTCAAAACATTACTCAAGACCCACCTGTTCAACACTTCATTCAACATTTAACCCACAGCATTTAACCCCTGACTATCTCTTCTCCTTCTCCCTCCTTTTTGCTTTGAATATTTCCCTATTGATTCTTGTCTTTTTGCAATTGTTGTTTTCATGTATTGTTATGCATTATGTTTTCCACTCTGTCAAAGCACCTTTGGGCTTCTTGAAAAGCGCTATACAAAATAAATGAATTATTATTATTATTATTATTTTATATAGCGCTTTTCAAGAAGCCCATTACATTACACTCTTATCTCCAATCTGAAACATACACTTGGTTCATTAGCTGGTGAGTCGGAGGATGACGATGAATAGCGACTAACTGTATAAGACAACAAATGCCTAATGGGCTGGTAAACCTGGCTTACTGGATTACCTGATTACTTTGTGCTTATTTAAGTAATTTTGATGATTTCCTGGGTGCCTTAAACCTCGGTATACACACTGAAAAAATCTCTCTAGGTTGACTACTATTCGACAGAGCCATTTTAGTGGATCAGGATGTCACCTTGGGATGCCATCTTGGACTTGTCAATAAATAATTAACTGATGGTAATTTTATTGATTCAATTGGATTCCTTGGGCCCTAAAACCTAGGGTTAGACACCAAAACCACCTTTCTAGGTTGAATAATAATTGAGATATGGCCATTTTAAGCTCCTGGCAGCCATCTTGGACGCCATCTTGAAAATGACCCCTTTCCGGAAGTCAGATGTTACTAGATTTTTAGTATGTTATTTAGCATGCCCAATGGTACCAGAATCCATTGAAAAACCTTTTGTATCAATTTTTGGGGGGTTCAACCATATATTGACCCCTCTACACTTGTCCAATTGACTCAGTGCCACCATTTTCTTAAATCCATTGGTGTCTTGTCCTTTGTCTTGGGCATTTAGAATGATTACTTCTCCATCCCAGTTGAGCTGACCTCTTACCTCCTCTTAGCTGTTCCAAAGAGCCTTCTTTGTCTACTTCTAATCTGCCCAACTCCTTTTTTTAAATATACATTCCTGCTTTAATAAAAAATCATTTTCCCAGTTGTTGGTGCATATCTGTTGATATTTCGTTTTATATTTTTCTTACTTGTTTTTTGCAATTGTTGGGGATGTATTGATTGCTGTTTTGGTTTCTTGTGTGACATTTTCCATTCACACCTGTCTTTGGAATTTTTTTGCTGGTTGGGTTAGGGATACCTTCTCTGGTTTGTTGTCTCTGTGCTTGCTTCCAACTTGGATTTGGTAGTCTGTTGCACTTTTTACGTTATCGGTCATTTTACGTATTTGGGATGCATTGATTTTTGGAAAAACATTTTGGAGTTTGTTTTTCTTGTTTTTTATATCCAGTTTATTGATTTCAGATTATGGCCGGTTTGATATTCCACAGCTGTACTGCAATACTGGTATTGTGAGTTGGTTTATGCCCTCATTTTGTTCCTTGGAGATTGGTATGTTTTCAGGATCAGCCTCATTCTATGCAGATATTCTTTGGTAATTGCTTTGCGCATTTCTTTGTGACATATTTGGTGGCCCTCTTCGACTTTGAGGTATTTGCATGATGCTTTGTTATCTAGCTCCTGTTTTGTTACCTCCGCCACGAAAGCTGGATGTAGGTTATGTTTTCATCCCTGTCTGTCTGTCTGTTTGTTTGTCTGTCCGTTTGTGAACAAGATACCTCAAAACGTTGTGGACGGATTTGGATATATATATATATATATATTGTTGCGGTTTTGAGAACCCCTCACTTTGTAAATACTTGTAAATAATATTCCATCATTTAAAAGGTTAAAGGTCGCACCCATAGTTAGTCCATACGCAACACGTAGGACACCATAGGAACTTTAGTTATTTCCTTATTATGTGTCAGATAAGGCCGTGTTCCCAATAGTTGAATCTGCGTTGCATTAATCAAATAAGATAGGCCCCATTCGCTTCCTTTCCAACCTCTCTCTCCCAATTATATTGCACGCTTCCGCTTGCCAGCAGCGTTCGCTGCGTTGAGCTGAAGTTTGCTCAAACAAACGCCATTGAACATGCGGTCTCAGGCCGAGGAAAAAGGGGGTGGGACACAAGAACGAGGCGTGGCCCTGTCAACTCGCCGTCAAGGGCGGAGCCGGTGAGCCCTCGCCAACCAACCAGGGCTGAGGTGAGCTCACTGGCGGGCGTGGTTTCGAAGTGTGCGCATTGATCTCAAAGCGCATTATATAAGCGCGCGCGCGCAAAGCCCTTTCACGGACTCGTTGGGAAAGGTGCTTCATGAACTTATTGATTGGGAGGCGCGCTTGTTCCACCGGACTGCGCAGGGGACCATCGATTGTAACGGACTTCAACCAGAGTATTCATTCGGCGGCCTCCTTTTGCAAGGACTTGAAGGACGGCGTGCAAGAAGAACTGCGTGAGGGTGCCCTTTGATACGAACTGCCTTGTTGAGACGAACATTAATAGAGAGAGAGAGAGAGAGCGTTGGCACGCTATACGTTTATCCCGTGCGTAGCCTCCCAGTCCCCCCGAGATACCTAAGGTCCGCTCGCGTCCGACGATAAGCGCGAAGCTGCCTGCTGGGTTTCGCCCGTGAAACCGGAGCCTGGACTGGAGTGGACCGGAGCCGGATCCCATCGCCTGGACCATCTGCTTGGACCTTCCTCCCCTACCACTACAATTCCGTGTGAGTGTGTCTGTTTGTCCTGGGGTTATAAGTTAAGACTGTATAGATAAGATTGCCCTGTGTCCTTTTGTTCCTTCTTCTTCTTGTACATGCTTTCCTTTCCTCTTCTTTGGCTTGTAAATAAATTCACCTTGTTCTTTCTTGGTTTTCCTAATCCGATCGCCTCCGTCCTTTCTTTCAATTGAGTACCTGTGGCACGATTTGGAAACCGCTCAGGATCGGGTTAGTCTTTGTTAATGGCTCGGGCCGCGGATTGCTAACCGCTCGGCAATTTCCATCTTATCCGTGGTTCGAGCGGGAGTTATTTCCCTGCTTTACGGTCGAGTTAGTAAGTAGGTATTTGGGACTTCATTGACCAATCACCCTAGCTAATTCCAACCGGAAGGAGCGTCATAGCTTCCAGGATTGGGGGATGGCCAGCTTAAAAGACAAGGGGATTAACCCCCCCCCCTTGATAAGGGGAGCGCCGACCCCCAAATCCGCCACAATATATATATATACAGTTGTGGCTAAAAATATTGGCACCCTTGCACTTTTTTCAACTCATGCACCATTTCTTCCAGAAAATTGTTGAAATTTAAAAATATTTTGGTATCCACATTTGTATTTTTTTTGGTTTTCAGTGGAACAAAACAAAAAAAGCTGAAAAATTACTAAATCTTACCTTATTCCACACAGAAATGCTAAAATGGCCCGGACAATATTATTATTGGCACCTTTTAGAAGTTGTGAGAAATAATTAGATTTCAAGCAGGTGAATCTTCTTTAATTCAGAATTGAATTCACCTATGGTGAGTTGCAGGTGCCTGCAATATAAAGATCAGTCATTCAACCAGTTTGAAGAGAGAAAAGGAGTCATTCTGCTGTTTTGTGTCACTGTGTGTACCACAATGAGCATTGTGAAAAGAAAGAAAACCAGAGAATTATCTGAGGAGGTCAGACACAAGATTGTGGCCAGGCATGGACAATCTCAAGGCTACAATTCCATCTCCAGAGACCTTGATGTTCCTGTGTCCACCGTACGCAATGTTATCAGGAAGTTTAAGGCCCATGACACTGTAGCCAACTTCCCTGGACGTGGCCGAAAGAGAAAACTTGATCGAAGATTGCAGCAAAGGATTGTTTGAATGTTGGAGAAAGCACGTCAATCAACTGCCAAACAGATTCAAGCTGACCTTCAGACACGAGGTACGACAGTTTCAACTCGCACCATCCGTCGCCATCTCAATGAAAGGGAGTTCTATGGTAGGAGACCCAGGAGGACCCCACTGCTGAGAGAGACACAAAAGAAAGCCCGACTGGAGTTTGCCAAAATACACCTGAACAATTCAAAATCCTTCTGGGAGAATGTCCTGTGGACAGATGAGACCAAATTTGAGCTTTTTGCTGAGGCACATCATCTCTGTGTTTACAGAAAACAAAATGAAGCCTTCAAAGAAAAGAACACCTTCCCTACAGTAAAACATGGAGGAGGTTCAGTCATGTTTTGGGGTTGCTGTGCTGCCTCTAACACTGGGTACCTTGAATGTGTGCATAGCATCATGAAATCACGAGGTTACGAAGGCATTTTGGAGCGCAATGTTCAACCCAGTGTCATAAAGCTGGGTCTCCATCGAAGGTCATGGGTCTTGCAGCAGGACAATGACCCCAAACACTTCAAAAAGCACTGAGGAATGGTTCAAGACAAAACGCTGGACTGTTCTGATGTGGCCAGCATTGAGTTCAGATCTAAATCCTGTTGAACACCTATGGGGAGATCTGAAAACAGCAGTTAGGAGAAGGCACCCTTCAAATCTGGGAGAACTGGAGCAGTTTACACAAGAAGAGTGGGCCAAACTGCTAGTAGAGAGGTGTAAGAAGCTCATTCATGACGATAGGAAGCACTTGACTGCCTTTTTTTTTTTGTCCAAAGGCCGTGTGTGTTGGCAAATATTAAGTCTCGGGTGTCAATAATTTTGTCAATGGCATTTCTTTTTATTTTCTGATTAAAACGGATATATTAAGTTCTGAATCAACAACAAAGGTTCTGTAATATTAACAGTGAAATAAAGAATTGTGGGGACCAAATACTTTTGTCAATTTCAACTTATTTTTAAAGAAAATTGTGAGTTATTTGAAAAAGGTGCAAGGGTACCAATATTTTTGGCCACGACTGTGTGTGTATATATAATATATATAATATATACAAAAAACTGACATTTTTTGTTTCAGAGGTTTCCTCCTATCTTTCACCGTTCAGGAGATTAGCGCGTGCAGACAAACAAACAAACAAACAAAAACTTTCTTTTATATGTATAGATGTATAGCCAATATATATTGTTGCGGATATGGGACTTGGCCTCAATATCCGCTTGTAAATACTCCCCTATTTCCCCAATACTCCCCAACTATCCCCAATCCCCCATTCCCTAGTCCCATTGCCTGTAAATAACACTCTGTAGAACCGACCTTCCCCTTTTTCCCCCATTAAATGTCGTGCCCAGGTCCACCGCATCTCACGTAGACAACTTTCGGACATCTTGCTAGTTATTCTTAGTCTATGTCAGTTAAGGACTCGTTTCCATTAATTCTGACTCTTCGTTGCACCAGAATGTGATTATATGGCACCAGTAGTGAGTTTAGGACCTTCCCTTACCTCCTCCCATCTTCCCCATGTCCACTGCAACAACAACTACAACAACAACTACAACAACAACTACAACAACAACTACAACAACAACTACAACAACAACTACAACAACAACTACAACAACAGAGGGGCGCGGCGCGGCGTGCGGGGAGTGTGCGTCCTCACACCGGCGTGGTTAGCCGCCATTGCCCATGCGCTCCACGGGGTTACCACGAAGGGGCTGGCTGTCAGCTCCTCGTCTGGGGCGGAGCCAGTAACCCCCCCCCCGCACCCAATAAGAAGGGCGGACCGATTCCATCTGGGGCGGAGCTAACTAGCCGAGGGCGTGTCACTCCCCGCCGGATATACGCAGCGACTTACCGGACGTGACGTCAGATGCGCCCCCAGCTTGAAGAAGAGCCAGTCACCACCTCCAAGCGCTGAGTGAGCTCCACGCATTGACCCGGTATTGCAGTACCTCCGAGAACGGTGCACCCCCTCCGAGAACGGTGCACCTTGAGCCATCGACTGCCCGCTTTCCTTGCCATCAATCCCCGTGTGAGTCAGTTTTTGTCCTGTTTATCTGTCGTCTGTCAGGGAATGAGATAAGTGTGTCTAAGTGCCTGTCTTTCTATGCTGTCCCTCTTGTAGTTGTAATCTGACCTTCCGCCCTAATATAACCTCCTCCGGAGGTCTTGAGAACTGAACCCTTGGTGTCGTGTCATTTGAATCCCAGCCGTTGTGTCCTTTTCCTTCATTGACCTAGCGTAGCGCGACTCGGCAACGTTCGAGTATAATTGGGTAACTTGTGCGGACACGGCGGCCATTCCGCTCGGCCCACCATAACATCAAAGTCGTGTCTGTAACAATTGGTGTCGAGGAGTGAGATTGGACCCGGAGCGCGTTTACGCGCTCGAAATTATAAAGGCGAAATTTGATTTGTTTTACGGAAATAAAAACCCGAATTTTGAAAGTCGCGCTATGGCGGATCAAGACAGCTGGGGTCCGGTAGAGGAGAGTGAGGCAGGGTCGGTCCAGGACCAAATTGAGGGACGTGAGGAGAGCGAAGCAGCGAGGGTAGCAGACGCACAAAATGGCGCCTCGCTGGTCACCGCGCCCGCGACCGTGGCAGCGCCCCTGGTGGATTTGAACCTTTTTTTTCTACAAATGAAGGCCCTTATGGACAAGAATAGCGAAGAAATGGAAAGCAGAATGATGGGGGTAATGGGGAACCGGATGGATGCTCAGAGTGAGCGATTGGAGGGCCAAATGGGGGTAATGGGAAACCAATTGGGGGTAATGGGAAACCAAATGGGGGTAATGAGGGACGAAGCGAGGAGTACCGGTGAGGGATTAGACAATAATTTTAAGGGATTAGACAAGAAATTAGAGGGGTTAGACAATGGGATAGAAGGGGTGAAACATGGGTTAGGAAGTAGAATAGAGGGATTAGACAATAGACTAGGGGAAATACAGGAGGGGTTAATGGGGGTAGAAAACAGAATGGCCGCTCAAGAGAATCAAATGGAAGGGATGCAAAAGGGGTTAGAGGGGTTAGAAAACAGTATGGAAGGCAAATTGAGGGACATGAGGGACCAAGCGGAAAGGGAAGTTAACCAAATGGGGCAGCAGATAGAGGGGGTCAGAATGGGGGTAGAAACCAAACTGGATGCTCACAGGGAGGAAATGGAGCAGATGAGGGTGGCATCTGGGCAGGAGATGCAAGTGATGGGAGAGGAGATCAGAAGAGGAGTGAGTGAGGAGGTCGGAGGAGTGCGCGAGGAGGTGAGGCACTGTAAGGAGCGCATGGAGAAGGAGGTGAGAAAGGGGACTGTAAAGTTACAAGGGGGCATAGAGGACCTGACGCAGGAGGTGGAGCAGCTGACGGTGGGACAGACGGAGTTAGTGGAGCAGGTTCAAAGGAACACTGCGGTATTAGGAGGTTTAAAAGCGACACAGAAAGAACTAAATGATGACTTGGTAGCGACGAAGAGGGAATGTCAGATGGTACGTGAGGGACTGACAACGAGGTTGGACGAGGTGATAGAGGTAATGGAGACGAAGGACCGGCAGGTGAGGACGCACCTGGAAACGGTCAAGGTAGCCTTGGAGGACGAGCTTGAGGAGACGTACCGGGGAATAAAAGAGGTGAAGCAGAAATTAGAAGAAGTGGAAGAAGGGGTGAGCGAAATTAAGAAGCGACGGAGAGGGGATAACAAAGAGATAAAAGAGGAAGTAAAAGAATTGGTCCAAAGTCTGTGTTTGGATCGTGATGATGTGCTCATTAACCGGATGAGGGATTCGCAGGTGATGGAGGAGAAGCGAAGAGAAAGAGGACCCGGTGTAAGTGGTGACCAATATGGTCGTGCGTATGATGCGCCAGGGGATTTAAGAAGCTTGGGGGTCGAGATGGACCCGGGTGTTCGTGAGAGGCCGTTGGTGAAGTGTGCGACAGGTCTGGTGTGCGAAAGAGGAGGTGTGCGAGAAAGTCCGACTCTGGGGTGTGTGAGGAAAAAGTGCGTGCCAAGGAGTGAGGGTGCTGGCGAGAGTGAGTCGGTCGTAGCGTGTGTGCGAGGGAGCACATGGAGGCGCGGTGTGGTAAGTGTTACAGAGGGTGTGACGGGAGAGTGTGCGCAGGAGTGTGCGCGAGAAAGGTGTATGACGGACAGGTGCATGGGGAAAGAGTGCGCTGTCAAAGGCAAGGAAGAATGCACACCTGTGGTGAGTGTTACAGAGGGTGTGATGGGAGAGTGTGCGCAAGAGTGTGCGCGAGAAAGGTGTGTAACGGACAGGTGCATGAGGAAAGAGTGCGCTGTCAAGAGTAAGGGTGAGTGCGCTGTCAAGAATGGAGGTGAGAGTAGTGAGAGTGACAAGGAGCGTGAGTTGGATGTGACAGGTGAGAAAGGAAGCACACCTGGAATGGTAGAGCGTGAGTGGGAATGCACGCTGGAATTGGTAGTGAGGCACGTGGTAGGATGTGCGAGTGAGGGCACACCTGTGATTGTCACAGAGGAGGTGACCGAGGAGGGGGCGCGAAGAGGTGTATTGGTGAGGTGTGCGAGTGACGAATGTGTGCCAAGGTGTTCGGTGGTCAGGTGTGTGACCAAGGCTGTGAGTGGAATGAGTGTACCGAGGTGTGTAAGGAAAGGTACGAGGAGCATGGAGACGGCTGGATGTGTGAGCAAGGAACGGGCTGCGGGGTGTAAGAATCCAGGTGAAGCATCGACGGTAACCAGGTTAGAGGTTAGGTCGACTTTTAGCCGAAGCGGGCCCTCGGTGCGTGCCGGGCCTCGCTTTGAACGGCTGCGTCCGTGCTCCACTAGGCGGAGCGGGCAGCCCGATAGAAAGGGTCGTCATGGCGACCACTTTTTGTTGAGGCAGTCCGGCAGGGCGAGATCGGGACATTGGATGGCTCCACGCCGAGATGGTGCGTGGGATCTCGGCCCGGGTAAGCCCCCGTCCCTGCACCGAGTGCCGGCCGCATCCAGCCGCTGGCACGGAACAACCTGCATTCATGGCTTGGCTTTACGAAGCCGGGCTTTGGACAGGAATTGGCGCACCGAGAGGCATTAGTGAGTAGACTGGGTGATGAGGTTAGTGTTTTGGACCCAAAATTAGAGAAAAACAAAATTTGATGATTGGCAAGGGATTGGCAGTAGTGATTGGCAGATGATGGGTAGTGATTGGCAAATTTTTAATTTGTTGAAATTTGATGTGCAAAATTGGTAGTGAGCGATGGGCCCGGTGGGTAAGGCTGGCATCCCTGCCGCCCTTCCCATGTGGGGGCAAAGGAGCAATAGCTTATGGGGTGTATGGCAGTGAAAACTAGCCCGGGTGGGTTAGGTTATATTGATAGGGCCCTAGAAGATGACAGTAGGTAACGTTAAGTTTAGTTAGTGACTGATACCTGTAGTGGGGACGCAGGTAGATTAGTATGGATGATAATGACGTGGGAGCGCAATAGTTTAAAGGGACGACTGGGAAGCGCAAGTTTCAGAGGGGAGTAGTTAGATGAGATGATGCCGTGTGTGTGAGAATTGAACAGGTGTGATTGCACAGGTGTGCAACTGGACAGGTGTGTGGAGCAGTGTATGAGTAGTGAGTGTTGTGGATCAGCGCGAATGCGCTTGGGGAGAGAAGGGTGCAGGTGGCACCAGGTGTGAGAGCACAGGTGTGCAGGTACAGGTGTGTGGAGAGAGTTGGAGTAAGTGGTACGGAGTGGTGTGCATGGTGCGAAGGTGTGGATGGGGGAAGAGTGGACCCCTTTCACGAGTACCCGGGGCGGGTAGTGTAAGTGTTAGGTAGAGGGTACAGGTAAATTGTGGTTGGATATTGGCATTTGTGGTGCGGTTGCAGAATGGTGTTGTGGATGGGTGCACTAGTGTCGTGGAAATGGCTGGGCGTGTAGCCTGTTAGTGTGTGTAGTTGGTTGGGCACTCCACCACTGTGAGGATGTCGGCCAAGTGAGGCCGCAGGTGGGCTCTGGGAGCCGGTAGTTGTGAGTGGGTGCCTGAGGATCCCGGGTGTGGATCGGGCAGCCCAGTGCCAGAGAGGGCACCGAGTGGAGAGAGCGCCAGAGGGCCTTCCCCAGGTAGTTAGGTTAGGGTAAGGAGCAGGTAAGCTCGGAGGCAACTGCAGTGGTGGAGGTGTGCAGGTGGGTAGACCCGCTGGGAGAGGTACACGCCACAGCCCGGAAATTGTGCGAGGGCACCGAGAGATGAATCGGGGGAGTGAGACCCCAAATTGAAAAGCACCACAGTTTGGCCAATGGGAATTGGTTTTTAGAACCCATAGTGTAAGAGGGCCAATGGTTTGGCCGGAGAAAGACCCCGGGTAATGTAAAGTTGTTAAAGTCATTTAGGAAATAGTTAGGATTGATGAACCTGTCGCACCATACGCAGCCACTTACCTGTGGTGATGATGATGACTCCACACCTGTGTTTTCTTTGTTTGTGTTGCAGAAATGAGAATTGCTGTGAGGATTTGTGAGACGCATCACGACGTGGATGAGACATTGGGGTGATTCCATCTCTCCCTCCCTAGGAGGGACTGATGATGAATTGGTGATAGCAAATTATGATGTTGAGTTGGAGATGGCAAATTTTGACGAAAGTTGAAAATGGCAAATTTGATTGGTTAGGAGGGAGAGAAGACGAATTTGGTTTATGGGAGGAACGGGGAAGACAGTAGGGATGTTTGTTGATTTGTAAAGTAGATGTTTATGGGTAGTTTTGTGTTTTGTGGATACAGTAAGGGGTAAGGGAGGGGCCATGTAGGTTACCTGGTGGGGGGGGGGGGGCGTACGGTAGGAACGTACCTGTCTCACCTGGTTCCCATGTGCCCCCAGTGTGCATTACCTTACATTGCGTGCACTTTTGCGCCCTTACCACCTTACTCACTTGTCTGCTTCTTTTGTCTCCCACCTCCGAGGATCTGGCTTTGGGGCAGAGAGAGAGGAGAGAGAGGTGCTGGCTTCGCAGTTGTGGGCCTGCACTTTCGCTGCTTGCTGCTTGGATCGATACACCATATGGACCGCAATGTTTGTGGCCACCCACAATGGACCGCAGTTCTTTTGCGGCCAAGCACCACCCATGGATGGACCTATGGGTCAACGTGGCACCTATGCCATACAGGTGAACCACTTATAGTTGGCCCCCTGACGGCCACAATAAAGAAATGGACGCGGTTGGCGCCTTTCTTTATTTTTGAAAGAAGTAAGAAGGCCACGTGCACCACACGAACAGCAAGAGACACCTGCAGGGTTAGGGGTTGTTGAATTTATTTTTATTCATTGAACAATGGTGACTGCACCGGATGGTGCTGACCGTGTGATGGGGTGGTGCTTTTGGTGCTGGGAAGGGGTGCTCTGCACGTTATTAAAGGCCGTAAGGCCACAGAGCACTCGTGGGTTGGTGTATCGATGCTGGCATGCGTGCTCTCTCTCTATGCATAACATCTGCATGTGTTCCTCCAAAACAGGTCCTGGATCGTAGTGTAAATATCAGCGTAGTCTTGTAAATAATGCTCCCTACCGGCTGTATGTTTAGTTTGCGAATTCTTTCCGGATTCGGTTATCCTGTGGGTGTGTTTCTGTGAGGAGAAGGGTGCAACGTCGCAGGGGGACATATTTACTCATTTGTGAATATCTGTAAAACTGTCGCACTCAGGGTAGAGTTCATAGTAGAGGGAACTACATCTGAGTGCCACACTAAAATAGGTAAAAATTTATCGGGTCGGGACACCCCGAGGGTAGAGAAGGGTGCAATGTTGCGGATATGGGACTTGGCCTCAATATCCGCTTGTAAATACTCCCCTATTTCCCCAATACTCCCCAACTATCCCCAATCCCCCATTCCCTAGTCCCATTGCCTGTAAATAACACTCTGTAGAACCGACCTTCCCCTTTTTCCCCCATTAAATGTCGTGCCCAGGTCCACCGCATCTCACGTAGACAACTTTCGGACATCTTGCTAGTTATTCTTAGTCTATGTCAGTTAAGGACTCGTTTCCATTAATTCTGACTCTTCGTTGCACCAGAATGTGATTATATGGCACCAGTAGTGAGTTTAGGACCTTCCCTTACCTCCTCCCATCTTCCCCATGTCCACTGCAACAACAACTACAACAACAACTACAACAACAACTACAACAACAACTACAACAACAACTACAACAACAACTACAACAACAGAGGGGCGCGGCGCGGCGTGCGGGGAGTGTGCGTCCTCACACCGGCGTGGTTAGCCGCCATTGCCCATGCGCTCCACGGGGTTACCACGAAGGGGCTGGCTGTCAGCTCCTCGTCTGGGGCGGAGCCAGTAACCCCCCCCCCCGCACCCAATAAGAAGGGCGGACCGATTCCATCTGGGGCGGAGCTAACTAGCCGAGGGCGTGTCACTCCCCGCCGGATATACGCAGCGACTTACCGGACGTGACGTCAGATGCGCCCCCAGCTTGAAGAAGAGCCAGTCACCACCTCCAAGCGCTGAGCGAGCTCCACGCATCGACCCGGTATTGCAGTACCTCCGAGAACGGTGCACCCCCTCCGAGAACGGTGCACCTTGAGCCATCGACTGCCCGCTTTCCTTGCCATCAATCCCCGTGTGAGTCAGTTTTTGTCCTGTTTATCTGTCGTCTGTCAGGGAATGAGATAAGTGTGTCTAAGTGCCTGTCTTTCTATGCTGTCCCTCTTGTAGTTGTAATCTGACCTTCCGCCCTAATATAACCTCCTCCGGAGGTCTTGAGAACTGAACCCTTGGTGTCGTGTCATTTGAATCCCAGCCGTTGTGTCCTTTTCCTTCATTGACCTAGCGTAGCGCGACTCGGCAACGTTCGAGTATAATCGGGTAACTTGTGCGGACACGGCGGCCATTCCGCTCGGCCCACCATAACATCAAAGTCGTGTCTGTAACAATATATATATATTGTTGCAGATCTCGAGCCCGTCGATGTACAGAGGGGGGTTAAACCCTTTTCCCCCTCGGGCCTTCGAGTCCACGAGGCCGCTACCCACTTTACACTCGTGGGGCGGATTGCGGAGCAATTCCAGCCGCCACCCCCGTAGCGAGCGTGCGGAAGGGTCTCTGGTCGAATCCCCAAGTACCTTCTATACACACGCCGCCACGAGAACGGGGACTGGACCTCGCACGAGTCACGCTGGTCTGATATGCCCGAGCGGTTTGCGTGTCACGTGACTCGTGCCATTAATTATTATTGAACCCGATTGAGCGGTTTTACTTCGTACAACGCGAGGCCAATGGTGGAAAAGATGTATGTATACGGCCAAATGGAAGCAAAAGAACACAGGTGTATTATTACAATTTGTACAAATGATCAGGGCAAAGAAACACAGGGTAGAAACTTAACGTCCTTAACTTAATCCCCAGACAAGGGCCCTTTCACTCACGCAGGGAAAAAGATGAAGAAGAAGGACGCGCTCAAAGCACGGCCGCTGGTGCCGTTCTCCCCGGTCAGCTCCTTGGGCGTGTCGCTTGGGATGGTCGTGGCATGTGCCGGGAGCCCAAGCAGGGAGATCGTTGGAGCCTCGGGCCCCGGGAGAGATCGTCCTCGAAAGCGCTTATAACAGGGGCAGAACGCAGACTACAGGGAGAGTTCGTGCTTTCGATCACAGAGCGCAGAGAGAGCTGATCACAGAGAGCCTCGATCACACACACAGTCGCTTCAGAATCCTGGGACATAGAGCTCGTTTGGGGATCCAGGGCAGGGTTTTATAGCCCCTCCCCAGAGTCTTACCCGAATGTTCCAAGCACCTCCCCTGGCTGCCGTTGTTAGCCACTCCCCTTGAGCTCCCATTGGCTGCTTGCGGCTTACCGGCCACTCCGCTTCAGCTCCTCCCTCGGGCCTCGCAGACCTATTCTGGGCGTAGCACATGGCATTCCAGGCCCAATGAGGCCTACCCTTACGTGCCTGCTTCAACGCATACAAACACAGGAAAGGAGACTATGCTTAACATTTAATGAGACATAACTGAACTAAGCGAGGCTACATGTTGTGGTGCAACTAACTAAGAGGGGGGTTATCTTTATTCTCAAAACTACAACAATATATTGGATATATATATATATATATATATATATATATATGTATATATATATATAGACTTGGCATTTAAGATGGAATTTTTTTTTTTCTTGACTTGGGTTTACTTTCTTAACTCAGTATATCAATCTGGTGAGTTTCTTTCACACTTTGGTGATTTATTTGTTAAAAGAACCATGTCACTGATTGCCTGTCGCAGCAAGAAGTCAACAACAGGATTCTATCACAGGTGGTGTGGCAAAATGTACGGACAGGTGCATTTGACGATTGGCTTCACAGTCGGGTATACAAGGGTTGTTGCGTTCTGTATTAGTGGAAAACAACTGCTGCACGTCTCCAAAAGTTATTGCCGCTTCCTCTGGAGATGGTCCGTCAACTCGACAATGCTGTTTGTCATGGAGTGGTGGCTTTACGAAATTACAGCATGAAAGAGCGTGCTATTGCTCGGCAGTATGGCATCACTCAAGGTCAGGTGTCAAAGATCCTGAAACGAAATGCTCAGAGGGGTGTCCCTACTCCAATACCGAGGCCAGGACGTCCCCACAGAACCACAATGAGGGATGATCGCCAGCTGCACCGGTTAGTCCGCAATGGCCGTACCAAGTCAGCTAATCGGCTTAGGGCTGAGTGGCAGCAACTGACAAATGTGCCTGTATCCAGAAGACTAGTAAACCAACGACTGGTTCAAGCAGGCTATCGTGCCAGGCGTCCCCTGAGAAAGCCACGCCTGACCAGACAACACCGCCAGCGCCGATTGCAGTGGGCCAGAGAGCACAATCAAAGGCAGCCAGGACACTGGAATCACGTGATCTTCAGTGACGAGTCTAGATTTCTGGTCGATCGTCAAGATGGCCGCGTCCGAGTGCGCAGACAAGTGCATGAAGCCTACAACAAAGATTGTATTGTGCCAAGAGTCCAAGCTGGAGGTGGTGGGGTGACCGTTTGGGCTGCTTTTCATGCAGGGGGCAAAACTGACCTGGTTGTTCTGAATGAAAACCTGAACCAGTTCAAGTACAGGGCCATTCTGGAAGAAACATTGCTTCCATTTGCTCGTGCAGCCTTTCGAGGAAACTTTGTCTTCCAAGATGACAATGCACGGCCTCATCCTGCTCGCATGATCCAACACTTTCTTGCTGGCCGTGGTGTAGACCATATGGAGTGGCCTGCCATGTCCCAGGATATGAATCCGAGAGAGAACTTGTGGGCAGAATTAACGTGTCAAATCGACCACTTGGACCAGCAGCCGACCTCTGTGCGTGAATTGCAGCAGGCTATTGTCACTGCATGGCAAGTGATTCCTGTCCAAACCTTGGCAAATCTCGTGAACAGCATGCCTCAACGTGTATGTGCTCTCCTGAATGCTCGTGGGGGTTACACGAAGTACTGAACTGTAATTTTACTGTCCGTAATCCCAGTCGTAATTTAACTTTTGTTTTTGTTAAAAAAAAATTTGGCTAATGTGCAAAATAAAGAGATACTTCTGGAAAACGTACAGAAGTTTAACACCATACTGTCCATGAATTGAGTTCGATATCAGTTTACATCACTTTCAAGGATCAATTTATTTGTTTCGAAATGTCAAATGTGGTTTTTGTTTCTTTTAAAGGTGTCGTGGTAGTGGTTTGGGACTCAAGACCAATGACCGGAAAACAGGTTTACAAAAGATCCAGACTTTATTAACTGGTTGTTCACTTCATTCCAATACCAAATAACTACCGTTTAACTCAATGGACCAGGTAACTCTATCCGCATAGTCCCTCTTCCTTGGCCGATGTCTTCTCCGCAGCGCCGTACTCGTGGTACGCGTTCATTCCATCGGGCAGAGCTTCTGAGGACAAGTGTCCTGACTCAAAGTTTGCTCTGGTTTATATGGACAAACTGGAGTTAATCCCCTGTGCACTGAATGTTAATCCTCCGTGTGCTAAAGCTCCTTGGTCATCCACAATCGCCCTCCTGGCATCAACTCGCTCCCCTCCTGCTGTGAGTTCCATTTACCTCACAATAGGAGGGTGCTCTAGCCCGGGGCTGTACAGGAGGTGGACAACGGACTCCCAGCTTTAACAGAGCGAGATACATTCCTAACATTCTTACGACCACCTATTGGTTCACTCACCAATCTCATAACTAGTTACATAGTATAAAGATTTATTCTACCACAATCCCTCATCTTTTTGTTTTATGTTTATATTAACCATTAATCTAAACATCAATTTAAGTAAACAATCAATCTCTACAAGTAAACATCAACACAAGTATAAGTAAACAATCAATCACTACAAGTAAACATCAATACAAGTATAAGTAAACAATCAATCACTACAAGTAAACATCAATACAAGTATAAGTAAACAATCAATCACAACAAGTAAACATCAATACAAGTATAAGTAAACAATCAATCACTACAAGTAAACATCAATACAAGTATAAGTAAACAATCAATCACTACAAGTAAACATCAATACAAGTATAAGTAAACAATCAATCACTACAAGTAAACATCAATACAAGTATAAGTAAACAATCAATCACTACAAGTAAACATCAATACAAGTATAAGTAAACAATCAATCACTACAAGTAAACATCAATACAAGTATAAGTAAACAATCAATCATTACAAGTAAACATCAATACAAGTATTCAAACCATAACTTTGGTAATCCAATTTCCTTAGGCATACACCGTCATCCTGCAAGAATCACAAAACATTTCGTTGGTCATTGACTCATTCCATATTGTTAATTCAATCTATTTCACTTGCATCACAAATATCTTTGCAAAACAACACTTCACCATCACCAGGACACAACAATTTCACTTCATTTTCAAGTTTTGTAAAGCATCTGCAACATCTGGCAAAAACGTTTGCCTCCACACAAATGTTGACTCTTTGTTTGAAAGGAAGGGCTGATCACTTGTGTTTGAATCCAGGTATGAAACATTTTCTCCTAATGTCTTCATAGCACCTGCACTACCTCGTGTAGGATTTCGCTGTTGTGGTAACATTGCGGAGTCATAGACTGACCCTGCTCTCCATGTAGCATTCTTTTTTTCTTCTTTTTTTTTCTTTTTTTGTATACAAGATCGAGGCTCGTGAAAGAGCGAACATTAATCACACAGAAAGACAAACCGACACATAAAACATATAACATCGGGAGCGGTAGACAAGATGGGGAGAGAGGGGGAAGGACACAAACACAACATTTGAGAGCAGGGACCGAGAGACATGGAGACATCGAGAGATCTGAGAGAGGGCGAGGGCTTTGGGGGGGGGGGGGGCATGGGAAGGGGGCGGTGGGAGAGGTATAAAACATATGGACACTGCCAGGACTTCCAGGAAAGAAGTTGGAATTTCAAACAAGGTGGATCTGGGGTGAATTAGCGGGGGTAGAAAAGATCAAGGTTTTGGATGGGGGAAGATAAGAGATGGTGGTGAACAGCTGTTTTAAAGACCTGGAGGGAGGAGTGGGATTGAAGGGAGTGAGGGAGTTTGTTCCAGAGGCGGGAGAAAAGAGGAATGAAAGAGTGAAGGTGAGCAGAGAGCCGAGATTTCGGCAGTTTAACCATCAGAGGGTTGCTGGCAGATCTTGTGCGACCTGTAGGAATATTTGGGGGACAGAGCACAGAGAGAGCTGGGGGTGCAAGGCCGGAGAGGAGTTGGTAGAAGACAGAAAGACCACCTACCTGCCTGCGGTGAGTGAGTGAACCTCAGAGATAGCTTCATCGCGGGAGATTCCAATAATTCTGAAAGCTTTGGTTTCAACAGCGTGAAGCCGAGCTAGGTGTGAGGCAGGAGCACCGGCCCATAGGGGAGAACAGTATTCCATTGAGCTGTGGATGAAAGCCTTGTATGTGATGAGGAGCTCAGGTGTGCCGAGGAAGGACTTCGCACGACGGAGGATGCCCAGTCGGCGACTGGCTCTGGAGGCCAGCTTGGAAATGTGGTTTTCCCAAGAAAGATCATGGCAGATAGTGAGACCCAAAAGCTTGAGCGACAGAACTTCTTGGAGAGGATTGTTGAGAAAGTAGATGGGAGGGTTGTCCAGTCGATCTTTTCGGAGAGACATAGTAAGAGTGTGAGATTTGTCAGGATTGAAAGACATGTTCCACTTGTTTGACCAGTCTGTGATTTTGTCCAAGTCTTCAGAGAGTGAGGAGGCTGCAGACTGCCGATCTGAGGGAAGAGGAATGGAGCAGCAGAGAGTGGAGTCATCAGCAAAGAGATAGAGAGGATTTTCAAGAGAGTCAGAGAGATCATTGATGAAGCAAGCACGGGGCCCAGAACACTGCCTTGGGGAACTCCAGCCTGAACAGGAAGAGGAGATGAGAGAAACCCATTCAGGGCCACACGTTGACGACGACTAGAGAGGAAGTCCGCCAGCCATTCGTGGAGATTTCCATGGATAACAAAGGAGGAGAGTTTGGTGAGCAGAGCGGGGTGCCAGACCGTGTCGAAGGCACGTGATATGTCGAGGGAGACAGCTCTAATTTCCTGTTTGGCATTGAGGACCTCCATCCATTGTTGAGACAGCAGAAGCAGCATGTCCAGAGTAGAGTGACCTGGTCTGAAACCAAATTGATGATCAGAGATCAAGCCACTGGAGAAGAGGAAAGATTTCATATCCGAAGCAATGATTGATTCCATGACTTTGCTGATAATTGGGAGAAGGCTGATTGGTCTGTAGTTGCTAGGATCTGTTTTTGCACCTTTTTTGTGCAAAGCGGTGATGTTGGCTGATTTCCAAGCAGATGGCAGTTGACCTTGAGCAAAAGAGAGGGTGAAGAGAACAGAGAGAGGGTGAGATAGAGCAGCAGAGCAGGATTTTAGGACCCGTGGGCTGATGCCGTCGGGTCCAGTTGCAGAATCAGAGTCGAGGGTTGACAGAAACTTTTCCACCTTGTCAGGAGGAAAGGACACGGAGTCCAGGAGCAGCAGGGTACGACTGGGTATGGTGGGTACAGAGAGGGATGGGTTTGGGACACAAGATTTAGAGGCAAACACAGAGTTGAGGCATTCAGCTTTTTCACGTGCGGAGTCAGCTGTGTAGCCGTTTGAGGTAAGGGAGGGGATGGAGGGGGAACAAACACCAGAAACGGATTTGACCAGATGCCACCAGGATTTGGAAGAGGGAGACAGATAAGAGAGTTCGGTCTTGAGAACGGAGAGATATTGTTTCCTGGCTCTCCTGAGGGTGGACACACACTTGTTTCGGGCTTTGTGAAAGGAAATGAGATTTCCTTCCGTTGGATTTGCTTTCCAGGAGACGAAGGCAAGTTGTTTCTGGGCAACAGCCTCACCACAAGATTCCGTGTACCATGGACGGGAGGAAGGGTATGACAACTGAAGACGTCCATGTAACATGGACGGGATTCTTGCCACTTTTTGCTGTAAACCATAGTAATTCCTGAACAAGGCCTTCGCCCAGTTGTAGTCGACTTGCCTCCTCCCTCATTGTGAGTGGGCAGCAAGTATTGGTGTGACGTTGATTGGCCAGCAAGATGTGGAACAGGGATGCCGGATGCATCCACAATGATGTTGGGACCATGGTGCTCAGGTCATCCATGGTCCATACCAGGAGTGGCCCGCAGAATCGTACACAGCTGTTGTGAAAAGGCACAGCCATTGGTTTGCAGCTCCATGCTGGCTCCCCGGAAGTTGGTGAAGTAATAAAATATGTCCCCGCATTTCACAGAGGTTGCAGGTAAGGTGTCGTTGTCCTGCAAGTTCTGATGTGATGAATGTTCCAAGCCTTCGAACAAGAGTAAGTGATCGCCTTTCTTTCATATGTTGCAGTGTGATCCAGGCAAATGGTCACATAAATTTCCTTGGTGAAGGTAAGCATCCATCTCCAAGTTACACGGGAGAATGTCTTCATCATTCTTTGAGAAAGAGGGTGTATGCCACGATTAACTTCATTTTTAGCCACAAATTTTCTTTCTCGAACTTCTTCCCAATTCCGTTAGCACCCCCTTCAAATGTGATCTCATCTTATCCTTATGCTCAGTCACATCTGAATCTGCTTTCCACACACACTGAATCAGATAGGGTACATCTTACCATGAAATCAGCATAATCATGTATATCTTCCGACAGTTTCACATTCAACAATTTGTTGTTTTTCCTTAACACATTCAAAAAGTTATATTCATTTATATGCGTCACACAAATAATATTCAATCAGGTATGTATTTGACTAGTAAACTAAGAATAGCATCCACAATTGCTTTCAGGTTAATATAGTTCAAAAATTAACTCATGCAGGTATTTTCGCACTACTCTAAGAAAATAAATTGTATATGATTACAATCACAAACGGGAATATCTAATTCCCAACAACAATTTTCCCAAACCAACAAATTAAGCATAATGTATTATTACCATCATTACTCTCCACTTTTTATTTTCCCTTTTTTTTTTCCTAACAGTGTGTCACTCGTGGTGATATGAGTTCACTGATATTGTAATTGACACAACTCATAACATTGTCGTTATGCCATTATCTTAATTCTACTGTATTCATTTGCAACATCACTTGATTTAATCTTTTATTCTCAGTATTTATGTCGCCATAAAAGTCTTCCTCTTGTGGTTCCACATTTCTTTCCTCATTTGTCACTTCATGCGTTATCATCGTGTTGTTGGTTACTTTATTCAAACACACCGTCACTAAGGCTTTCAAGCAAGCCACCACTAAAACAATTGTCAATATAACTACTAAACCAACAAACAAGTATTTGAGTATCTTAGCTGCTACTCCTCCAAATGTGTTTCCCAACCATGCAAAGACACCCTCTTTTATATAATCGTGGTATCTTGCTCCCTCTTGTCCCACCTGTAGCCATCTGTAAAACATGTGAGCTACCCCTTGTATATGTTCATACCTATAACATAATTATATGTCAATGACATTCAACATTATATACCAAACTAACAAGCTTCCTAAAAGGTAAATAAAGAAAATCCCTTAATATGTAACATAAATCAGATTATTTGTCTTACCCTGATCCCCCTATCTCCCGGGGTCGAACTAAATCCCCTAATCATGAGTGTAGTTGTGATACATTATCCCTCATGTTGCGCTAATATCAGTAGATAATGGTATGTCATGTAGGCAAATAAATGTCACTATCTTCCCTAATTCAAGTAGGAATATTAAATGTTGAAATTGTAATGTTTATCAATGCAAGGGGTGTTAAAATGAATTCAAATGACTGTAAATCACGACTATCATTTATCTGCCACTGAATGTTCTGCTAGGCTGCTAGGTGCAGCCTCATTTTCTGTGGGATCGTCCACCTTAGCCCCATGTGCTTGCTTGCAATGAGAGGCATGAATCCAACTTTCTATTTTGGGTCCATATTTGTTTCTATTCTTATCAATCTCCTATGGTTTATCAATTCGTTCCAAGATACCGCAACCAATGGTTTTAACCAAAGCTCTACCAAACTATTTCCAATGTGAACAAAAAATGCCAGTGAAACAATGATTCGAAGAATTAACTTCAAGGGGTCAATACATTTATTCTATAACCAGATCTAATTTTCCCATCCAATAGTTTGCCTTGCCACATGTCATATTATAACACTTTAATAAACCTTCGAAAAATGTTTCCCATCTCAACAAATTTCCTTTTTTACAAATAGCCATGTGTAACTTACATATTTAACTACAATTTCCTCTCAATTTGTTTGGCCTAACTGGCCGCAAAAGTGGCTGCCAGCATGCAGTACCGTTTTTTATCTACCAAGGAGGTGCTCGTCCACACAAGACCTCTACCAAAATGTTGTTTGTAAAAACAAATCTGTGATTTCTGATTACATGGATGCACACTCTCAGGACATTTTCAGGCTGCTGTTAACAATTCACTACAATAAATTAATTCCTTTACCCACAATCAAATAATTAGTACAAATTGAGGATATTAGCCCTATCACATTCATTTATAGATTCATTATGTTGGATCTAATTTTTCAATAATTTCCCACTGCTGTAAGGAAGAACAATAGCTCTCATAAGTCTTAGTAATATCGTACTTAATTTACCCAGCATCGAAGAATTTATTTACTATCCATTCTCATCTGTTAACCAGTGACTTTGTTTGAACTCAAAAACTTAATTTGATGAATCCCATGTGTACAGCTTATTGAAACCCCTACTTTTGTAGAAAATATCCAAGTAAGTGTTTTTTTTTTTGTTTTTTTTTACACCCCCTTAACTGTTGCTCATCCATTTCTATGCACCCAGTGAGTACTACTGACACCAATATGCCAATGTAGGTGTGCGAGATTAACAAATATGTTGCAGATACATGTGACCGCGTTCTGAGTATAAATGACGTAACAGCGCGTTCACGTCTGCCCCTTGGTTTGAGATTCACAATGCATTCCGTTTTAAAACTCACAATAGTTCAAACCAGCAAGATTTTCTTTACTATTTTCCCATATCATCTATGCCTAATACACATCCATACATACAGCACAATTTATATGCTGATAAAATTCAAGTTTATATATATAAAAATCCGTGAGCAGGGTACTCTGGGAAGTCAGTGTAAGACCTCTCCCAAATTTGGCTAATTTTGTACTCCCACATTTTTATGAAGCTCATATCCATAAATAGCTTTGATTCTCATCTAAATTCTATCAAAATGGAATCTCAAGATTACTCCCAATTTTTTTTACTATCAATGAATTTACTATCAATGAATAGCTGCTCATAACTCAGCAAATCAAATCTTTCTATTCCATCTCTCTTGACAAAAAGGATAATGTTCATAATCAAATTATATTTCTATTTTATTTTACGAATTCTCTCGATATGCGATTCCATCCACATGGAACTATCTATTTTCAGACAAGGCACACTGTCGGTGTCAACAATCTTGTAAGATTGATACACAAAAACACACACACACATGCATTATGCATATTTGTTTGCGTTGGAACCATTATTTACAGATCAAGATGGGTGTCAATTTTATTTCAACTTCATAAAATTTGTCCATCAAATTTAAAATGCTAATACACAAATAGACTAAAAGTCTATTCTTAGAAAACCCCTATGATGTCACATTGAAATTACCCTTTCAGTTTCCACAATAATTTATCCAAATTTGACTACACATCCATTTGCATGTCAGTCGACCACTGACCTCTCAATCGTGCGGAACAATAGTCCGAAATTCCCACCTGATCATCATGTGACTCTTGTCACTTGGTTTGCCAAAAAATTGCAAAGCAATTGTTCCAAACTTTGTAAATTTAAAATTTTGTGCCCAACATAAAAGATCCAATTTCGGCATTTGATCAATTAATTATCAATTTGCTTACAAGCAAAAGAAAAATGAATAATTCTTGCTCCGAAAACTTTTCAGACACAAGAATCATCGACAGTTATTCATGTTTGTCCAGTAATCTAATTTGTTGAGGCCAATCGTCATTTGGGATTTGTCGCAATGAAGGCCTAATCGTTGTCTGAGGTATCGGTAAGCACTGGTACCCTTGATCTTGGTTTACCCTATGAACTTGTCTTCCTGTTGGTATACGGACATCTTCTTTTCCAATGTCCCATCTGTCCACACTTGAAACACCAGTTTCTGTCGTTGCCTGGTCTGTGCAACTGTGCACTTGTATTGCTGGGCTGCATCTCTACATCCCTGAGTTGCCACTGCTATCTCTCGTTATCTCCTGAAACACGAAAAAATTCTCTGTACCGTCCTTTTTGGGGAGACAACTGGAAATCAGATGGGACAACTGTCACTTTCATTCCTAATTTCGAGGGCAGTTGTGCATTTGTCTCCTCCACTGTATCCTGTATCCTTTTTATTTTTTAAGTTCTAGATCCGTTATCCGTTCTTGCTGTTCCCGTTGTCTGGATTCACCATCCCAAAGATGGAATGCAAGCCAGTCTACCGTTAGATTCTGTCTCTTCCTGGCTTTCAATCTTTGTCCCAATCTTTCCAATCGACTTAGCTCAAATGTACCATCTCTTGGAAACTCCTCAGCATGTCCCTTTGTCCACAAATACCAATTCTCGACCTGCCTTATAGCTTCGGCACCATAACGGTCATACATATGATATGTACAAGTACCTTTTTGTGGAATCTCTGGTTGTCCTTGTGTATTCTTGCAGGCTCCATTTCCCATTCCGCCTTTTATCAAAGTAGCGTTGGATGTGTTGTAGCTTGTTCCTCTAAAGCTTCACTCGTACCTCCAGGAAGGATCTCTCCACCTGTTCAAACGGTGATTTCCAGAGAATCTCTCTCACCTGTGGCTTTTGCACAATCCAATCTCACAGATTATTATTTGCAGATGAGCCAAAGGGTCAGTATGAAATGGGTGAATCCTCAGGTGTCCGCTCTGTTGAAGGGGAAATCACACAATGGTAACCGCACATATATATCTATATATAAACTCACCACCTTGCTCAATTTTCCAAGGTTGTCTTCACATTGATAATATCTCACAAAGATATCAAAGCTTCTTTCTTGAGACCGCATTTTCATCAATCAAACAATCAATATATTCAATTCAATTTATTCAGTTCAATTTATTCAGTTCAATTTATTCAATTAAATGTATTCAGTTCAATTCAATTATTCAATTTCAATTAATTTATCAATATTCATCAATAAATCAAATTAATCATTTTGGATGACTCCTTGCATAAGCCCTTTCCCCAATGATGTCAGGACAGGTCCATCTATTGACTGAGATTGAAGATCATCGGTCGTCACCTCTGGTTCATACCTCATGTCAATTGACGAATCACTGTTCTGTCCTAGGGTCATATCTGACATATTTCCCCATTTTGCCTGGTCTCCACAAATTTTCTTTGCAACCACTAAAGGCAACTCATCCTTCATTCGTGAGACAGCCAAAATGGATGGCAGATATTAAAGTTCTTTGGGAAAAATATCTCATCATTTTTCTTTTAATAGTACCCAAAATCTCTTGGCAATATAAATTTCGTAAAACTCCTGAAATGGGACTGTCAAATTCCTTCAATCATGCTAAATTTTGAAACTCCATCACTTGTAATACCCAATTTATCCCATAGGGCTTGAAAGTTCTTTTCCAAGTTCGTGCAATCATTCTGCATTGGAACCCTATGATATCATTCATAATAATCATCATGATTTTATAATCATGGTCATATCATAATCATCTATTTGAAAAACAAACATTTCCTTTATCACCACAGCTATGTGGTATAATCAACAATAAAATAAACTGTACATAGCAAAAGGCTACCTCCTGACCACTTAGTATACCTATTGACAATAAGTCATAACAATATCGAATAATCATTAAACAATTAAAAGAAAAATCGCTTCTACTGCTCCAGCCGCAGCATTCGTCATTTTGTCTGCTCATTCGCGTGACCAAAACGAAATAAAGGGAGCTCAACCATTACACGGCGCTTTTAATGGCGCATGCCATAGGAACTCAACGCAATTTCGACTCGGCCAGAAAAACGAGCAAATTTTGCAGGATGTTAACTGGAATTTGTCGTGAAAATATATACAAAATACACAAAAATATATACCCAAAAAAATAAACAACAAACCCAAACAAACCCAAGGTCGACCATATTACACAATATTACACCATTCCAGGTGACATGAGAAAATCGTCATGATTGCTGAAATGTTCCAGGGTTTATGCACACCTTAAAGAGGTATGCTTTGTGGTGTTGCCCTCTCCCACGTTTAATTAAATTAACCATAAACATTTCTTCCATTCAACAGAACAAACATTTCCTATATCATGACATGCATGTCTTCAAAAAATACCATTTCAGCATCGTATTGATTGCTGAAATGTTCCAGGGTTTATACACACCTTAAAGAGGTATGCTTTGTGGTGTTGCCCTCTCCCACGTTTAATTAAATTAACCATAAACATTTCTTCCGTTCAACAGAACAAACATTTCCTATATCATGACATGCATGTCTTCAAAAAATACCATTTCAGCAAAGGTCACATTAACAAAATCTAGAATAATTTCAACATAATTCCAATGAACTTTTGGTTCTAAGACATCTTGAAAAGTAAGTTCACCCCCACAAAAAAAATATTCCATATTAAATGCCAAGTCTGTATATATATCTCTATCTAAGGTCAAAACACACCTGGTCACAAGTGTGCCGCACTGACCAGGTCCTCGGTCGAGGTCTTCAGCATCATCCCGTTTCGGCCCTTCAACCTCGATACGGTCAGCTAAGGTGGGCCAGTAGGGGCACATACAGATCCACATGCAGCAACTGCACCTCGATGCGTACATACCCCCACCCCCAGCCAGTGTGAACAACAACAACACCTCCACATCCAGAATCCACAGCACCAAACAAACATGGTGGAACACTCAAACACCCACCTTTTTACCCTTCACCACTCACCAACAAAACACACCAGATCATTCATACACACATACACACCCATACACACACACACACACAACACCAACCAACCAACCACCTACCCTTACAACATACACCACTCAACATACAAAAACACACACTCATGCAAAAATTAATTCATGCAAAAACACACACCCTCACCCACTCACTCATATACACAAAATAAGAAATAATAATAGTTACAAAAACAAAACAAAAACACACAACCAACCTACACCGTTCGACATGCCTCCATAAACTTTCTCCATATCCAAAATGAGCCTTTCAAGGCAACCTGGGCCACCTTGTCACACATCCTCCTTCTTTCTGTCCCACACACTCCCAGCCTAGCAAGAAATGCAGAAAAGGAATTGCCAATATACCCTCTACACCCCACCTCAAATGGCTGACACGAAACTCGCCAACCCTTCTCCCAGCACTCTGCCTCCAGCTCACTGTACTTTCCTCTCTTCCTCTCATGCGCCTCCTCCATGTTCTCTTCCCAAGGTACCGACAATTCCCCTTAGATGACCTGTCTTGTTGCACCTGACCAAATGACAATGTCAGGCCGCAACCTTGTCACACAGATCTCCTCTGGGAATACCAGTTGTGGCTTTAGGTCTGCCACCACCTGCCAATCACAAGCATCTGACAGCCCTCTTGCTTTCCACCTCCTCCTCTTTCCACCTCTTTCCACTTGGCCCTCTTTGACAAACCACACCTCTCCCCCATCAGTCTCCTTCTCCACTCTTCTTTCTCTCAACCTCAGCACCTCTTGTTGCACCATCTGCACCACCACTGCCAGCACCTGATCATGTCGCCACCTGTATTGTCCTGCTGCCAATGCTACTGAACATGCACTCAGTGCATGCTGCACTGTTCCCACACCTCCACACAATTAACATCTCTCCTCTTGCAACAACCCCCACAATCTCAAGTTTACTGGTGACGGAAGCACATCATACATTGCCCGCAACAGGAAATTCAACAATATTGGCTCCATCCTCCAAATCTCTTGCCTCTTCAATATCCTCATCCACACACCTTCCCACCTAGTCCAAGCACCTTGCTGTGCCTGACCGACTGCTTTCACATATCTCCCCTCCTCTTCCTTTCTTCTCACGTCCCTCTCAACCATCTTCCTCCTCTCTTTCACACATGCCTTTCCCCATCGCTCATGTTTCATCCACCCCAAGCCATGCTTCCCATGCTGTACCATCCCCATGACCTCCTCCTGTTGCAACCACTCCTCCATCTCGTCCACCTCTGCTCTTGCATCCCACTTCCGACTTCCCTTCTTCTCTGGGAGAGCAATCTTTACCACTGCATCACTTGAATCCCACAACATCATGAACTCCCGCACCCTCAACACCTTAAACTCCTCGGTTAATGATGTCAAGGGAAACTGGAGTTTTCCACCCTGGAGTTTTCCACTGGAGTTTTCTGGAGTTTTCCAGAGGAAAACGAAAATATATATATATATATATACTAGCTTGGCTCGGCTCGCTGCGCTCGCCTCACCACGCGTCATTACTGAGGAACGGGCTTGTTTTAGCTGAGGATAATGACTGTACCTGAGTTGCTGTGTTGTCATGATTTACACCAATCATAATACAAACAATTATTTTGCACAAATGTATTTGTTGTGTTTGTGATATTACATTTTTATAGGCAATTTAGGTTGAAGATTTAGGTTGAATGTTTTTTTTATCAAGAAAGAACCCTTCAGCACACACATAGGGGAGGGGTAGGTGCAGACTAGACGTTTGGGACGATTACACCTCACCACCACGTAATTCAAACACCTCACCACCACGAAATTAAAAACACCTCACCACCACGAAATTAAAAACACCTCACCACCACGAAATTGAAAACACCTCACAGCCATAAAACACGTAATAAAAACACCTCACCACCACGAAATTAAAAACCTCACCACCACGTAATTCAAAACACCTCACCACCACAAAATTAAAAACACCTCACCACCAAGTACAGACTTGGCATTTAATATGGAATATTTTTTTTGTGGGGGTGAACCTACTTTTCAAGATGTCTTCGAACCAAAAGTTCATTGGAATTATGTTGAAATTATTCTAGATTTTTTTTAATGTGACCTTTACAAGAAACAAAAACCACATTTGACATTTCGAAACAAATAAATTGATCCTTGAAAGTGATGTAAACTGATATCGAACTCAATTTGTGGACAGTACTGTGTTAAACTTCTGTACGTTTTCCAGAAGTATCTCTTTATTTTGCACATTAGCCAAAAAATTTTTTAACAAAAACAAAAGTTAAATTACGACTGGGATTACGGACAGTAAAATTACAGTTCAGTACTTCGTGTAACCCCCACGAGCATTCAGGAGAGCACGTACACGTTGAGGCATGCTGTTCACGAGATTTGCCAAGGTTTGGACAGGAATCGCTTGCCATGCAGTGACAATAACCTGCTGCAATTCACGCACAGAGGTCGGCTGCTGGTCCATGTGGTCGATTTGACTCGTTAATTCTGCCCACAAGTTCTCTATCGGATTCATATCCGGGGACATGGCAGGCCACTCCATATGCTCTACACCACGGTCAGCAAGAAAGTGTTAGATCATGCGAGCATGATGAGGCCGTGCATTGTCATCTTGGAAGACAAAGTTTCCTCGAAAGGCTACACGAGCAAATGGAAGCAATGTTTCTTCCTGAATGGCCCTGTACTTGAACTGGTTCAGGTTTCCATTCAGATAAGTGATATTTCTCAATTGTGTTTTTGTCGAGACTGTATCTATCTTTCGGTGTATGTACCTACAGCGTATCTTTTGGAAAATTTTCGGTGCTAATTTTTCGTTCATGTATACACAATCGTCGGTTAATGGTATGGAGTATTCTGCGGCCTAGTACTCGTAGGCTTAGACTACCGTACCGTCTCAGACCTTGTGGTTTGTTTTTCTCTCAGCGATTCGTCGAATGCGCTGAAATTATTTTCGTTCTCTGTTTCGTACCAGTCGTTCACCCCGTACCTCCTTGTTTAATATCTGTACTCACAAAAAAAAAAAAAAAAAAAAAAAAAAAATTCCTTCCCAGGTCTTATTCGTTTATTTGTTGTTCTTTTTGTTCGTTCGTTCTTCGTTCGCGATCACGCGGTTAGAAATGTATAATCTCTCCCCTGAACAACTATTTTCTCTCATATATTATAACACCCTTTTCTTCTTTTCCTACAAAAGGATGCTTTCGTCTTGCTCACCAAATCTATTCATTCCAAAAAATATATATAATACCATCTCTTACAGTTCCTCCTTTCTACATTCACGGAGGTATATAAAATGGAGAGCCAATGACGGCTGTCGGCTGAAGCTAGCGGAAGTTGCTTGGCGGCCATATTGGGAAGCTGATTCATTTTGGATGCTTACCGACTGTAAGGAGTCTTATTTGTGAAGTGAGTTATGTGAGGAGTGAGTTATGAGGAGTGGATTATGAGAGGAGTGGATTATGAGATGATTGAGTTATGAGAGGGTTATGAGAGGAGTGGGTTATGAGAGGAGTGGGTTATGAGAGGAGTGGATTATGAGAGGAGTGGGTTATGAGAGGAGTGGGTTATGAGAGGAGTGGGTTATGAGAGGAGTGGGTTATGAGAGGAGTGGGTTATGAGAGGGTTATGAGAGGAGGCGGTTATGAGAGGAGGAGACGGTTATGAGAGGTGAGGTAGAGAAGGTGATGTAAAGTGGAGAGGAAGAGAAGGTGAGGTGAGGTGGAGAGGGTGAGTGGGGTGAGGTGGAGAGGATGAGATGGTTGGATGAGGTATAGATGATGAGAGGATGGGGTGAGGTGGAGAGGGTGAGTGGGGTGAGGTGGAGATGATGAGACGGCTCGGTGAGGTATAGAGGATGGGGTGAGGTGGAGAGGGTGAGTGGGGTGAGGTGGAGATGATGAGACGGCTCGGTGAGGTATAGATGAGGATGGGGTGAGGTGGAGAGGAAGAGAGGGTGAGTGGGGTGAGGTGGAAATGATGAGACGGTTGGGTGAGGTATAGATGATGAGAGGATGGGGTGAGGTGGAGAGGGTGAGGTGAGGTGGAGAGGATGAGGAGGTGAGATGGAGAGGGTGAGAGGTGGCGTGAGGTGGAGAGGAAGAGAGGATGGGGTGAGGTGGAGAGGCTGAGAGGGTGAGGTGAGGTGGAGAGGATGAGGAGGTGAGATGGAGAGGGTGAGAGGTGGAGAGGAAGAGTGGGTGGGGTGAGGTGTAGAGGATGAGAGGGTGAGGTGAGGTGGAGAGGATGAGGAGGTGAGATGGAGAGGGTGAGAGGTGGCGTGAGGTGGAGAGGAAGAGAGGATGGGGTGAGGTGGAGAGGCTGAGAGGGTGAGGTGAGGTGGAGAGGATGAGGAGGTGAGATGGAGAGGGTGAGAGGTGGAGAGGAAGAGTGGGTGGGGTGAGGTGGAGAGGACGAGAGAGTGGGAGGGGTGAGAGGTGAGAGGAGAAGAGGAGTGGAGAGGAGTGGAGTGGAGAGGTACGTTTCCATCATGTTGTGAGAACACTCGATGATGACATAAAGGAAGAGCGCATCAGGAAAAAATATTGCAAACTGGTCCTGTTTGCTCACCAGTGAGGCTTGTGGGTTAACTACATGACAGCGTTTCATGTCATTTATGTGACTGACTCACTGTTGATGTGTTGCTGACCCATGTCAGTGTAGAATAAACTCTGGTTATTATTATATCTGCGTGGTTTCTAACATCTCGGTAATAGAAACATACACATCTTAGTTACAATATAATGACTGAATTAAGTAACATCATATAACATGACAACACATCAGATCTTTATATTGAGGAATATTATTGAACAAGCCAAAGAATGGCAAACGACGATGTACCTCAATTTTATAGATTTCTAGAAAGCTTTCGACTCCTTGCCCAGAGAAAGTCTGGGTCATAATGAAGAAATACAGCATACCTGGAAAATTAGTGAACCTTGTAAAAGCCCTTTACCAAGACTTTCAATGTGCGGTCGTCGACCAAGGTGAAACAACAGAATGGTTCAAGGTGAAGACGGGAGTTAAACAGGGGTGTAACATGTCAGGATTCTTATTCCTACTAGTGGGTGATTGGGTCATGAGAAGAACGATAAAGAACACCGAGCGGTAATTTTGGGCACTTTTTTTTCAAACAAGCTCTAAACCATTGGATTCCCCAGGAAAAATGCGTCTAGAATCAACTTCAAACTTAATGAACACCATTTCCTTAAAGAACGGGATTCTGAGCCAGAATATCAGTTCAAATATTAGTATTCTATATTAATTAAATAGTCGGCGGTCCTAAAATTCGCTCCAGCTGCATCATCAGTACGCCACGCCTTTGCTTTGACAGGCTTTGTTTACAAAACGATCGGCTTCCCAATATGGCCGCCAGACTATTTCCGGTGGCTTCACGGCGGCTAATGCTGCGAGGTGGCCAATTGGCTCTCCATATTATATACCTCCGTGTCTACATTCCATAAACTATCCAGAACTCCATCCCTCCTCCAGTGTCCTCAAACGTATTTTTGACTCGAAGGTCTCAAACTCATTTTGCAAAAAATGTTCGTTTCCCATGAATCGTACACTTTTCAAAATCCAATCTCACCCCTCCCCTCCAAATCCTCCCCATCACCCATCCCTTTCAAATCTCCCCCCTTGCCCCTTCCCTCCCCTCCCTCCTAAACTCCCCCCACACCCCTCCCCTCCGAGACTCTCCCTCGCTCCTCCCCTCCTAGACTCCCCTCTCACCCCTCCTCCTCAAAGCATCCTCCCTGCTTCTTCCTCCTTCCAACTTTCACCTTCATCTCCCCAAACCTCCTGCCTTGCTCTTCCCCCTCCTCAAATAACACCTCACTGTGCCTCACCCAATCTCCATCAAACCTTTTGTCTGCCCCATTCTTCCCTTTCTCCAAGCTATTCTGAAATCTCTGACACACCTTCAACAGCTCTCCCTACCTCTTCCTCCTCTTCCACATCTTACCCTACCCCTCCCCCCCCCCCTGTTCTGGACCCGATGCTCCCCCTTCCTCTTCATTAACGGTATGGACCTCAAACATCCGGGGCCTTCGCTCAAACTTGACTGACCTCTCCATACAGGTTGCTTCTGACAAACCAGATGTGATCTGCTTAACAGAAACTTTCCTCCTTCATGATGTCTCTGATGCCTTGGTATCTCTCCCAGGTTACTCCCTCCTCCGGTATGATAGACCTGAGCCTCGTCCTGGAGGTGGGGTTGCTATCTTTATAAAAAACTCTCTTCCTCACTCGCCCTCCACTGCCCTCTCTCCACCTCACCCCCAGGAATACCTTTGGCTACGGCTTCCCCTTCGCTCCCACCTTTTGTTCATATGTGTGTTGTACCGTCCACCAATCAGCGATGACTCCATCTACATCTCACTGTCTGATAATATGGACCAACTTCTATCTACCCATCCCAACTCTCTCTTCCTCATATGTGGTGATTTCAATTGTCACCATGCCAGTTGGCTGGGTGTGGGTACCTCTCTCACCAGCCATGGCTCTTCAGCAAAGGACTTCTGCGACTCACTGGGACTGACACAATCTGTCAATTTCCCGACCCGGATCTCAGTCAACGGAGCATCTTCTCTTCTGGATTTGGTTATGACAAACTTCCCTGAAAATGTCTGCTGCTCTTCTTCTGCTCCAATCGGCTCATCTGATCATGTGCTTGTCAAAGTGGACATCTCTCTGACCATTCTCAGAGAGCCTCCTCAGCG
Organism: Myxine glutinosa; assembly: GCF_964187855.1. Lineage (NCBI taxonomy): Eukaryota > Metazoa > Chordata > Myxini > Myxiniformes > Myxinidae > Myxine > Myxine glutinosa. Next base: position 255,975,479 of record NC_136262.1, on the reverse strand, counting down.
TCGACGAGTCTGGCATTTCACTCAGGCCAACTGGCACGGTCTTCAAGCAGCCATCAATCATCTGGACTGGTCTCCCATCTCTACCGCCTCTGACATCAACTCATCCTGGGAATTCTTTCAAAGTAAATTGCTCTCTCTCATGCACAGATTTATACCATCTCGTCTTCAGTTGTCATACCCTTCCTCCCGTCCATGGTACACGGAATCTTGTGGTGAGGCTGTTGCCCTGAAACAACTTGCTTTAGTCTCCTGGAAAGCAAATCCAACGGAAGGAAATCTCATTTCCTTTCACAAAGCCCGAAACAAGTGTGTGTCCACCCTAAGGAGAGCCAGGAAACAATATCTCACCATTCTCAAGACCGAACTCTCTTATCTGTCTCCCTATTCCAAATCCTGGTGGCGTCTGGTCAAATCTGTTTCTGGTGTTTGTTCCCCCTCCATCCCCTCCCTCACCTCAAACGGCTTAACGGCTGACTCCGCACGTGAAAAAGCTGAATGCCTCAACTCTGTGTTTGCCTCTAAATCTTGTGTCCCAAACCCATCCCTCTCTGTACCCACCGTACCCAGTCGTACCCAGCTGCTCCTGGACGCTGTGTCCTTTCCTCCTGACAAGGTGGAAAAGTTTCTGTCAACCCTCGACTCTGATTCTGCAACTGGTCCTGACGGCATCAGCCCGCGGGTCCTAAAATCATGTTCTTCTGCTCTTTCACTCCCTCTTTCTGTTCTCTTCACCCTCTCTTTTGCTCAAGGTCATCTGCCATCTGCTTGGAAATCAGCCAACATCACCGCTTTGCACAAAAAAGGTGCAAAAACAGATCCCAGCAACTACAGACCAATCAGCCTTCTCCCAATTATCAGCAAAGTCATGGAATCCATCATTGCTTCAGATATTAAATCTTTCCTCTTCTCCAATGGCTTGATCTCTGATCATCAATTTGGTTTCAGACCTGGTCACTCTACTCTGGACATGCTGCTTCTGCTTTCTCAACAATGGATGGAGGTCCTCAACACCAAACAGGAAATTAGAGCTGTCTCCCTTGACATTTCACGTGCCTTCGATACGGTCTGGCACCCTGCTCTGCTCTCCAAACTCTCCTCCTTTGGTGTCCATGGAAATCTCCACGCATGGCTGGCGGACTTCCTCTCTGGTCGTAGTCAACGTGTGGCCCTGAATGGGTTTCTCTCATCTCCTCTTCCTGTTCAGGCTGGAGTTCCCCAAGGTAGTGTTCTGGGCCCTGTGCTTTTTCTGGTCTTCATCAATGATCTCTCTGACTCTCTTGAAAATCCTCTCTATCTCTTTGCTGACGACTCTACTCTCTGTCGCTCCATTCCTCATCCCTCAGATCGGCAGTCTGCAGCCTCCTCACTCTCTGCAGACCTGGACAAAATCACAGACTGGTAAAACAAGTGGAACATGTCTTTCAATCCTGACAAATCTCACACTCTTACAATGTCTCTCCGAAAGGACCGACTGGACAACCCTCCCATCTACTTTCTCAACAATCATCTCCAAGAAGTTCTGTCGCTCAAGCTTTTGGATCTCACTATCTGCCATGATCTTTCTTGGGAAAACCACATTTCCAAGCTGGCCTCCAAAGCCAGTCGCCTACTGGGCATCCTCCGTCGTGCGAAGTCCTTCCTTGGCACACCTGAGCTCCTCACCACATACAAGGCTTTCATCCGCAGCTCAATGGAATACTGTTCCCCCCTCTGGGCTGGTGCTCCTGCCTCACACCTTGCTCGGCTTCACGCTGTTGAGGCCAAAGCTTTCAGAATCATTGGAATCTCCTGCGATGTAGTCAACGCCGAGGGCCTTTCACTCACTCACCGCAGGCAGGTTGGTGGTCTTTCTGTCTTCTACCGACTCCTCTCCGGCCTTGCTCCCCCAGCTCTCTCTGTGCTCTGTCCCCCCAATATTCCTTCAGGTCGCACAAGATCTGCCTGCAACCCTCTTATGGTTAAACTGCCAAAGTCTCGGCTCTCTGCTCACCTTCACTCTTTCATTCCCCTTTTCTCCCGCCTCTGGAACAAACTCCCCCACTCCCTTCAATCCCACTCCTCCCTCCAGGTCTTTAAAACAGCTGTTCACCACCATCTCTTATCTTCCCCCATCGAAAACCTTGATCTTTTCTACCCCCGGTAATTCACCCCAGAGTCCTTGCAGTGTTCATATGTTTTAATCCTCTCCCACCTCCCCCCAAGTCCTCCCGATGTCCCTGCTCTCAAATGTTGTGTTTGTGTCCTTCCCCTTCTTCCCCCTCTCTTTTGTGTCCTCCCCCCTCTCTTTTGTGTCCTCCCCCCTCTCTCCCCATCTTGTCTGTCGCTCCCCTTGTTTTTTGTGTTTTGTGTGTCGGTTTGTCTTTTTGTGTGATTAATGTTTGCTCTTTCACGAGCCTCGATCTTGTATACAAAAAAAAAATAAAAAATAAAAAAAAGAACAACCAGGTCAGTTTTTCCCCCTGCATGAAAAGCAGCCCAAACGGTCACCCCACCACCTCCAGCTTGGACTCTTGGGACTATACAATCCTTGTTGTAGGCTTCATGCACTTGTCTGCACACTCGGACGCGGCCATCTTGACGATAGACCAGAAATCTAGACTCGTCACTGAAGATCACGTGATTCCAGTGTCCTGGCTGCCATTGACGGTGCTCTCTGGCCCACTGCAATCGGCGCTGGCATTGTTGTCTGGTCAGGTGTGGCTTTCTCAGGGGATGCCTGGCACGATAGCCTGCTTGAACCAGTCGTTGGTTGACTAGCCTTCTGGATACAGGCACATTTGTCAGTTGCTGCCACTCAGCCCTAAGCCGATTAGCTGACTTGGTACGGCCATTGCGGACTAACCGGTGCAGCTGGCGATCATCCCTCCTTCGTTCTGCGGGGACGTCCTGGCCTCGGTATTGGAGTAGGGACACCCCTCTGAGCATTTCGTTTCAGGATCTTTGACACCTGACCTTGAGTGATGCCATACTGCCGAGCAATAGCACGCTGTTTCATGCCATAATTTCGTAAAGCCACCACTCCATGACAAACAGCATTGTTGAGTTGACGGACCATCTCCAGAGGAAGCGGCAATAACTTTTGGAGACGTGCAGCAGTTGTTTTCCACTAATACAGAATGCAACAACCCTTGTAGCCAATCATCAAATGCACCTGTCCGTACATTTTGCCACGCCACCTGTGATATAATCCTGTTGTTGACTTCTTGCTGCGACAGACAATCAGTGACATGGTTCTTTTAACAAATAAATCACCAAAGTGTAAAAGAAACTCACCAGATTGATATACTGAGTTAAGAAAGTAAACCCAAGTCAAGAAAAAAAATATATTCCATATTAAATGCCAAGTCTGTAATTCAAAACACCTCACCACCAGGTAATTCAAAACACCTCACCACCAAGTAATTTAAAACACCTCACAGGCATAAAACACGTAATAAAAACACCTCACCACCACGAAATTAAAAACACGTCACCACCACGAAATTAAAAACACCTCACCACCACGAAATTGAAAACACCTCACAGCCATAAAACACGTAATAAAAACACCTCACCACCACGAAATTAAAAACACCTCACCACCACGAAATTAAAAACACCTCACCACCACGAAATTGAAAACACCTCACCACCACGAAATTAAAAACACCTCACCACCACGAAATTGAAAACACCTCACCACCACGAAATTAAAAACACCTCACCACCACGAAATTAAAAACACCTCACAACCATAAAACACGTAATAAAAACACCTCACAGCCACAAAATTAAAAACACCTCACCACCATGTCATTTAAAAACACCTCACCACCAAGTAATTATAAATACCTCACCACCACGTAATTCAAAACACCTCATCACCAACTAATTCAAAACACCTCACCACCACATAATTAAAAATACGTCACCACCACCTAATTATAAATACCTCACCACCACGTAATTCAAAACACCTCACCAACATGTAATTAAAAACACCTCATCACCAACTAATTAAAAACACCTCACCACCACGAAATTAAAAACACCTCACAACCATAAAACACGTAATAAAAACACCTCACAGCCACAAAATTAAAAACACCTCACCACCATGTCATTTAAAAACACCTCACCACCAAGTAATTATAAATACCTCACCACCACGTAATTCAAAACACCTCATCACCAACTAATTCAAAACACCTCACCACCACATAATTAAAAATACGTCACCACCACCTAATTATAAATACCTCACCACCACGTAATTCAAAACACCTCACCAACATGTAATTAAAAACACCTCACCACCATGTAAATCAAAACACCTCACCACCACGTCATTTAAAAACACCTCACCACCACATAATTCAAAATAACTCACCACCACGTGATTCAAAACCACCACAACGTTATTAAAAACACTTCACAACCACGGAAACAAAAGTTTGAGGGAGTTGTTAAGTGACAACACAGACACTGCCCAGATGTGTAGATACCATATATAAACACGAGTTGGCTGTGTGTGTGTCCGCGTTTTATTCAGAGATGGCTGAACGGATCTTCATCAATTTCAGAGGTTCATCAGTGAGTGCCTGGGAGTGTTTTAGGCCAATATATATATATATATTGAAAAAAAAAGTTCGTTTTTTTGGAGTTAACAAATAAAAAAAATTTAAAATCACTCTATAGTGCCGAAGCCTTTTTAAATGAATGACAGTTATATACAAGTACACATTCGCATAAATAAATACAAAACACCACCACGTACAAAACACCAAACATTTGAATACAAATAAATCAAACAATTCCGGAAGTGTACAAATTTGGTAGTATGGCTTCTTCTTCTTCCTCTTCGGCATCACACTTAACTCAGAAACGTGAGCCACATTCACTCAGAAACGTGAGCCACTCCCCTTCCTCTCCTGCCTCCCCCCTCCCCACCCCTTCCCCCTCTCCCCTCCCCTCCCCTTTAAAATATAAATTCTCTGTGAAAGAGCTTCCACTTCTGAGTGCTCCCCTTCCCCCTCTCCCCACCCTTCCCCCCTCCTTCCCCCTCCCCACCGCCTCCCCTCCCCCCCCCTCCCCTTTAAGATATAAATTCTCCATAAAAGAGCTTACACTTCTGACTGCTCCTCTTCCCCCCCCCCCCTCCCCTCCCCTTCCCCTCCTCCCCTCCCCTCCCCCCCCCCCTCTCACCACCCCCTCCCCTCCCCCTCGCCCACCCCTCCCCATCTCTTCCCCTCTCCCCCGTTCCCCTCCCCTCCCCTCCTCCCCGTTCCCCTCCCCCCCCCCCCCCCCCGTTCCCCTCCCTTCCCCCACCCGGCAACGCCGGGTACTTCTGCTAGTATTCACATATTGTGTAGCGTGGGTTCGAATCCTGGCACAGTTTTCAACTGTCATCCCGGTGTTTCACATGCAGGGTGATTCATCACTGCTCGGATGGATGTTAAACTGGACGTCCCATTTACCGATCCTAGTTAGTGGACATTACAGATCTCATGGTGTCCCAGGCAAAGTGTCGGCGAGGCATCGCCGGCACCCTGACCAAATACCAAATTCTTGCCATAACTACTGCTCTGAGGGCAATGGCAAACCTCCCAGTATAATGTTTGCCAAGAATCTGCTTCAGCAATACTGAACCTGCCTTCGGTCAGAACACCAGAATACAAATAAGAACAATTAGCTATGCTCTCAGAGGTTAAAAAACGCGGATTTGATTGATTGGAGGAAACAAGCGAGGAGGTATAAATCGATTCCGACCTTATTTGGAACAGACATTTTTGTCTTTCCCAATCGCATGTCTGCGCTTTCTCATGTATGTCTTGAATCGACCAACAAAATCGCTTCATTTAAAAACCTTTTAAAGTGTATTCCAGAATAAATGAAATTAATTGAGCAATGGGTCAGGAAGATGCCACAAGATTTCTCCAGATGTATAATATCATCACCAGTTATATTCCCATTTAGTCTGTGTCTCTTATAAAACGATGACTTGATGTTTCAGTTCAATGAAGTTGTCGAGAGCCCTGAGTGTGGCCTCCTCTATGTCGTGCTCTCCTCTCCTCTTATAATGTCAGGTTGGCCTTTTCCAACTCCTCGCAGACTTAAGCAATGGCCTGCCTCTCCGAGGGCTCCCTCTAGTGAAAATTCGTGGAATGGAAAATGTTTATGATTACACTTGATTCCAGCGAGAGCAACGTCTGGAGTTCCACGTGCATGATCAACTCTTCAAAAAAGAAGAAGGTGAAAACACTTCGTATAATGATCTTTTTTTCCCCTCCAGTAGCTGCTACATCAAGTTTAGGACACACAAAAGGTCACGTGGAGACCCTCTTACCCAAGGACATGGGACACACTATCGTTAAATTCACATCAAAAAGGGAAACGAAATCCAGAGCTCAAGTATTGGGAATCTCGAGATATAATCTTCATTGAATTTTTCCACCTGCAGATCCTACTTATTGAATTTCCCATTGGTTTGTGTAAAGGCAGCCATGTCTAGTCTTTGTCTGCCCCCAATTTTTTTAAATACAAAATCCAGGATCATCGAATGGCGAGGTCACGGAGGGTAGAAATGGAATGGACTGACGGTGTAAATAGTGAGGCAAAAATGGGACAAATGAACGAATGAACAGGAAGAGATGAGGGAATGAAACAGTAACCTGCAAGTTAGAGGGTTAGGTTAGGTAGGGTTAATGGGGTTAGATAAGATCACGGGTAGTAATGGGGTGGGTAGCATGATGTGCTTGCTTAATTCTCTGGATGGAAAAGTGCAATTGAACCGTCTCAGGAGGAGGTTCCACAAGCAGGAGAACAAAGTAACAAAAGACTGGATTTTGGCAAGAGATTTCCTGAAGAATCCATGGATCTAAGATGTAAGAGCTAGGGAAGGTAGGAAGGTTAAGAGAACAGATGGAGCTAGACCAGAGGAAAGGCAATACAACTCGAGAGGTCACTGACCCTGGAGAGAGTAACAGGCCTTGGACTCCAGGCTTGTCAGAAGAGATGCCAATACTTTTGAGAGAGTTAGGTTCAATATAATCCAGGTGAGAATGATGTGATGCTGTGATGTCATCCCATCGGAAAAAGAAGTACTCCATTGAGCTGCAGAGCTCAAGGAAAGATTTGGAACGGTAAAGGATGCCCAGTCTCTGGCTCGTTTTGGAGGCCAGCCTTCCTAAATGATTGGTCCAGGAGAAGCCATTGCTGATGATGAGGCCTAAAGGTTAAACAAACTGAACCTCTTCCAGTGCTTCATCATAGAAATATGTGGGTGGGTTCATTTATTGATCCTCCCATTGGGAGAGGACAGGGTTCCATTGTCAACAAAGACAGAAGTCCAGGTAAGAAAGTGTGCTTGGTAATGAGAGCACATGCCTGAGATATATCAAGGGATTCGGTCCTGATCTCTTGTTTTACATTTAGGGCCTTCAACCTGCACTCCTGGGAGCAGAGCAGCACAGCATGTCCAGAGTTGTGTGACTGTAATGGTAATGCAGACGCGATAGTCAAAGATCAGGCTGTTTGAAAAGAGAAAAAGATGATGTCATCGGTAATGTTGGGTTCCCTGACTTTATTTATAATTGGAAGCAAGTTTGCTGGTCTGTAGTTGGGAGTATCAGTTTATGGGGTGGGTTTTATCGGAGCGGTGTTTCCCGACTTCCAGGGATGTGGCCAAGGGCGACAGACAGGCTGAAGAGTGCAGACAGTTGAGCAGCAGAGCAGGATTTGAGTACTTGGGCACTGATTCCATTTGGGCAGATTGCTGAAGAATGGTCGAGGGTGAACAAAGCTTTCTAAACCTCCTCAAATGTCAAGGATGCAAAGTCGAATAAGCAGTGAGCTTACGGGGGTGTCATGAGGACAGACTGACAATCTGGCTTGTGTTGGGCAGGGTCTGCGATGATGCACTTCGAGGTGAGGGTGGGGATGGAGGGCGAGCATACATCTGAAATGGAATTGAATATGTGCCACCATTATTTGGAGGGAAGAGATTGGTGACAGAGTTCAGGCTTGAGATTACCCAAGTTTTGTTTTGGGGCTTGCGTAAGGATGGACACACTTTTTGATCCTTCCAGGGTGACATAATTAATTGTCCTCGGTCAGATTAGTCTTCCATGTGAAGAAAGTCAGTTGCTTGACCGCAGTATTCCATCGCTGGGTTGAGTTGAGATTTGTAGACGTCAGAAGCTGATGGAAGTTGAAGTATTTGCAAACATTGAAGAGAAAAACTAAGTTTCTTGGACACAAATTTGGCGGTATTGAGGATGTGAACATATTAATAGAGGAGGACTGCTGAAGTTGAGATTGCAAGGGGAAGAGGATGTGTGGCTGTGCTGATATTTCTGGCTATAACGAGGATTTATCTTGGACTAATTGTAGGGGACAATGTGTCGGAGCCCCATATTGGAGGGTGACATTGAGATCACGATTGATGGAGGCAACAGAATCAGTTGGTGAACGTTAAAGATCACACGGTGCCCTTGGTGAGGAGTTGTTGAGCAATCACCGGCATCCTGAACAAGTTACAAATTCCTACCCTAACTACTACTGGGAGAAGGAAGACAAAAACAATTGGGACAATAAACCATCTGCTACTTTTCGAGAAATGGTGAAAATGTGTCCCCGGACCAGCGTGCCAACTACATATTGCACACAGACTCGATTTCCGACGTTACATCACCATAGCCCTGCAGAACCAACAATGATGTTGGACATACGGGGTATTGTTATTCCCAATATGTTATGGAGATAGGAATTCCGCGTCTAACAATACATTTTGAAGGATACTTATGAAATTCCGAGACACGCCAAATGTTTTAATCTATCTATCTTCTCTCTTCTCTCTTCTCTCTTCTCTCTTCTCTCTTTATTACTCCCGCCAGGGAGTAACGCATTTGATCGTGTGTCCGTCCGTGTGTGTGTCCGTGTGTTTGTGAACAAGATATCTGGAAAAGTTCTGAACGGATTTGGATGAAAGTTGGTGGGATGATTGCCCTTGGGATAAGGAAGAATTTGTTAGTTTTTGGTGAAGCTCAGGATATTATTCCGGATCCAGGAATTTTTTGGGGGAATTTTTTGGGCAATTTTTTTTTCTGTTTTCCTTTAAAACCATTTTCTCTGCAATAAATTAGAGCGATTGAGAGCAAATTTTCACCACAGGAGGGACTCGGTCTGTAGAATAGTTTAATGGTAATTATGACATCACAGGTCACGTGCTTCGGCCGCCATATTGTTTTGAGTGAAAAACACGAAAATTCAATTTTCTCCAAAACGCCTGAACAGATCGAGGCCAAACTTTGCAGGCAGAATCGCATACCCATGACGAACAAAAAAGTCAGTGAGCTTGACGTCATGCATCACATGGTTTCAGAGTTATGACGTTTTTAAACACAAACCTTTAAAACCTAGCTCCTCCCTCATTTGTGATCCAATCGAGGGGAAACTTCACAGATCTGTTCAGCATATCAGTCTACTAAAATGCCCTTTTGGAATTTGTGATAGGTCACGTGGTTTGGCAGACATCGTTAATTAAACGAAAATAATAAAAACATTTCTATCTCTTGAACCACTTCATTGATCGACGTGACACTTCATACTGTAGTAGAAGTCAGGAAGAGTAACAAGTGTGCAAAATTTGAAGATGATTGGATGTACGGTCTGGAGGCTAGAAGTTGTCATTGCGTGAAGAAGAAGAGTCTTCGACTGTGGACGATTAATTATTATTTATCACATGTACAGACTTGCAGGCATCGTTTGACACAATCTCCCGGGTTAATTTGAACCTCAAATAAAATTATAATTCCAGATTTGTCAATGGCTGAGGTATGTTAACAAACGAATAAAACAAATTTGGCAAAATTTAAACTTTTTAAAAAAAGATTGCATATTCACCCAGGGTTGTGAGAGGCTGAAGAAGAAGAAACCTCGCATGGGCTTCCCAGACCAAATAAATAATTCTGGTTCTGGCTCTGCGATTTTCAGGTTTATTACTCCCACCAGGGAGTAATGCATTCGATCGTGTCCATCCGTGTGTGTGTGTTCGTGTGTTTGTGTGTTTGTGAACAAGATATCTGGAAAAGTTCTGAACGGATTTGGATGAAAGTTGGTGGGATGATTGCCCTTGGGATAAGGAAGAATTGATTAGTTTTTGGTGAAGCTCAGGATATTATTCCGGATCCAGGAATTTTTTTGGGGATTTTTTTTGAGAAAGATTTTTTTCTGTTTTACTGCATTAAAGCTTTTATTCTTACTCTAAAATGATGTTTTTCTCCTCTAATTCCGAGATATATCAACATTAATTCTCTGACAGTTAGGGCCTACTTTCTTTTTCATTTATTGTTTTGGGGAGAGGGGATGTTAAACAAAACGTATTATTCCAACTTGACCCACGGCGGGAGTATGCGCTCTACTGAGTGGCGTTCTAGTTAGTCATTTGTATACTTACTTATTTATAATTCATTTTTAAAAGATGTTTATTTCACCTCTAATATTATTGCTATCCTAATCCTTTGTTTTCACTGACGTCACAGTTACCCATCTCGCATTGCGCGGCGGCCATTTTGATACCCAAGCTAATCTGTCCGTGTGCGCTGATATTGATTTGTTGCGTTGGTTTCTGGTGAATGCGGATCGCAAAAAGTCCGTTTTATAAAGTAATTTTGTTTGTTTTGTCACGTTCATGTGGAGTGTGGTGCCATCTAGTTTATATTACGTATTGTTGCCCAACAAACACAGAACATTCGGTTTAAGTTTGCCGTGGACCAGTGAACTGGTGAACACCTGGGCAGTGGGTCAACCTGCAACCAACTACCTGTAGAACAGACTTGGAGTGTACGTAAGGATACGGTAGATCCAGGCTTGAGTATGGCTAGCAGTGCGAGTGCCAACCTTGGCTACCAAGAGACGCTCCCCCCGGACGTTCTTGTTCGTTACAAAGAGAAGATTTCTGTCATTGGGTGTGACCCTTATGGTCTATCAAACGATCAATTTGAGAAGAATGTGAGCAAGTGGCCTCAGGTGACCCACATCGACGTGATCAACTACCTGTTGTTCAGCAAATCGGCCTACACCAAAGATGAGTTGAAGAAGTATAAATCCCTCGAGGCAAACAGGTTGTACCAAGATGGATGGGTGCGACAAATCCTACACAAAGAACTGAATGACGTCCACTTGATTCGATCCAAGGTATTAATATATTAAACAAACATGTATTTTTTAAAGCTGCTTCTGTTAATGTTATGGACCTGATTGATTAAGTGCCCTCCATTTGTTCAAAAACCACTGCAGTTTTAAGCTGTGCATGCATGTGTGCATACTTTGTAGACATGTGACGCACAGTGCGAAGTGAGTGCCGCCATGTGTGCTTTGTGCGTATGGCCATAAGTCATCACCTATATTTATCATGTAAGCAACGAATACATAGCACGTTCTTCACATGATAAAATCGAGATTCATTTTGACCGAGTTGATAAGAGTACATAACTTTAGAAAGTTTATTGGACAGTTTCAAATTCAATACTTTTATGTTCCAGGTTTCGCATTCCATGAGCCTGGCCATGTTTCCATTCGCACTTAACTCCTGGCCTAACGCCTGGCCTGTTTGAACAACGAAATACGCCGCAAATTGGCATGACTGGTCGTGAACAAAAACTATGTAATGTGAATCCGCTGACGACGTTGTTCGAGAGGGTATCAAAATGGCCGAGGTGTCCCAGGGTGCCCTGCGCGCGTGCTCCGATGACGTCACAAGAAAACAAAGAATTGATATGTAGCATATCCTAATTGATACCTGTGCCCATTAATATGTATGACCTTACTGTACATTCAAATTGTCTGGAATCTACTCCGAGCTTCATATAACTCACAATAATGATGGATATAAACATGAAATGTAAGTTTTCAGAAAATCCTTCTTTTTTTTTTCCTCCTATAGATTTTTTTGGTTATTTCGTGTTCAAATGACCATCTTCATTGTGAATTATTGAAGGCTTCAAGCTCGCATTGAAAAAGCGACTACGGTCTGCTAACAGGTTTAATAGTGTAGCAACATAGCAAACCTGTTGTGCATTTTGTGATACAAGCACCAAATTTGGCACAAATGTACATTAATATGTTGCGAACATTTTCAGATATTGGGCCACTTGAAATTCCGTAATTTTTTTTTTCAAATTTTTTCAAATTTCGTAATTTCAAATTTTTCGGGTGACACCGTCACAATTTCGGTCTTCGAGGCCGGCCGATATAGTGGGGCGGCTTAGCCCAAATATTCAAAAGAATTGTGCATTTTGTGATACAAGCACCAAATTTGGCACAAATGTACATTAATATGTTGCGAACATTGTGTGGTCAGCAATGAAGACGAGAGTCTGAATTACATGTATGCAAAAGACCTTGTGAACCAGTGAAGCAAATACATGGGTAAGCATGAATTAAATCTAGGGCATGATATAATTTCCATGATGTTTACCTCTACACTCAATGGTGGAAGGAGGTAATGTTTTGATCCCAGCTTGTCTGTATGTGTGTTTGTCTGTTAGTCCACAAAATTCCAGACAAAGCTTGTAGTAGTGGTAGTTGTAGTGGTAGTGGTGATAACAGAAATTGTTATATAGAACTGAACTTATATTATTATTATATGCAGAAAATAACTTCATTTCTATATGCCCTGCAGTGGACAGGTTAATTGGTTTATGCACTGAAGGGGTCACCCTGGTGTGCACTGCTGTGTTCTGCCTCACTGAGTTGTTCAGGTATGATGTACTCAGCACAAGCTTCCGGTCGGCCCGGAGGTGGGGGTGCGGGGCCTGTCACGGAACGTCAAAACAAACGGCCTGCCGGGGCCGCCCAAAAGTCGGGCGTGAGGGGCGCGTCCACTAATGGAACGCCTCTCGCTTCCCAGATCGAGGGCCACGTGGTCAGGAGAACCTCGTCCCTTCCGGTCACACTTTGCCTATCGGCCGGCCTCGAAGACCGAAATTGTGACGGTGTCACCCGAAAAATTTGAAATTACGAAATTTGAAAAAATTTGAAAAAAAAAATTACGGAATTTCAAGTGGCCCAATATCTGAAAATGTTCGCAACATATTAATGTACATTTGTGCCAAATTTGGTGCTTGTATCACAAAATGCACAATCCTTTTGAATATTTGGGCTAAGCCGCCCCACTATAATGAAAGAGTTTTGTTTTACCGTAAAATGGGGTGAATAGGGACACAAACTGAAAAAAAGTTCGGAAACTTTTTTCGCTGAAAATTGATGACCATACTGATTTGTTGATATTTGGGTTGAAAGTGTTCTCTTGTTTTTTTAAAAAGCAACTTATAGTCCCTATTAACCCCATATATGGGTTAAATAGGAATAAATAGGATTTTTATGGCTGTCCCTATTCACCCCGTTTTACGGATGAATAGGGACAGTCACTAATACAAAAAAATAATAATCAAGAATCAATCCTGAGTTTCCAACTTGTTGCTAAATTGATAGCTCAGATGGATGCACATAATATGCACCCATAATATAAACCACGGTGCCAATTATAAAAAATATGGGATAAAAAGTTTCTCCAAACTGTCCCTATTTCTTGATGATTATTTTTTTGTATTAGTGACTGTCCCTATTCACCCGTAAAACGGGGTGAATTGGGACAGCCATAAAAATCCAATTTATTCCTATTTAACCCATATATGGGGTTAATAGGGACTATAAGTTGCTTTTTAAAAAAACAAGAGAACACTTTCAACCCAAATATCAACAAATCAGTATGGTTATCAATTTTCAGCGAAAAAAGTTTCCGAACTTTTTTCAGTTTGTGTCCCTATTCACCTTGCTGTCCCTATTCACCCCATTTCACGGTACTCGAATGTTGCTTTTAGTCGAATGTACTAAAAGCAATATCTTCAGTCTTCTTCTTCCTCATATTTCTTTTTCTTCAACGGCCACAATTATTCCCACGTTCTTGTGAGGTTGGCTGGGGGAAGCTTGATCCAAGCCTTTCACAAGCCTGACCTAACATTCGACTAAAGTTAGGGCAGCAATTAGCAATTTGTTCAAAGTGCCGGCGATAACTCGCCTACTGTTCACAAAGGCACCATGGGATCTTCAACGCCCACCAAATAATACCGGCAGAGTAATTTCATTTTCTTTCTCCCTAGAAGCCTTGCTTCCTATAACTTCTTTTTTTTCTTTCTAGAATTTCTAGAATTTTCCTAGAACTTACCATGGGCTGTCGAATCCAGTTCCCCATCGAGATGTCCATGCCGTGGATTCTCACCGATCACATCCTGGAAACCAAAGAGCCTTCGATGATGGAGTAAGATGTAATAGCACTGGCCTTGGGTCCTTGTGTAATGCAAGCTTCATTTCCCTTTAATGATGCTCGCTTGCTTGATGATGATGCTTATTTGTGAGCCGGTGTGTACCCCGGTTTAGAATAGGTACACTGTATCCCTGCGTGTCGTAAGAGGCGACTAAAAGGGTTGGCGTCAGGAAGGGCATCCGGCCATAAAACATTGCCCCAAAAAGGGAACCATAACAATTACAACATGGGTAATGAACGTAGAGCAGCAACGAAGGCTGGAAAGGGTGGAAATGCGAATGGTTCGGTGGATGTGCGGAGTATCGTTGAGAGAGAGGAAGACAAATGATGAATTGCAAAAGATGATGGGATTATAGCCTGTGATGGATGCTGTGAAGAGGAACAGGTTGAGATGGTTTGGTCATGTGTTGAGGAAGGATGAAAGTGACTGGTTGAGAAGAGTGATGGAAATGAATGTAGAAGGAAGTAGAGGAAGGGGAAGACCGAGAAAGACTTGGCTAAAGGTGGTGGAAGAAGAAATGCGGGCAAGGGGGTTAACAAGGAGAGATGCAGAAAATAGGGCAAGATGGAGAAGATTGTCATGGGGACCGCAAGGCTAACCCCCACTCTAGCAGGGAAAATGGCCTTTAAAATGCCTGTTGTTGTTAATTTTGTTGATGCTCGCTTGCTTCTTGCCATTTAAATTGTACAACAGCTATATCATATTAATTGTACAATATTCTCTTGGTTATATAAAGCCCATCAGACTGATTTTGATAATTGCAAAAGAATGTTTCTCATTGTAATTTGATAATTTTCATTATTACAGTTTTTGATTGTGAATTTAGGCTCATGGTGAGTTATACATGCATCACATGTAGAATGAGAACGTCACACGGCAGAGCGCATACCTCCGCCAGGCTGAACACTTTACGTTTTATATCCCACCGATAGGCCTGATCTGGATTCGGACCTGAACCAAAATCCAGTCTGCATGTTCTTGTCCCCTGACCCCTCATCCACCAAGTTTTCTCTTAACCCGTCCATAATTTTTGAGATATCATGTTCTATATTGTTTTTGGCCATTTTATTTTATTTTATTTTATTGAAGTTCGCTCTAAACAAGGCTGAAAGGCACTAATTAGTAAAGGGCTACAAATAAAAAGAAGAAGAAGAAGAAGTAAAACTGGAAACCTTCAACTATCTGTCTTTCTGTCTTTCTGTCTTCTACCGACTCCTCTCCGGCCTTGCTCCCCCAGCTCTCTCTGTGCTCTGTCCCCCAAATATTCCTACAGGTCGCACAAGATCTGTCCCCATTCCAGATCTCTTATGGTTAAACTGCCAAAATCTAGGCTCTCTGCTCACCTTCACTCTTTCATTCCCCTTTTCTCCCGCCTCTGGAACAAACTCCCCCACTCCCTTCAATCCAACTCCTCCCTCCAGCTCTTTAAAACAGCTGTTCACCACCATCTCTTATCTTCCCCCATCCAAAACCTTGATCTTTTCTACCCCCGCTAATTCACCCCAGATACACTTTTTTCGAAATTCCAACTTCTTTCCTGGAAGTCCTTGCAGTGTCCATATGTTTTATACCTCTCCCACCTCCCCCCAAGCCCTCCCCCTCCCACAGTTCTCTCGATGTCCCTGCTCTCAAATGTTGTGCTTGTGTCCTTCCCCCTCTCTACCCATCTTGTCTACCGCTCCCCTTATTTTGTGTTTTATGTGTCGGTTTGTGTCGGTTTGACTTTTTGTGTGATTGATGTTAGCTCTTTCATGAGCCTCGATCTTGTATATATTTTTTTTAAACGGTAACGAAAACCTATCACAGACAGACGCACGGGCAGACAGCTGGACGGAGAACACAAAAACAATGCCTCTGGTGACTTCATCGGCGGAGGCATAAACATTCTAGTATCCTGATCTGGATCTTCACCAAAATCTAATCAACTGGTCTTTATACACACCCAACCTGTCCATCAAATGTCGTCCAATTCCGTCCACAACTTCTCGAGATAGCCTACTCACAGACAAACAGACAGGAGTGAAAATATAACTCCATCAATCTTCAGTGGCGCAGATAAAGAGCAGTTGCAACCGAAAACAAGCTGTTTGAATGGGCAGACCTCAGCCACCCCTCCTGTAGCACGTGATGAGCTGTTGCAGCGAATGTATTGCAGCGATTGAAGGGTTAAGTGAAAAATGTATTGGTTGGTAGTTATCCCTCGTTCTTCCATTACATGGGTACCAATTGTGATTCATGCTCCCAGTGGTGAAGCCATAGGTACCAAATGAGCAATACATTTGGCTAGATTTGTATTGAACAGATTGTTTCTCGGCATGGTACCAGTCGTTATTGTCAGTCGTGAGTGCTGAGGTTTCAGGGTACCATTCTTCCTGAGACCCTTAGCATGCCAAAGTGTTCATGGATCATGGGTGATGAAAACCTTGTGTAGTGAAATTATACCAAAGCTGAACCCAGGAGACATTCTCGCTTCAGCCACTGAAGGGCGTCTATAAAACCTGGGACATCCGCGACGCTGGCCACTCCTGTGACATTTACTTTACATGTAGTCTTGAATGGTACGTATATGCTAGACTCGCACATATATGCTAGACTCGCTTGCTTTGACTATTATATCGGTCCTCTCTGTATGATACCAAGATCCTGATATCTATTGCATGACTGTATTTTTACAGGATGATGCCAGAGATCTAATTGAGATTAAACCTACCTATGGGACAAAGTTGTGGACCTGATTGATTTTTCACAACATTTAATCTCAATTAAGATCTACGGAAATGGCGGGACACAAGATGATCAATGTACCGATACTCGGCTCCGACCCACAAGCTGAGGAATCGGGCTTGGTGTTCGCTCACTGGCTCAAAACGCTGGAGAACCAGTTCGGGGCCCAGGATGCCGTACCCACCGCTGAAACGAAGCTGTCTGTGCTACAGACCAAAGTCGACTACCAACTTTACAGGAGCATCGCTCGATGTACGACGTACGATGCCGCCGTGGAAGAGCTAAAGCGACTCTACATTAAGAAACGGAGCGTGGTGTACAACAGGCATCTGCTCGCCACGCGACGTCAACAGCCAACCGAGTCGATCGACCGCTTCGCTCAGGAGCTTGGGCACCTCCTCGCGGACAGCACTCAAGAGGTACGGACACACGAGCAAGTCCAGGACGATCTTGTCCGAGACGCTTTCGTCTCTGGAATCAGCTCTACAGATCTGAGACTCAGGCTCTTGGAGACAGCTGACCTGACGTTCACGGAGGCCCTACGGTTGGCCAACGTTTACACTGAGGCCCGGAAACAATCCACCGCTTATGACCACGCACGGGTCGTTGCGGGGACTTCTCAACTCGCGCGACCGGAGAGGGTTACCACCGAGGATACGGGTGCGGGCTCGACTGCGGCCGAGCCCCTGGCCGCTCCCGAGGTGGACTCGGATTCCGGCCTGGCAGCAGCTACAGCAGCCAGGCCCAGGCCTGACCAGAACGCGACGTGTTATTTTTGTGGCAATCGGCAGCATCCCAGGTCAGCGTGTCCGGCTCGGGAAGCCATATGCCATTTGTGTTCTACTAAAGGACATTTTGCGAAAGTGTGCAAGAAGACCACGCGGGGCACACGAGCACGCGTGACCTTGAACGGGCTTATCACGGAGCCAACGGACCGAGCACAGAACGGGGCGCCTCACCTGGCTTTGATGAGCGCTCCTCCTCCTCGCGGGTCCCTGGCTGCACGCACGTCCTTGGTGAGATACACCGGGCCACCGAAACAAATGGCGCAAACGCGACCGGCCGCGGAGCGACCGACCTTGACTGGCGTTCGAACGCCTTCCTCAAACAAACAAAAAGTTCCGGCTTTGAAAGCTCCTCCTGTTGAGCAACAAACGCTGCACGTGACACAAGCGCCATCTGACGGCTGTTCGTACGAACTACACGCTCTTGCTCCAGTGCGTGAAAGTACAATTGACTGCGATCTTTCGCACGGGACACGAGCGCCATCTGACGGCAGCTCGTACAAACTACACGCTCTTGCTCCGGCACGACCAACTATGCGTTTGGCACGGGGGCCCTCCGGAGGCTCCTCGAACAACCGGAAAACTGCAGCCGGTGTGGGATCCACGCGCGAGGCGCGATCTTCTCGCTCGGATGGCGCAATACCTGCCGGATCTTCTGGCCTTGATCAGGCCATCATCCCACTCTTGGTCGAAGGCATTTTTGCGCGGGCCCTAATCGACACAGGATCTACGGATAGTTTCATCGATCAGCGGCTGGTGCGTCAACATGGGTGGCCAGTTATCGGGACTACACGACGGATCTTCATGGCCTCCCAAGGACTTCGGCTCAGCACAAAGGGGGAATGTCGATTGAAACTTGTGATAAATGGACGCATGTTTTCCAATGTACATCTCATGGTCTTGCCTGCTTTATGTGCGGACATCCTGTTAGGACACGATTTTCTTAAGCGACATGGACGTTTGGAAATTGAATTCGGTGGGACGGACACGCTTGCTGTGTGTGCACTCGCGAAAATGGAAATTGAGCCTCTTTCACTGTTCCCCAACCTGACCACTGACTGCACTCCTGTAGTGGTAAAATCGCGGCGCTACTCACGAGCGGACGCGCAATTCATTGCGGAAGAAACGGCCCAACTCTTGAAGGACGGTGTTATCGAACCTAGCCGGTCGCCGTGGCGGGCACAGGTCTTAGTGGTGCGAAGTGAGGCCCATCGCCGGCGCATGGTAATCGACTACTCACAGACGGTTAATCGCTTTACACAGCTGGACGCCTACCCCTTACCGGGGATGGACGCGCTAGTACGACTGGTGGCCCAGTACTCCGTCTACAGCACTCTTGATCTGCGTAGTGCGTATCATCAGATCCCCATCTCTAGGGCTGATCGCATCTATACCGCCTTCGAATCGAGTCAAAGGTTATACCAGTTCACCCGATTACCTTTTGGGGTAACGAACGTGGTCGCCTGTTTTCAGAGGGCTATGGACGACCTCGTTACTAAGGAGAACTTGACAGATGTCTTTGTCTATCTGGAGAATCTTATGGTTTGTGGGCATGACCAGGAGCATCACGATGCTAATCTGAAGCGCTTCCTCGAGGTCGCGCATAGGTATCGCCTAACCATGAATGAGGCTAAGTGTCGTTACTCTCAACGCACGATAGATCTTCTGGGGTACACCGTGACCCATGGCTCAGTCTCTCCGGATAAGGAGCGTCTGTGACCTTTGCTTGATATGGCCCCGCCCGGTGATCGAGCTTCGCTGAAGCTCGCTCGCGGGCTGTTCGTCCACTATTCGAAGTGGGTGCAAAATTTCTCTGCGAAGCTCCGCCCCCTCGTGGCCTGCGACACGTTCCCCATGAGCCCGGCCGCCTTGGCGGCCTTCGGGGGCCTTAAGGCCGACATCGCGGGCGCCGCTGTGGTGACGATCGACGAGAGCGAATCTTTCGTCTTGGAAAGTGATGCCTCGGATCATGCGATAGCGGCGACTCTCTCCCAGGCGGGGTGCCCTGTGGCTTTCTTTTCGCGGACTCTCACCTCCGCTGAGCGGAGGCATTCGTCTGTTGAAAAGGAAGCGTACGCGATCGTCGAGTCAATTCGGTGATGGCGACAGTACTTACTCGGGCGATGCTTCCAAATCATCACGGACCAACAAAGCGTTGCGTTCATGTACGACACCTTACATGCTCAACGTATTAAGAATGAGAAAATCACTCGCTGGCGTATCGAACTCGCCGACTTCTGCTACACCATCAAATACCGCCCGGGGAAGGATAACCTGGTCGCCGACGCCTTATCGAGGCTGACTACGTGCGCGGGGATCATAACTTTGGAGGGGCTGCGCGCTTTGCACGACACTATGTGTCATCCAGGGGTGGCGCGTTTCGCTCATTTTGTGCGTAGTGGTAATCTGCCGTACTCGATTGAAGAGATCCGCCGGATCTGCCGAGACTGCGCTATATGTGCGGAACTCAAGCCGCGTTTTTACAACCCTCCCATGGGGACGCTGGTTAGGGCTACTAGACCGTGGGAGAGATTGGCGATGGATTTCAAAGGACCACTGCCGGTGTCGAGCAACTCTCGCTATCTGCTCACTATCGTTGATGAGTACTCACGATTCCCTTTTGCTTATACGTGCGGGGATATGACGGCAGCCACAGTCATACGGTGCCTGCAGAATTTGTTTTCCATGTTTAGGTATCCGGCCTACGTGCATACCGATCGGGGTGCGGTGTTCCTGTCGCAGGAGGTGCGAGGTTATTTGCTCCAAAATAATGTTGCTTCGAGTTACACCACACCGTACAGACCCCAGGCGAATGGGCAGATCGAACGCTTCAATGGGATTATATGGAGAGCCGTCATGCTAAGCCTCCGGACCCTCGGCCGGGGTCTCGATAAATGGGCTTGGTCGCTACCTGCGGCCCTGAACTCGATCAGGGCTCTCCTATGTACGGCCACCAACCAGACTCCCCACGAAAGACTGTTCCACCACTCTAGAAGCTCGGGTAGTATCCGATCTTTACCCAGCTGGCTCGCTGAGCCGGGGCCAGCCTATCTCAAATGAGCGGTGCGCACAAGCAAGTACGACCCCTTTGTGGATAAGGTGCAGGTACTCCAGGCTAATCCCGAGCATGCGCGCATGATGACGGCAGATGGACGCGAGTCCACTGTCTCCATACGCCATCTCGCCCCTTGTGGGGTCATCGACCCTTATAGGGATATCGACGAACCGATCTACGAGTCTATGGACTCTACCGAAGCTTCCTCTATGGAACCTTTGCCGTCACCTCTGTCGTCACCTACACCCCTGCCTGACGGCTCTGAGGTGCCCCCTCCTACACCTGCCTCCAGCGGCTACTCCGACGCAAGGGACTCCGGGCTTGGGGACGCCGTACCCGGTAGTTTCCGGACACGGGCTGGCAGGGTAGTTCGCCACCCCGACCACTACGGGTGGACCAACTGACATGGAATGACGTACCCAATCAATTAATGCTGACGCACGCTTGCGATCTGCCTAGCGGCAGTATAGTTCTAAAGGCGGGGAGAATGTAGTGAAATTATACCAAAGTTGAACCCAGGAGACATTCTCGCTTCAGCCACTGAAGGGCGTCTATAAAACCTGGGACGTCCGCGACACTGGCCACTCCTGTGACATTTACTTTACATGTAGTCTTGAATGGTACGTATATGCTAGACTCGCACATATATGCTAGACTCGCTTGCTTTGACTATTATATCGGTCCTCTCTGTATGATACCAAGATCCTGATATCTATTGCATGACTGTATTTTTATAGGATGATGCCAGAGATCTAATTGAGATTAAACCTATCTATGGGACAAAGTTGTGGACCTGATTGATTTTTCACAACACCCTGTGTTGGGAATTTTCAAATGTGGACATCATTACAACGTGGCCACTCTAACCTATGGACATCTTCAAGGGATTTGTGTCCACACTTAGGGCCAGGAACCCATCTGGATACTGTAGAACATGGGGGTTCTTTGTTCATATGCAGGTTCAGGTGTTTATGTTGGCTGAAGGTGTGGCTCTGCTGCTGATGCAATACACTCTGGAAGGGAAGGAATTTGTAATTTTTCCAGGGTGCACGTGATGGATAGCTCGACTACTCTACACGAAGGACACCATGGGATCATTAACGTCCATCAACCATTGCCGACAGATAAGACGCCAGTTTAACCTCCATCCAAAGGATGTTACACACATTGATGAATAACCCTACCTGTGAAACACCTGGATGACTGTTTATAGCTCGGTTGGAATTCAAACCCAGGTTCAAACAGCTCTGAGGTGAGTGTGCGGGCCTCTTGGCCATCCCATCAGCCCAACGTAAGGGTGTCCCTTTGCCATACATTATTCAATTTATTTTGAGTCGATACCTCCTTTAAATAAAGAGTTTGATGATACCTCGACACTTCATTTCAATTAGATACATAATTGTGTGAAACAGAAAACTTCTGGACTCTACTTTGAGACAATAGACAATGATTTATTGAAACAACATTGACGTTAATCCAACCAGTGGCATACAACAAGCACACATGGAACTTACTCTCATGTCTTTAGCAGATTCAAACCGTCTTCCCTAAGCTAGTTTTTCATTTTTATGGAGTAAGTGGAAGTTGCATGGGTTTAAATCCAGGGAATGTGGTGAATGATAGGCAAAACCTGAAATTCCCAGGACTCAAACAGGTTGCAAACGTTTAATTATTTTTTTCCAAGTGGCACAGCAAATGTCATGGAGGTGGACGGTATCGTATGGAAGAGATGGAGGCTTTCTGTAGAGGCTTCTGTAGGAGTAACCATAAGGAATCACCATATGGAAAGATGCAGGAGGCTTTCTGAAAAAATGGAAAGATGGAGAAAGATGGAAAACGATGGAAAAATACAGGAAAAAATGAAAAGATGCAGGAGTAACCATATGAAAAGATGCAGGAGGCTTTCTGTAGGAGTAACCATATAGAATCACCATATGGAAAGATGCAGGAGGCTTTCTGAAAAAATGGAAAGATTGAGAAAGATGGAAAAAGATGGAAAATACAGGAAAAAATGAAAAGATGCAGTCGTAACCATATGGAAAGATGCAGGAGGCTTTCTGAAAAAATGGAAAGATGGAGAAAGATGGAAAAAGATGGAAAAATACATGAAAAAATAAAAAATATGCATGCGTAACCATATGGAAAGATGCAGGAGGCTTTCTGTAGGAGTAACCATATGGAATCCACCATATGGAAGGATGCAGGAGGCTTTCTGAAAAAATGGAAAGATGGAGAAAGATGGAAAAAGATTGAAAATTACAGGAAAAAAAGAAAAGATGCAGGCGTAACCATATGGAAAGATGCAGGAGGCTTTCTGAAAAAATGGAAAGATGGAGAAAGATGGAAAAAGATGGAAAAATACAGGAAAAAATGAAAAGATGCAGGCGTAACCATATGGAAAGATGCAGGAGGCTTTCTGTAGGAGTAACCATATGGAATCACCATATGGAAGGATGCAGGAGGCTTTCTGAAAAAATGGAAAGATGGAAAAAGATGGGGAAAAACAGGAAAAAATAGAAAGATGGAAAGATGCAGGAGGCTTTCTGTTGGAGTAACCATATGGAATCACCATATGGAAGGATGCAGGAGGCTTTCTGAAAAAATGGAAAGATGGAAAAAGATGGGGAAAAACAGGAAAAAATAGAAAGATGGAAAGATGCAGGAGGCTTTCTGTTGGAGTAACCATATGGAATCACCATATGGAAGGATGCAGGAGGCTTTCTGTTGGAGTAACCATATGGAATCACTGCTGAGTTTAGAAAAAAATCATTGTACTCATAAAATTGAAGGGAAGTACAATGATGCTCTCTTGTTGGCATTTGGCCTTTGGCGGACATCGAGAAGTCAGCTCTTTCCACTCTGTTGTCTGCGGAACAAGACTCGGGTTCAGCTCGTATTTGCGGCAGCAAGTTTCCTATCCAGCCACGATGTGTTCCAAGAAAATATCGCCTTCCCGACGAATATGCCGACGACACCATTGGCGCAGTCGAGTCGGTTCAGTTTCTACTCCGAGAGGAATTATGGCACCAATTTTGCATCTTTCTTTGACCCAGATACCCAATGTCGTAATTAACTCGGGTAGTTCTAAATTTATGTCAAGTTCTTCAATTGCGCCAAACTTGAAACAATCGTTTGTTAATAACAAGGATAATATTATCATCACATTGTCTGTTGGAAGACCTTCCTAAATTGTGGTGAGGAATACAACGTTACCCTTTGCTTAACAGTGCTCAAGTGTGGACATGTTTAAGGAAGGATCGCAAAACCAGCAGAGTGCATTGCATCAGTAGCAGAGCCACACCTTCAGCCAACATGAACACCTGCTTCGAGATACAGAAAAACTGCATCAGTAGCAGAGCCACACCTTCAGCCAACATGAACACCTGCATCGTGTAGGGGAAGTATTGTGGGAGACTCAAGACTCCAATGACTGGACACAGGTTTTACAAAAGGTCTGGTTTATTAACTGGTTATTCACTTCATTCCTTTACCAAATAATACCGCTTAATTCAATGGACCAGGTTAACTCTTTTCGCATGGTCCTTCTCGTTCGGCCGATGTTCCTCCGCCACTCCCGTCGGGCAGAGGGTCTGATGATGAGTCCTCGTCCGTTCCGTCGGTCAGAGCTTCTGCTCACAAGTCTCCTTGACTCAACGTTTGCTCTCGTTTATATGGACAAACTGGACTTAATCCCCTGTCCGCTGAACGTTAATCCTTTCTCCGCTAATGCCCCGAGGTCATGCATGCACCAAGTCCTGGCATCAGCTCGCTCCCCCCCTGCTGCGAGTTCCGTTTACCAAACGATAGGGGGGTGCTCCAGCCAGGGGCTGTGACCAGGTGGACAAGAGATTACCATGTGCGTGCACATTCTTGGTATCCATTTACGAAATCGTTACCAGTCTTTACTCAATAAGTTACACTGAGTTACACTTCCACAATTCCCTCATCTTTTTGTTTTTGTTTATATTAACCATTAATCTAAACATCAATATAAGTAAACAGTCAATCACTACAAGTAAACATCATTACAAGTATAAGTAAATAATCAATCACTGCAAGTAAACATCATTACAAGTATAAGTAAATAATCAATCACTGCAAGTAAACATCATTACGAGTATAAGTAAATAATCATAACTTTGGTAATCAAATTCCCTTAGGCATACACCGTCATCCTGCAAGAATCACAAGACATTTCGTTGGTCATTGGCTCCTTCCATATTGTTCAATCTATTGCATTTGCATCACAAATATATTTTCAAAACAACACTTCACCATTACCAAGATACAACAATTTCACTTCATTTTCAAGTTTTGTAAAGCATCTGCACCATCTGGCAAAAACGTTTGCCTCCACACAAATGTTGACTTTGTTTGAAAGGAAGGGCTGATCACTTGTGTTTGAATTCAGGTATGAAACATTTTCTCCTAATGTCTTCATAGCTCCTGCACTACTTCGTGTAGGATTTCGCTGTTGTGGTAACATTGCGGAGTCATAGACTGACCCTGCTCTCCTTGTAGCATTCTTGCCACTTTTTTCTGTAAACCATTGTAATTCCTGAACAAGGCCTTCACCCAGTTGTAGTCGACTTGCCTCCTCCCTCATTGTGAGTGGGCAGCAAGTATTGGGGTGACGTTGATTGGCCAGCAAGATGTGGAACAGGGATGCCGGATGCATCCACAATGATGTTGGGACCATGGTGTTCAGGTCATCCATGGTCTATACCAGGAGTGGCCCGCAGAATCGCGCACAGCTGTTGTGAAAAGGCACAGCCATTGGTTTGCAGCTCCATGCTGGCTCCCCGGAAGTTGGTGAAGTAATAACATATGTCCCCGCATTTCACAGAGGTTGCAGGTAAAATGTCGTTGTCCTGCAACTTCTGATGTGATGAATGTTCGAAGCCTTCGAACAAGAGTAAGTGATCGCCTTTCTTTCATATTGTTATGAATTTGGTAATGCAACATCTAGAGCTAGGTAGATCTGAATAGGTAGGTATTCGGCTGTCGTGACAGGGACTCTACATGTAATAAGTTATTGATGTTCAGGCGGTTGTCGGGGTAAGATGTATGAGTGTGGATCTACCTGGAGATTCGAGTGTTAAATAGTGAGGGATTAAAGGTAACGCCCCTGTGAGTATCACCTAGTAATCAAACCTTTGTCCTTTATGGCACTGCAAACCACATAAACATTAGTTAGGTCCTTAGTGCAACATTAAATAATTCCCTTTCCCTGACATTGACTTCGTAATAAATGGGCACCACCAGGCCAAGAACACCGCCACAATACACCGCCACCGTTTACACCTCCAAGGCCTACAAACCTCGCCTGCGCACCTCAAAGGCCTACCAACCTCGCTGGCACGTGTTACACCAGGACCGCGGGGTCACGGACGGGAGATGTCAGGAGTCGCATGCCGCAGAGGGCGTGACCTGGGCGAGTTGGGAGGCTATGATTGGCTGAGGAGCGCGCCAATGTGACGTCATCGGCCACCAATATAGGCGACGGTCGGACGCCATTTCGGGAGTTCGAGTGGAGTCCAGAGTTGAGAGAGTGAGTCGCAGAGTTCGTTGTTACAGTTCCGTACCAGAGTTCGTGGCAGTTGGCACAGGACACGGTTCGTTGCACAGTTCGTCGGAGTTGGCACAGGACACGGTTCGTTGAACATTCGTGACCACAGCTCGTTGCAGTTGGCACTTGGTTTTGGTTGCTTCGTGCAGCCCTGCGGTGGACCGTTGGAGCAAAGGAGCTCGTGGTGTGTGTGGGCCGTTGGATCGACGAGGCCTGGTGGCGCTTGGAGGCGGACGCAGAGGGCCGTGGAACTTGGAGCGAGGTGTGCGATCGGGCCGAAAGGAGCGGTGTTGGACGGCAGCCACAAAGACGACGAAAGACCAGATAAGCCCGAATCCGCGTACATTTTGAACGACGTGACGTGTTCTTTTCGTAATTAATCTCCCTCGTTTTGTGTTTGATATCAGTCGTGTGGGGACGTCCCGATTTAGTTATTAGTATTACCGGCGCGTGTTTTTTCACTGTTATTACTTTAAAATAATAAATCCTTATATTATTTTCTGTACATATTTGAACGCAGTTTCCTGGGTGTTTCATTTTAATAGATAAGGCTGTGGAGCTCGTTGCGTCTGGCCTCCCACGCGTTTAACTTTGTGTTGAGCTTGAATCCGCCATTGAGTTTTCGCCTCGGGAGTGTAAAGTCTCGCAATCGGTCATCCGTGTTACCCTACGGTGTTCACCAAGGGTAGTCACGCGACAAGTGGTGTCAGGAGTGGGATTTGAACCCGTCGGACAAATTTTTTTGTCCGCGGCGAGACATCGACACGGTCGGGCGTACATTGCGTCCGACGTTCGAACGCAAAATTTGTATAGGCGAGGCGGAGAAATTTAATAATCAATTGGGCATACGGAGCGCGATATCGCGTCTTCGTCAAATTTAAATTGTGTTTCAGGAATTATTAAAATAAATACGCGCGCGGGGTACGACCTTCCGGAAAGCGGATGTCGGAGGTCGACGAAATGGAGGTGCGCAGCGAGGCCTCCGTCAGCGTCGGGAGTGAGCCGGAAATGGGGGATAAGGAGGATAGCGTTGGAACTTTCCCCGCCGGTGGGACGGCCCCGATAGATCTCCAGACCATAGTAAATTTAATAAAAGACATGAGGGCTCAGGGTGAGCGATTAGAGGGCCAAATGGGGGTAATGAGGGATGAAGCGAGGGCTCAGAGTGTGCAAATGGGGGTAATGAGGGACGAAGCGAGGGCTCGGAGTGAAAAATTGGGGGCAAGGAGGGACGAAGCGAGGGCTCGGAGTGAAAAATTGGGAATCGGGAGAGTGCAAAACCAAATTACGGACAGACTGGGGAAATTTGAGGGTAAAGTAGAAACTAAAAAGGGGGCACAGGAGAAGCCAAAGGTGGCAAAAATTGAATCGGAACGGGGGGAAGCTAGATTGGGAACAGGAGAGAGTACGGCCCATGCAGATGTGCACGGGGCTCAGGAGCCGGGAATGGCAAAATTGGGAATTGCACAGGGAATGGCAATTGAAGTAAATAGGGAGACTGCAGGTGCAGAGGTGGATGGGGAATGTCCACAGGTGGATGAGGAATGTGTACAGGTAGAGGGGGAATGCCTGCAGGTAAACGTGGAGTGTCCACAGGTGAGCAGGGAGTGTCCACAGGTGAGCGGGGAAGGAAATTTGGAATGTGAGAGTTGGAATGGGGAATGTTTCCCACATTCTGGCCTGGTTGTTTATCGGGACCGTGTGGATGTCACAACACCCCAACCGGGGGATGAATTTGGAATTGTGCAGCACCAGGGCGGTGGTGCGGAGCAAGAGGGGGTAGAGTTTTTGGGGGTCCGTGCAATGGAGCCGGACCAGGTATTTATTGGGGATATTGATCAAAGCCTGGCGGGGCCAGGAATGATTTGTAATGATGAGGATGATTTGATCCAGCGGCTGGAGACCTGTGACAGTCCCATGGAGGTAGAGCTTGTTCAGGCCCAAAGGAGTCTGGGGGAAGAGGTGAGTTGGTCCAAGGAGGTGGTTGGAATGACCGAGGGGACGCTCACTGTACACTGCTATTTGGAAACAGAGGCTCCAAAATTGGACAACCAGTTGGGGGAGTGTGTTGGCTCCGGGCTGGATTTGGATCTTGGAGGATCGGGAGATAGAGCTTCTGGAGATTTGGTCCCTGTAGGGAATTTGGATCAACTGCAGGGAGGGGCAGAACAACCGGTGGTAGAGGTTGTTCCCTGCAGCTGCGGGTTGGCAATGGGAATGAAAATTTGTAAAATAAAATTTAAAATAAAATTACAATGGGAACTTGATTTGGAGCAGCCATGGTTGGGATTGGTCCCCGGGCTGCGGGATTTGGACATGGAGAGGTCATGGGTGATGGCCTCGGGCAAAAGTTGCCCCTTTCAAAATTTGGGTATGCCGGCCAGCTGGGGGGCTGTGATGGCGAGATTTGGACGTGGGGTCCAGCCTTGGGTGTCGAGGTACGACCTGGGTCCCACGGGGGGTCTGGTGGAGTGTGGCGTCCCTTGTCCGTCGGGGCGCCGTCCGAGCTGGTGGCTCGGGCCGGCAGGGTCACCGGACCCTGGTGGGGGTTAAGACCTCCAGGGAGGTCCGAGGTGGTTTCTCAAGCCTGGGATGGCAAATATTGAGGACCACTAGGGGGAGGTGTTGTGGGTCGCGCTTTGGTGGTGGCACTGTGGACGGCCAACTTGGGACTGATGTGGTGACCACCCGGGCATGCGGCCTGGCACTCTCCTCCAAGGACTCTGGGACAACCAGCATGTGGTGACCTGGCATGGTGGTTGGTCTATGGACGCGGGTCAAACCGAATGGACAGGGATGGAGATAGCCTGCCGGACAACCATTGGGGCATCTGTGGAACGTGATGGTGTGAGTGACCTTCCACAGATGCTCCGTTATGATTTATGGACTCTCGGGTTGGGAAGAGAGCCATGGGGATGTGAATCGGGAGATGTGTAACGCGCCGAGCATATGGGCCATGCTCGGCTGGCATGTGTATGGCAAAGCATCCTTCTTTGGTGAGGTGAGTGAAATGTGACAAATGGTTGGCATGGGTAATCTGTGGGTTAGATGGAAATTTAAGGGTGGATTTTGAAATGCCATGGTGGACACTGTACAGTGACGCCATTATTGATCCAGGTGTGTAGACCAAAGTGTTGGAGGCTGTGATTAAATTAATAGGGTAGCAAGACACAGCTTTCAACTGGTTGCGGGGGCAACTGTGCTGATATTTGGGACGCGGGATGATGGGGATGTAGTTGTGTAGCCTGAGGGTCAACGTGGTGCTGTGCGTGTCCGAGGTGTGTGGACCATGTCTTCTGGGTGGGTCTCCTGGTGGAGCATGGCTGTTGACTGGACCTTGGTGTGGTCAAGTGTGGGTGAGCACTGGGGGGCTGCAGTTCTGTAGTCGGACTGGGGGATGATGGGGAGGTGCAGGGGACGTGGCTGTAGGGATGCCACGCACTGCGACCGTGCCCCCCAGGGCCGAGGTTGTGTGTGCGGTAGTGTGTGTTGTGGCAGCAAGTGCTCACCACATTGGCCAGCTGGGGCTGCTGCAGCTGTGTTCCTCGCAGGGGGGCCGAAGGATGGATGGTGGGTCGCACCCTTATGGACACTCATGGGCCATGTTGGCGTTTTGACTGCTCACCTTGTCCCGGTGACCCTTGCACGGTAGAGGTGCAGAGCTGTCGTGGCCACAGGTAGTTGTGTAGTGATGATCACCGTTGGATGCGGATCCACATACCTGCCAGTGTAGTGGGGACAAAAGAGAAATTTGGAAGTATTTGGTAGGCCCAATGTGAAATTTTGGGAATTGTATGGGTGGATTGCACCTTTGAATCTGACCAACCTGCAACTACCTGCACTTGAGGTGAGTGTTTTGAGGAGTACTGTCCCAGGCTTCAGGATTTGCTTTGGAAATTGGGGACATGTAAATTGGAGTTGGGAGGCGGGTGAGAGTGATGACATGGCCGGTGAGGGGATGGAATGGGAGCCACACAGTGTCTTGTGGGTGGCGTATGTTTTTGTATTGTGGTTAGGTGTTTTGATGTGGTCGTGAGAGTGGAACCTGGAGAGTGAGTGATGATTATTGGAGATAATGAGGGGCGATAAATTGTGCTTTTTGGAAATGTGCTAATGGAAAGGTGTAAGGATTTAATGATTCGAACTGTGAATGGGATTTCACATTGGCAGGCCATGGCAAGCCTTGTAACACCTTTTACACCATCTATGAATTGTACTGAATTGTGCTGAGTTGTGTGGAGAATTGAATGGCAGCGGGGGAGGAAGTGTGTTTTGGGGACCATGGGTGGGGAAGGTGTGTGTGTCCGCAGGTACAGAGCAAGCTCTGAGGAGCGATGCCTGCGGGCCCCCCTCTGCGGCAATTACCCCTGGCAGCCGGTGGTAACTGGAAATTGGAGCTCGTCGGTGGAGGGTCTGGTTGGGCGCCGCGGGGTGAGGAAGTCCCCCGGTGACCCGTGTTGCTGCGCGAAAGCAGGAGGCAAAGGAGCCTGGTGTGTGTGGAGACCCTCACCGGCGAGGTAACGGCGGAAAGGGGCTGTTGGGCTGTCACGGGGCCAAGAGGTAAAGGGGGGGGGGGGCAATGAATTTGTAAGTCGGTTGACTTGTTTTTGGGACTGCGGGCACCACAGCCTGATGCGCCCCCACCATCTTTTGTGCGGTACCTCCCCGCTGCCTAGTTGAGGAATGCACACACACGTGAATGACATCAATGCCATGGTCCTGCAGGGGGTGTATTGAAATAAGTGCTTTGTTGATTTTTGAAATGCCTTGATGACCTATGGAATGAGAATGAGTGGTTAAGGGGTCTGTGTTGCATGAATGTGGGCGAAATCCACCGAGCCGTGTCACTCACCTGTAACATCTGGACAGGGCCCGAGGAAATTTAGGGGGATGCATTGGGGATGGCCCCGCAGGTAAGGTTGAGTCTTGTGGCATCCACCGGGGGGACGCGGTCTGTAGACCGGGGTATGTACAAAGGTTAGAGTTTTGAGTTTTGGAAAGATGGTTAAGTTTTGTGGTTAAGTTAGTGTTGTGTGTTGTTGTTTCCTCCCTCCACAGGAACAACGAAGAAGATGTACATACTTGCATGATGGTTAAGGGGTTCAGCATGTTAAGGAAGTGTAGGTAGGTAGTCCGACTCACTTCCCACAGCCCTTCCTGATTTATTTCATAGGTTAATTAAGTGTGTGACAGTAAGTGTTAAGGCTGGAATGGTAGCCCTGCGGTGAACCTTGCAGGAGCTACGGTTCCAGGGGGGGGGCTGTGTTATGAATTTGGTAATGCAACATCTAGAGCTAGGTAGATCTGAATAGGTAGGTATTCGGCTGTCGTGACAGGGACTCTACATGTAATAAGTTATTGATGTTCAGGCGGTTGTCGGGGTAAGATGTATGAGTGTGGATCTACCTGGAGATTCGAGTGTTAAATAGTGAGGGATTAAAGGTAACGCCCCTGTGAGTATCACCTAGTAATCAAACCTTTGTCCTTTATGGCACTGCAAACCACATAAACATTAGTTAGGTCCTTAGTGCAACATTAAATAATTCCCTTTCCCTGACATTGACTTCGTAATAAATGGGCACCACCAGGCCAAGAACACCGCCACAATACACCGCCACCGTTTACACCTCCAAGGCCTACAAACCTCGCCTGCGCACCTCAAAGGCCTACCAACCTCGCTGGCACGTGTTACACCAGGACCGCGGGGTCACGGACGGGAGATGTCAGGAGTCGCATGCCGCAGAGGGCGTGACCTGGGCGAGTTGGGAGGCTATGATTGGCTGAGGAGCGCGCCAATGTGACGTCATCGGCCACCAATATAGGCGACGGTCGGACGCCATTTCGGGAGTTCGAGTGGAGTCCAGAGTTGAGAGAGTGAGTCGCAGAGTTCGTTGTTACAGTTCCGTACCAGAGTTCGTGGCAGTTGGCACAGGACACGGTTCGTTGCACAGTTCATCGGAGTTGGCACAGGACACGGTTCGTTGAACATTCGTGACCACAGCTCGTTGCAGTTGGCACTTGGTTTTGGTTGCTTCGTGCAGCCCTGCGGTGGACCGTTGGAGCAAAGGAGCTCGTGGTGTGTGTGGGCCGTTGGATCGACGAGGCCTGGTGGCGCTTGGAGGCGGACGCAGAGGGCCGTGGAACTTGGAGCGAGGTGTGCGATCGGGCCGAAAGGAGCGGTGTTGGACGGCAGCCACAAAGACGACGAAAGACCAGATAAGCCCGAATCCGCGTACATTTTGAACGACGTGACGTGTTCTTTTCGTAATTAATCTCCCTCGTTTTGTGTTTGATATCAGTCGTGTGGGGACGTCCCGATTTAGTTATTAGTATTACCGGCGCGTGTTTTTTCACTGTTATTACTTTAAAATAATAAATCCTTATATTATTTTCTGTACATATTTGAACGCAGTTTCCTGGGTGTTTCATTTTAATAGATAAGGCTGTGGAGCTCGTTGCGTCTGGCCTCCCGCGCGTTTAACTTTGTGTTGAGCTTGAATCCGCCATTGAGTTTTCGCCTCGGGAGTGTAAAGTCTCGCAATCGGTCATCCGTGTTACCCTACGGTGTTCACCAAGGGTAGTCACGCGACAATATGTTGCAGTGTGATCCAGGCAAATGGTCACATAAATTTCCTTGGTGAAGGTAAGCATTCATCTCCAAGTTACACGGGAGAATGTCTTCATCATTCTTTGAGAAAGAGGGTGTATGCCATGATTAACTTCATTTTTAGCCACAAATTTTCTTTCTCGAACTTCTTCCCAATTCCGTTAGCACTCCCTTCAAAATGTGATCTCGTCTTATCCTTATGCTCAGTCACATCTGAATCTGCTTTCCGCACACACTGAATCAGATAGGGTACATCTTACCATGAAATCAGCATAATCATGTATATCTTCCGACAGTTTCACATTCAACAATTTGTTGTTTTTCCTTAACACATTCAAAAAGTTATATTCATTTATATGCGTCACACAAATAATATTCAATCAGGTATGTATTTCACTACTAAACTAAGAATAGCATCCACAATTGCTTTCAGGTTAATATAGTTCAAAAATTAACTCATGCAGGTATTTTAGCACTACTCTAAGAAAATAAATTGTATATGATTACAATCACAAACGGGAATATCTAATTCCCAACAACAATTTTCCCAAACCAACAAATTAAGCATAATGTATTATTACCATAATTCCTCTCCACTTTTCTTTTTCCTTTTTTTTTTTTTTTTTTTTTTTTTTTTCCTAACAGTGTGTCACTCGTGGTGATATGAGTTCACTGATATTGTAATTGACACAACTCTTGTAATTGACACAACTCATAACATTGTCGTTATGCCATTATCTTAATTCTACTGTATTCATTTGCAACATCACTTGATTTAATCTTTTAATCTCAGTATTTATGTCGCCATAAACGTCTTCCTTTTCTGGTTCCACATTTCTTTCCTCATTTGTCACTTCATGCGTTATCATCGTGTTGTTGGTTACCTTATTCAAACACACCGTCACTAAGACTTTCAAGCAAGCCACCACTAAAACAATTGCCAATATAACTACTAAACCAACAAACAAATATTGGAGTATCTTAGATACCGCCCCTCCAAATGTGTTTCCCAACCATGCAAAGGCACCCCCTTTTATATAATCGTGGTATCTTGCTCCCTCTTGTCTGATTGTATCGGCTATGTTATAAATTTCTTCTGACTCATCAGGTATGTACGTACAGCAATCTGTACCAATGACTGCACATGTACCTCCTTTTTCTGCTAACAGCATATCTAATGCCATACGATTTTGTAATGCCATCGTTCTTGTTGCTGCCAGCTCTCTTGTAAGTTTTTCCAATCCACTTGCTGTTTTATTTGCCAACTTCTCCATAGCCAATGCCATGTGCCTGAGTTCTCGCCCTGCCTTCCAGGTTCCATAAAATGGAAATATTACCATTCCAATCCATTCCCCCATGCTAATAGTTCTTTTCTGCCTAGAATGCAGGATATGCGTTGGTGACTTTGTTAACAGGCGCATGTGTGGAAGCACAAACACAAGAAAACATGATCCTGACCATGTCAGTGGGAGATACGCATACGCCTTGTGTCCACATATAAAATATGTATTATTATAGGTCCATGTCGTATCTGACATCCAAGTTCCTTCCCAATACAAAGATATCATCTTTAAGCTAGTGTCCTTTACTGGGACAAGCAATCTCATATAGCCCAACTCGTAACTATAATGGTGGCAGGTGGAGTTTCCCATCAACTTATTATTCTCTGTGGTTCGATGTCGGATGAAACATAGGAGCCCTTTTATTTGTTGTTGAATAGTTACGTAAGGGGGCATAACTTCATTGTCATATTTAGGCCTATAACTGTCTTCAAATTCCTCACATTGATATCCCCCTTTTTCCCAACTAGCATCCCCTAGCATCATCGACATTGGTAAATCAGGTCGTATTGTTGCTACCAACCTCTGTGGGAAGCGACTACATAATTCATCCCAACCAAAAGGAACTGCCTCCAATGGTACTCCGTTCTCACTAGAATGCGGCATTTGTGTGCATATCCAACAATTACTTTCATTTGCTATATCAGCCCTTGTGTGGGCTAAATGTAAAAAAGTATTAATCCCGTGTAATCCATCGGGTTCTAAAGGTGTGTCCCTTTCTTCCATTAAACTTCTTTTTTGCTTATGTCGTCCCGCATAATCATATATCTGTATGTCGGCCACCAATGTTGCGTTTTGTTCTCTTATTACCCCGAAACAATGTATGCAACACAGAGTCCCCACTACAAGAGAACTCATTCCTAGGATGAATATCACCATTTTCAAGGAGTATCCGAAGTAGAAGTCTCTGTTTTCCCCTGAT
Organism: Myxine glutinosa; assembly: GCF_964187855.1. Taxonomy (NCBI): domain Eukaryota; kingdom Metazoa; phylum Chordata; class Myxini; order Myxiniformes; family Myxinidae; genus Myxine; species Myxine glutinosa. The sequence goes on along the minus strand of NC_136262.1, from coordinate 255,940,171 downwards.
TTGTCGGCTTGTCTTGATAAGGTCTTTCCCTTTGTCCCACCTGTAGCCATCTGTAAAACATGTGAGCTACCCCTTGTATATGTTCACACCTCTAACATAATTATATGTCCATGACATTCAACATTATATACCAAACTTCCTAACCTTTGTAAGCTTCCTAACAGGTAAATAAAGAAAAATCCCTTAATATGTAGCATAAATCCGATTATTTGTCTTACCCTGATCCCCCTATCTCCCGGGGTTGAACTCAATCCCCTTGGTCATGAGTGTAGTTGTGATACAATTTTTTACTCATGTTGTATTAATATCAGCCGGTAATTGTATGTCATGTAGGCAAATAAATGTCACTATCCCAAGTAGGAATATCACATGTTGAAAATGTAATGTTTATCAATGCAAGGGGTGTTAAAATGTAATTCAAATGACTGTAAATCACAACTATCATTTATCTGCCACTGAATGTTCTGCTGGGCTGCTAGGTGCAGCCTCATTTTCTGTGGGATCGTCCACCTTAGCCCCATGTGCTTGTTTGCAATGAGGGGCATGAATCCAACTTTCTATTTTGGGTCCATATTTTTCCTATTCTTATCAATATCCTATGGCTTGTCATTTCGTTCCAAGATACCGCAACCAAAGGTTTTAACCAAAGCTCTACCAAACTATTTCCAATTTGAACAAAAATGCCAGTGAAACGATGATTCGAAGAATTAACTTCAAGGGGTCAATAAATTTATTCTATAGCCAGATCTAATTTTCCCATCCAATAGTTTTCCTTGCCACAGTTTGCCTTGCCCTATGATGTCACATTGAAATTACCCTTTCAGTTCCCACCATAATTTATCCAAATTTGACTACACACCCATTTGCATGTCAGTCGACCACTGACCTATCAATCATGCGGAACACTAGTCCGAAATTCCCACCTGATCATCATGTGACCCTTGCCACTTGGTTTCAAAAATTTGCAAAGCAATTGTTCCAACTTTGTAAATTTAAAATTGTGTGCCCAACATAAAAGATCCAATTTCGGCATGTGATCAATTAATTACTAATTTGCTTACAAGCAAAAGAAAAAAATGAATAATTCTTGCTCCGAAAACTTTTCAGACCCAAGAATCATCGACAGTTATTCATGTTTGTCCAGTAATCTAATTTGTTGAGGCCAATCGTCATTTGGGATTTGTCGCAATGAAGGCCTAATCATTGTCTGAGGTACCGGTAAGCACTGGTACCCTTGATCTTGGTTTGCCCCATGAACTTGTCTTCCTGTTGACATACGGACATCTTCTTCTCCAATGTCCCATCTTTCCACACTCGAAACACCGGTTTCTGTCGTTGCCTGATCTGTGCACCTGTGCACTTGTATTGCTGGGCTGCATCTCTACATCCCTGAGTTGCCACTGCAATCTCTCGTTATCTCCTGAAACACGAAAAAATTCTCTGTACCGTCCTTTTTGGGGAGACAACTGGAAATCAGATGGGACAACTGTCACTTTCATTCCTAATTTCGAGGGCAGTTGTGCATTTGTCTCCTCCTCTGTATCCTGTATCCATTTTATTTTAAGTTCTAGATCCGTTATCCGTTCTTGCTGTTCCCGTTGTCTGGATTCACCATCCCAAAGATGGAATGCAAGCCAGTCTACCGTTAGATTCTGTCTCTTCCTGGCTTTCAATCTTTGTTCCAATCTTTCCAATCGACTTCGCTCAAATGTACCATCTCTTGGAAACTCCTCATCATGTCCCTTTGTCCACAAATACCAATTCTCGACCTGCCTTATAGCTTCGGCACCATAACGGTCGTACATATGATGTGTACAAGTACCTTTTTGTGGAATCTCTGGTTGTCCTTGTGTATTCTTGCAGGCTCCATTTCCCATTCTGCCTTTTATCAAAGTAGCGTTGGATGTGTTGTAGCTTGTTCCAGGTTCCTCTAAAGCTTCACTCGTACCTCCAGGAAGGATCTCTCCACCTGTTCACACGGTGATTTCCAGAGAGTCTCCCTCAGCTGTGGCTTTTGCACAATCCAATCTCACAGATCAGTATTTGCAGATGAGCCGGAGGGTCAGTATGAAATGGGTGAATCCTCAGGTGTCCGCTCTGTTGACGGGGAAATCACACAATGGTAACCGCACATACGTATATATCTGTATATAAACTCACCACCTTGCTCAATTTTCCCAGGTTGTCTCCACATTGATAATATCTCGCAAAGATATCAAAGCTTCTTTCTTGAGACCGCATTTTCATCAATCAAACAATCAATATATTCAATTCAATTTATTCAGTTCAATTTATTCAGTTAAATTTATTCAATTAAATTCAATCAATTAGATTCAATCAGTGAAGAATATCCAATCATATCATTCAACTTCTTCCATAAGTGTGAAGAATATCCAATCATATCATTCAACTTCTTCCTGAGTGTGAAGAATATCCAATCATATCATTCAACCTCTTCCTGAGTGTGAAGAATATCCAATCATATCATTCAACCTCTTCCTGAGTGTGAAGAATATCCAATCATATCATTCAACTTCTTCCTGAGTGTGAAGAATATCCAATCATATCATTCAACTTCTTCCTGAGTGTGAAGAATATCCAATCATATCATTCAACTTCTTCCTGAGTGTGAAGAATATCCAATCATATCATTCAACTTCTTCCTGAGTGTGAAGAATATCCAATCATATCATTCAACTTCTTCCTGAGTGTGAAGAATATCCAATCATATCATTCAACTTCTTCCATAAGTGTGAAGAATATCCAATCATATCATTCAACTTCTTCCTGAGTGTGAAGAATATCCAATCATATCATTCAACCTCTTCCTGAGTGTGAAGAATATCCAATCATATCATTCAACCTCTTCCTGAGTGTGAAGAATATCCAATCATATCATTCAACTTCTTCCTGAGTGTGAAGAATATCCAATCATATCATTCAACCTCTTCCTGAGTGTGAAGAATATCCAATCATATCATTCAACCTCTTCCTGAGTGTGAAGAATATCCAATCATATCATTCAACTTCTTCCTGAGTGTGAAGAATATCCAATCATATCATTCAACCTCTTCCTGAGTGTGAAGAATATCCAATCATATCATTCAACTTCTTCCTGAGTGTGAAGAATATCCAATCATATCATTCAACTTCTTCCTGAGTGTGAAGAATATCCAATCATATCATTCAACTTCTTCCTGAGTGTGAAGAATATCCAATCATATCATTCAACTTCTTCCTGAGTGTGAAGAATATCCAATCATATCATTCAACTTCTTCCTGAGTGTGAAGAATATCCAATCATATCATTCAACCTCTTCCTGAGTGTGAAGAATATCCAATCATATCATTCAACTTCTTCCTGAGTGTGAAGAATATCCAATCATATCATTCAACTTCTTCCTGAGTGTGAAGAATATCCAATCATATCATTCAACTTCTTCCATAAGTGTGAAGAATATCCAATCATATCATTCAACTTCTTCCTGAGTGTGAAGAATATCCAATCATATCATTCAACTTCTTCCTGAGTGTGAAGAATATCCAATCATATCATTCAACTTCTTCCTGAGTGTGAAGAATATCCAATCATATCATTCAACTTCTTCCTGAGTGTGAAGAATATCCAATCATATCATTCAACTTCTTCCTGAGTGTGAAGAATATACAATCATATCATTCAACCTCTTCCTGAGTGTGAAGAATATCCAATCATATCATTCAACCTCTTCCTGAGTGTGAAGAATATCCAATCATATCATTCAACCTCTTCCTGAGTGTGAAGAATATCCAATCATATCATTCAACTTCTTCCTGAGTGTGAAGAATATCCAATCATATCATTCAACTTCTTCCTGAGTGTGAAGAATATCCAATCATATCATTCAACTTCTTCCATAAGTGTGAAGAATATCCAATCATATCATTCAACTTCTTCCTGAGTGTGAAGAATATCCAATCATATCATTCAACCTCTTCCTGAGTGTGAAGAATATCCAATCATATCATTCAACCTCTTCCTGAGTGTGAAGAATATCCAATCATATCATTCAACTTCTTCCTGAGTGTGAAGAATATCCAATCATATCATTCAACCTCTTCCTGAGTGTGAAGAATATCCAATCATATCATTCAACCTCTTCCTGAGTGTGAAGAATATCCAATCATATCATTCAACTTCTTCCTGAGTGTGAAGAATATCCAATCATATCATTCAACCTCTTCCTGAGTGTGAAGAATATCCAATCATATCATTCAACTTCTTCCTGAGTGTGAAGAATATCCAATCATATCATTCAACTTCTTCCTGAGTGTGAAGAATATCCAATCATATCATTCAACTTCTTCCTGAGTGTGAAGAATATCCAATCATATCATTCAACCTCTTCCTGAGTGTGACGAATATCCAATCATATCATTCAACCTCTTCCTGAGTGTGAAGAATATCCAATCATATCATTCAACCTCTTCCTGAGTGTGAAGAATATCCAATCATATCATTCAACTTCTTCCTGAGTGTGAAGAATATCCAATCATATCATTCAACCTCTTCCTGAGTGTGAAGAATATCCAATCATATCATTCAACTTCTTCCATAAGTGTGAAGAATATCCAATCATATCATTCAACTTCTTCATTCGCACGCACGTTCATTCGTTCGCACGTTCATTCGCACGCCGAGCAAGTCGCGTGCTTTGAGCAAGTGCAAAAATATCTGTATATAAAATTCCATTGCCCGCTGCCTTAATCGCACACCCTGAGCGGGCAACGTTTACAAGTGCTAAGCAAATGTGCGTGTGCAAACAGGTGTACGCGCGTTTCTTAGTGACGCGTGTCAGACGAACTGGCGCATTTATTTACACAGCGAAAAAACCCGTATTTACAGATCGCTAGAGAAAAAACACGAATAATAGATAAACCCGTGTGTAAGACCTCTCCCAAATTTTGTCCGCTCATTCACTTTTCCTGATTCGCATCAAGGATCTCCATCATCAGACAGCGTACTTAATTCCGCATTTTAATGAGAATTCAACAGGATTTTACGACTCAAAAGAAAAAGAACGAGCAGACCTTTTGCAGGACGATCGTTACAAAAATCGTTACATATATTAAAGTATTTATAATGTCGACAAATCATATCTTAATTCTTACAAAATTTGGTTCTTTGAATAAATCACAGCACCGGGAGAACCAGCTCAAAAAAATGGATCTTTGTGTTTATTCAGCACCCTAGTAATTGGTTCTTTGTGTACTAATTACACAGCACCCAGGCCCCGCTCATATGGATCTTTGTGCAGCGCTGCACAGCACCTGAGCAAAAGGGGTTTCATCTACATTTTCCTTATCCGGTGTACCATCCGTGATATTTGTTTGCTCATTCACTATTCCTGATTCGTCATCAAGGATCTCCATCATCACACAGCGTACTTAATTCCGCATTTTAATGAGAATTCAACAGGAATTTACGACTCAAAGGAAAAAGAACGAGCAGACATTTTGCAGGACGATAACTGGAATTAGTCGTGAAAATATATCCAAAATACACAAAAATACACACCCACACAAATAAACAACATTTATTCCGTTTAACAGAACAAACATTTCCTCTATCATGACATGCATGTCTTCAAAATTATATGATCAAGAGAAAAAGTAAAATTAATTAAAAACTGCGGGCAGTGATGATCCGGGGACCATACCGCTCCATCCTGATTGGACGAGTGCGTGCTAGAGTCGTTAACAACGACAGTCCAGATCCGATTGTTCAAAATTTCAACTCAATCGATCGAAAAATGAACGCAGGGATGCATTTTAAAGGTGCAGTGGCACTAACTGAGTTGCCACGAATATGGCCACGAAATTGCCAATATGGCCATCACACAATATTTTCCTTAATCAATTGGCTCATAGCATAACCAATCTGCAAGTATTTCATCCGAAGATGTATCTCTGAGGACTTTTAATTAAATAAGTCATTTATAAATCAACAAGTTAATTTATTAAATGATTAATCAATAAATCAATATTTTCCTTGACAGCCACATCACTTGGTCAGTGTCATGTCCAAATATCAGCTTCCTTACTCAAAAGGTGCCTGAGTTAATGTAATGTAATTACTGTAATAAGATTACTGCAATTACTGTAATGATTACTGTAATTACTGTAATTACCGGAACTGTAATTACTGTAATTACCTCAGGTAATTACTGTAATGTAATTACTGTAATTTAATAAGAAATGTAATTAATTAAATAAGTACTTCATTAATCGCTCATAATTAAATAACTCGTGAATTCTTATCCGATTTACTTAACATTTGAGTGTCCCCAAAACGTTGGAGCAAAACGTTGCAACAACGAAAGTGAAACGTTGTAGCGACGTTGTGGAAACGTTAGCAAAACTCAACATTTGAATGTTCCCAAAACGTTGGAGCAAAACGTTGCAACAACGAAAGTGAAACGTTGTAGCGACGTTGTGGAAACGTTAGCAAAACCCAACATTTGAATGTTCCCAAAACGTTGGAGCAAAACGTTGCAACAACGAAAGTGAAACGTTGTAGCGACGTTGTGGAAACGTCAGCAAAACTCAACATTTGAATGTTCCCAAAACGTTGGAGCAAAACGTTGCAACAACGAAAGTGAAACGTTGTAGCGACGTTGTGGAAACGTCAGCAAAACTCAACATTTGAATGTTCCCAAAACGTTGGAGCAAAACGTTGCAACAACGAAAGTGAAACGTTGTAGCGACGTTGTGGAAACGTCAGCAAAACACAACATTTGAATGTTCCCAAAACGTTGGAGCAAAACGTTGCAACAACAAAAGTGAAACGTTGTAGCGACGTTGTGGAAACGTCAGCAAAACTCAACATTTGAATGTTCCCAAAACGTTGGAGCAAAACGTTGCAACAACGAAAGTGAAACGTTGTAGCGACGTTGTGGAAACGTTAGCACAACACAACATTTGAATGTTCCCAAAACGTTGGAGCAAAACGTTGCAACAACGAAAGTGAAACGTTGTAGCGACGTTGTGGAAACGTCAGCAAAACTCAACATTTGAATGTTCCCAAAACGTTGGAGCAAAACGTTGCAACAACGAAAGTGAAACGTTGTAGCGACGTTGTGGAAACGTTAGCACAACCCAACATTTGAATGTTCCCAATTTATCCCATTAAAATCCCATTAAATCCCATTAAAATCTTCAGACAAACCACTAGCAATATTATTCCTAGGACTAAAATTACCAGGACCATTATCAAACATTTATCAAAATATTAGGACCATCATCAAACCAATGAATGACTCAATCCTTTAATGACTACATCCAAACCCAGACATTTTGAGTTCCATAACTTTAATACTTCAAATTTTCCATTCCTTCCCTTCCTGATCCTTAGATGTAGGGATGGGTTCTTTTTAGGATCATGTTGCATCGAGCATTATTTTCCAAAACAGTGTGAACATTAAACCACACCATTACCTCTGACATCCCACCATTTACACCAGCTTTCCCATGATGTCGCGATATGACCCCATAATCCCACAAAACTCTTCGTTGCTTTGACATCCAATATGAAAATTCTCATTTAACCCGTTCAAAGAACGTCCATTTCGCTAAATCGAACCAACCACAACCTTCGCCATTAATATCTATTGTAAGCGTGCCGAATCAGTAAGCATCACCCCTCCTATGAGCCTCGACCAGAGGGTGGTTGTTACTCACAAACACTCGTCGCTAGCTGTTCCATTGTCTGCCGATTCCCACTCTGCTGCCGATTTCCACTGAGCCATCAGAGTGGAATTTGTAATTTTTTTATTTCTCTGAGCTCATGAAAGTGGTGACAATGGGTGGTCTGCCATTGCTTTCCACAAAAGTATCTTTCACCTTTCAATAAAATATTTGTACCAACCAAATCTGCGAGTATGGGGCGCAGAGAAAATACACAAAAAGCAACAGCCCTGGCTTTGCTTCCTGGAAGCTTCCTGCAAAACGCTTTGCTTCTCGCAAAACGTCCGCCTATGGGAACTAGAGGGAGGGGAGGGAGAAGGAGCGGGAGCAAGAGACAGGGTGCCGGAATGGACATGAGGGACAATGAGGGACAGTGAGGGAGTGTTGGTATGCAATTTTCATCCAATCGCCATCTTTCACAATAATTCTGGACTGGCATGAGGTGGGGTATTCTGTCATGAATTTATTTGTTGATCGAACGAGTTTTAGACATGGCGGGAAAACTGAAAAAAAAAATTCTCTCCTCCACCCTCTTTTTTTTTTTTTTTTTTTTTACTTTGGACCCACGGCTTTCGTCCTACACAATTCCGTTTAATTTGTCTAAATCCGACCAGTCGTTCCAAAGATATAAGCCGTTTTGTCGCAATACCATAAATTGGAATGAGGTAAAATATATATATATAAATATAATTCCATTTCCCGGCTCCCTGTCGCACGCCGAGCAAGTCGCGTGTTTTGAACAAGTGCAAAAAAAACCTACTTTACACGTGTACGGGTGTGTAAACGAGTGTACCGGCCTTACACGTCTTGGAAGCAAATGGTCGCATGGTGCACGCATGCTCCGTTTGCTCCCAGGTCACAGTAAGGCCCTTAATGACCAGCGCCGACCTGGTGCATTTTATTTAGACAGCGCAAAAATACGTATTTACAGAAATCATTTAGAAAAACACGAATAATAGCTACAGTCGTTTATCGAAGTACCATTCGTGATGGGTCACGCCACCTATATCGCGGCATCGGTGCGCACGGAACCCCCAGGACCACCTCCTCCCCCATGTATGTACAAAACTATTTCCAAGTTCGTAAATCATATTGGACAAAAACAAGCCACACTCACCTTTTAAAGACTTGTTTGTACAATTGATGTCAGCGGTGCCTCCAAATTGTAGGGGAAGTATTGTGGGAGACTCAAGACTCCAATGACCAGACACAGGTTTTACAAAAGGTCTGGTTTATTAACTGGTTATTCACTTCATTCCTTTACCAAATAATACCGCTTAATTCAATGGACCAGGTTAACTCTTTTCGCATGGTCCTTCTCGTTCGGCCGATGTTCCTCCGCCACTCCCGTCGGGCAGAGGGTCTGATGATGAGTCCTCGTCCGTTCCGTCGGTCAGAGCTTCTGCTCACAAGTCTCCTTGACTCAACGTTTGCTCTCGTTTATATGGACAAACTGGACTTAATCCCCTGTCCGCTGAACGTTAATCCTTTCTCCGCTAATGCCCCAAGGTCATGCATGCACCAAGTCCTGGCATCAGCTCGCTCCCCCCCTGCTGCGAGTTCCGTTTACCAAACGATAGGGGGGTGCTCCAGCCAGGGGCTGTGACCAGGTGGACAAGAGATTACCATGTGCGTGCACATTCTTGGCATCCATTTACGAAATCGTTACCAGTCTTTACTCAATAAGTTACACTGAGTTACACTTCCACAATCGAGATGCAGAAAAACTGCATCAGCAGCAGAGCCACACCTTCAGCCAACATGAACACCTGCATCGAGATGCAGAAAAACTGCATCAGCAGCAGAGTCACACCTTCAGCCAACATGAACACCTGCATCGAGATGCAGAAAAACTGCATCAGCAGCAGAGCCACACCTTCAGCCAACATGAACACCTGCATCGAGATACAGAAAAACTGCATCAGCAGCAGAGCCACACCTTCGGCCAACATGAACACCTGCATCGAGATGCAAAAAAACTGCATCAGCAGCAGAGCCACACCTTCAGCCAACATGAACATCTGCATCGAGAAGCAGAAAAACTGCATCAGTAGCAGAGCCACACCTTCAGCCAACATGAACACCTGCATCGAGATGCAGAAAAACTGCATCAGCTGCAGAGCCAAACCTTCAGCCAACATGAACACCTGCATCGAGATGCAGAAAAACTGCATCAGCAGCAGAGCCACACCTTCAGCCAACATGAACACCTGCATCGAGATGCAGAAAATCTGCATCAGCAGCACAGCCACACCTTCAGCCAACATGAACACCTGCATCGAGATGCAGAACAACTGCATCAGCAGCAGAGCCACACCTTCAGCCAACATGAACACCTGCATCGAGATGCAGAAAAACGGCATCAGCGGTAGAGCCACACCTTCAGCCAACATGAACACCTGCACCGAGATGCAGAAAAACTGCATCAGCAGCACAGCCACACCTTCAGCCAACATGAACACCTGCATCGAGATGCAGAAAAACTGCATAAACGATCAGGGCAGAGCGGTCACAGTCAGATTGCCGATGAGGACAGAGTGGTCACAGTCAGATTGCCGATCAGGGCAGAGCGGTCACAGTCAGATTGCCGATCAGGGAAGAGCGGTCACAGTCAGATTGCCAATTAGGGCAGAGCAGTCACAGTCAGATTGTCAATCAGGGCAGAGCGGTCACAGTCAGATTGCCGATCAGGGCAGAGCGCTCACAGTCAGATTTCCGATCAGGGCAGAGCGGTCACAATCATATTGCCGATCAGGACAGAGCGGTCACAGTCAGATTGCCGATCAGGGCAGAGCGGTCACAGTCAGATTGCCGATCAGGGCAGAGCAGTCACAGTCAGATTGCCGATCAGGGCATAGCGGTCTCAGTCAGATTGCCGATCAAGACAGAGCGGTCACAGTCAGATTGCCGATCAGTGAAGAGCAGTCACAGTCAGATTGCCGATCAGGGCAGAGCGGTCACAGTCAGATTGCCGATCAGGGCAGAGCAGTCACAGTCAGATTGCCGATCAGGGCAGAGCGGTCGCAGTCAGATTGCCGATCAGGGCAGAGCAGTCACAGTCAGATTGCCGATCAGGGCAGAGCGGTCACAGTCAGATTGCTGATCAGGGCAGAGCGGTCACAGTCAGATTGCCGATCAGTCCACATGGGTCGGCCCTTTCCCTCTTTTTCTCTCTCCCCCTTTCACCCTCCCTCCCTCTCTCTCTCTTGATCTGTAATGGCCCCGACTTCGTGAAGGCAGGGGGTACACCATCCTGTATGTGGGGGATCTCTGTGTCGCTCCTGTGAGATCGAACAGCTGTCTCCATGCTGCGGGCTTGTTCGAGAGAATTGTCTGGGATTACACAACAACAACAACAACAACAACAACTTTTGGCCAACGTTGGGGCAAGTTGTTGTATTAGCCAAGCTTGTTTTAGCTGTCCACCGACGCAGATCGACCCTAGCTGTCCACCTACGCAGATCGACCCTAGCTGTCCACTGACGCAGGTTGACCCTAGCTGCCAACCAACGCAGATTGACCCTAGCTGTCCACTGACGCAGATCGACCCTAGCTGTCCACCGACGCAGATTGACCCTATCTGTCCACCAACGCAGGTTGACCCTAGCTGCCAACCAACGCAGATTGACCCTAGCTGTCCACTGACGCAGATCGACCCTAGCTGTCCACCAATGCAGATTGACCCTAGCTGTCCACCGACGCAGATTGACCCTAGCTGCCAACCAACGCAGATTGACCCTATCTGTCCACCGACGCAGATCGACCCCAGCTGTCCACCGACGCAGATCGACCCTAGCTGCCAACCGATGCAGATTGACCGGAGCTGCCAACCGACGCAGATTGAGCCTAGCTGTCCACCGATGCAGATTGACCCTAGCTGCCAACCGATGCAGATCGACCCAAGCTGCCAACCGATGCAGATCGACCCGAGCTGCCAACCGACGCAGATTGACCCGAGCTGCCAACCGATGCAGATTGACCCTAGCTGCCAACCGACGCAGATTGACCCTAGCTGCCAACCGATGCAGATCGACCCAAGCTGCCAACCGACGCAGATTGACCCGAGCTGCCAACCGATGCAGATTGACCCTAGCTGCCAACCGATGCAGATCGACCCAAGCTGCCAACCGATGCAGATCGACCCGAGCTGCCAACCGACGCAGATTGACCCGAGCTGCCAACCGATGCAGATTGACCCTAGCTGCCAACCGACGCAGATTGACCCTAGCTGCCAACCGATGCAGATCGACCCAAGCTGCCAACCGACGCAGATTGACCCGAGCTGCCAACCGATGCAGATTGACCCTAGCTGCCAACCGATGCAGATCGACCCTAGCTACCAACCGACGCAGATCGACCCTAGCTGCCAACCGACGCAGATCGACCCTAGCTGCCAACCGATGCAGATCGACCCTAGCTGCCAACCGACGCAGATTGACCCTAGCTGCCAACCGACGCCGATTGACCCGAGCTGCCAACCGACGCAGATTGACCCGAGCTGCCAACCGACGCAGATCGACCCTAGCTGCCAACCGACGCAGATCGACCCTAGCTGCCAACCGATGCAGATTGACCCGAGCTGCCAACCGACGCAGATTGACCCTAGCTGCCAACCGACGCAGATCGACCCTAGCTGCCAACCGACGCAGATTGACCCTAGCTGCCAACCGATGCAGATTGACCCTGGCTGCCAACCGACGCAGATTGACCTTAGCTGCCAACCGACGCAGATCGACCCTAGCTGCCAACCGACGCAGATTGACCCGAGCTGCCAACCGACGCAGATCGACCCGAGCTGCCAACCGACGCAGATCGACCCGAGCTGCCAACCGACGCAAATCGACCCTAGCTGCCAACCGACGCAGATTGACCCTAGCTGCCAACCGACGCAGATTGACCCGAGCTGCCAACCGACGCAGATCGACCCGAGCCTTCACCAGCAAGACATTCTTCATTCCGTATTAAAATTAATTAATTGGGCGGTGAAGAAGATGCATTTTGTCTTGTGTAAAGAGATTAAATGTTTTTAGATTCTTATGCCAGAAAGATAATGGCCTTCAGATGTTATTAGCACACTTCGGTACGGATACATCATTTTACTTAACTCAATATCCCTAATATCCCACTTATTATGTTGGCAGGCTCACCGGGAACACTTTAATCCCTGGTTAATATCAGGTCAGAATTGTATCTCATTCTCCAAGGTATGCAAACTCCACCCAATCAGTTGATCCAATATCTGCAGGGAATAATTATTAAATATTACTGTTTTATTCGATACGACAGCTCATAATATATAATTGCGCAGTTTAATACACTTTTAACAATCTAATTTGGGATGTACATTCTTTAGAGATTTGCTAGTGTAATGTTTTGCAAAAGTCATGATTTTAAACGAACATTTTAATTGCTTACATTATTAGCCTGAATGTAGGGCACATAACGAATTTCAAATAATTGTCGTGTGTGTGTGTGTGTGTGTGTGTGTGTGTGTGTGTGTGTGTGTGTGTGTGTGTGACCTTATTGTGTTATTACTTCCGCCACCAAAGGTGCATGGAGGTTATGTTTTCACCCCTGTCTGTTTGTCCGTTTGTTTGTTTGTTTGTACGTTTGTGAACAAAATATCTCAAAAAGTTGTGGACGGATTCGGACGACATTTGGCAGAGAGGTAGTGTATGTAACGAGGACGAAATGATTCGATTTTGGTGAAGATCCGGATTCGGATCCGGCTACTAGAATTTTCTAAGTGATTCTTCACCATTGGGAGATCGGGCCAAAAAGATACATAGCAGGATATCTCAAAAAGTTGTGGACGGATTCGGACGAAATTTGGTGGACAGGTTGGGTGTCTGACAAGGACAAATAGATTCGATGTTGGTAAAGATCTCAATATTCATTCATTCATATGAGAGTTATTTAATTTTTTAAGTGATTCTTCACCATTGGGAGATCGGGCCAAAACCGATACATAGCAGGATATCTCAAAAAGTTATGGACGGATTTGGACGAAACTTGGTGGACAGGTTGGGTGTCTGACAAGGACAAATAGATTCGATGCTGGTAAAGATCTGAATATTCATTCATTCATATGAGAATTATTTAATTTTTTAAGTGATTCTTCACCATTGGGAGATCGGGCCAAAACCGATACATGGCAGGACATCTCAAAAATTTGTGGACGGATTTGGACGAAACTTGGACAGGTTGGGTGTTTGACAAGGACAAATAGATTCGATTTTGGTGAAGATCTGAATATGGTTTCGGATATGAGAATTATTTCATTTTTTAAGTGATTCTTCACCATTGGGAGAAAGAGCAAAAACCAACATATAACAGGACATCTCAAAAAGTTATGGATGGATTTGGACGAAACTTGTTGGAGAGGTTGTATGTGTGACAGGGAAGAATCGATTCAATTTTGGTGAAGATCTGAATATGGATTCGGATATGAGAATTATTTAATTTTTTAAGTGATTCTTCACCATTGGGAGATATGGCCAAAAACGATACATAGCAGGATATCTCAAAACGTTATGGATGGATTTGGACGAAACTTGTTGGAGACGTTGTATGTGTGACAAGGAAGAATTGATTTAATTTTGGTGATGATCCGGATCCGGCTAGTAGAATTTTTTAAAGTGATTCTTCACCATTGGGAGATCGGGCCAGAACCGATACATAGCAGGATATCTCAAAAAGTTGTGGACGGATTTGGACGAAACTTGGTGGACAGGTTGGGTGTCTGACAAGGACAAATAGATTCGATGTTGGTAAAGATCTGAATATTCATTCATTCATATGAGAATTATTTAATTTTTTAAGTGATTCTTCACCATTGGGACATATGGCCAAAAACGATACATATCAGGATATCTCAAAAAGTTATGGATGGCTTTGGACGAAACTTGTTGGACGGGTTGTGTGTGTGACAAGGAAGAATTGATTTAATTTTGGTGATGATCCGGATCCGACTAGTAGAATTTTTAAGTGATTCTTCACCATTGAGTGATATGGCCAGCCAGGCGGTGGTATGCTCTCTACTGAGTGTCGTTCTAGTTTACATATTAATCCAAAAATTATGGCAAAATAGGCTCAGGTGACTTTCCAATGATTGCAACATTTAACGTTCTTCAAATAATACGTTATTGATAGAATTAATACTGTGGTTGTCATGGTATCTATCTGTACTGTCTGTCTGTTTAGTGTCGCTCAAAATAAAATTCTCATCGTTTGCAAATCCATAATCAGAACTGCAGTGGACAAAGAGGAGGTTGTTAAAGAGAGAAAGCACCACCAAGATGGATACCAAGATATAAAGAGAAAAACAGACGGGGACGAAATTTATAATCACATAAGCAAAAGCCAAATAAACACCTTCAGAAACCATGACAAAGTGCATCATTAAGTGTACAAACTTGCGAAATTCCCAGAATATTGTCCGAAATGATGCGTGCGCATAACAAAGATGTAAGCCCTGGAGCACCATCGTGCATCCCCATATTAGCGATCTTCGCCTTCCTCACTTAATGATTTGCAAGATTTGCACAGGCCAAATTGAACATCACAAGACCCCCGGGACTTCCTTTCCTCCCAAACAGATAGCAAGCTGCAAACGTGCGGCTAACAAGCTAACTACCACCATCTCGTCCACCCACTGAACCACGTACCCACTCCGAGACTCATTATTTTCTTTACCCTCCTCTCACGCCAACCTGGCCCCTTGCTTGACATTGGTCTCCCATCCTCCCAGCCCATTTTCTGTGTAAAAGCAAATCAGGATCTAGCAATTGATTCACTCTGTCTGACACAGATCGCCTGTCTGAGACAGACGTCTGTCGATAATCGAGGAACTAATTAATTACCCCCCCCCCCCCCCCCCCCCCGAGGAGAGAGGGTATTGCATTTGAGTGCGTTTGTCTGTTTGTCCGCACAGAATAAATATGATTTTCTCTGCAACCGTTGGTCCAATTGACAGGGAATTTTCACCATAGGTGCAACACCACCTGTAGAATTTTTAATGATAATTATGACGACACAGGTCACGTGGTTCGGCCGCCATCTTGAAAAAACCGAAAAACTTTGCACCTCCATATCTCCGAAAGCGTTGAATAGAAGAAATTGAGACATGGCTCATTGTAAAGAACTCTCCATGGGGAATAAAATATGTTAATGATGATGTCATAGGTTCCTCCATTATGACGTCATAATTCGACAAGTACAAAACTTCATCTGATCAACAAAATGAAATTTATTGAGCGTCATGTGGGCATAAATTGGTGGAAAAAAAATAATGATGACGTCAACAGTCACGTGGTTCGGCCGCCATCTTGGAAAAACCGAAAAACTCTGCACCTCTATATCTCCGAAAGCGCTGAATAGAAGAAATTGCGACATCGCTCATTGTAAAGAACTCTCCATGGGGAATAAAATATGTTAATGAAGATGTCATAGCTGCCTCCATTATGACGTCATAATTCGACAAGTACAAAACTTCATCCGATCAAGATGAAATTTATTGAACATAATCTAGGAATAAATTAGTTTAGAAAAAAAATAATGATGTCATCGGTCACGTGGTTCGGCCGCCATATTTGTTTTAACACAAAAGCCTTAAAAACCACTGAAAATACATCCTGGCGAGGGTCTGCAATCTCTGATTGCTCTTTCTTGTTTCAATTGCATTTTAGATTTTGAAAACTGGAGAACATGAATCGGAACACAAACTTGCAGTTTAGCAGTACTTTGGTTCCAAATTTGGCAAATTGTATGGAATCTTTTCCCGAGGATGCACGAGCACTCCCAGTAAAGTAATTGCTTCAGCCATTCTGGCAGTGAAACAAAAGTGAAAATCATTTGAAATAGGAAATATACTGTTTTTAGGGTTGTCATAAAGAACACAAACAACAGGCACGAAGAGCTGGTGTTAGTGTAACGGCAAGGCAGTGGCTCAAACTAAGGACCCTTTAAGATCCAAGTGGACACCTCTCGGGAAAGATTTGAATGGACTGAACTTGTCAATGCTCTATGCTCTTTATATGCTGAGCGTCAAGCAAGGAAGCAGCACGTACCATTTTTTAAGTCTGTGGTTTGACTCGAATGTGGTTCGAACCGCCAACATCCCATACTCAGCTGGGTAGAGGATCAGTTGTGTGACTGATTGTGGTGGATAAATAACAGGATGGGTGTGTGTCGTTGGTTGGTATCTCCAAATGTGAGTTTCAGAAGGTGGAAAGGAGTCCTCTCAGGTCTCAAGTATCCACCTAGATGTTAGTAAGGGATCATGATTCATGGACCAAGCCGTGAAGTTTTCTTGTTCTCAAATGTTTGTTCTGAGTTCTCTTTCCAGTATCGTCACCGAGTTCCGGACAGCTTCCAACTATAGTTCGTTTGTAATAATATTCCCATGGATGTTTTTAAGATCTCCATGAGGTTCTTCTCTATCATTCCCACTGGTCCAATTGTACAATTTTTTCACCCTTCAGCTTCCAGGCTCTCTTGACTTCATTTTTCAGATCCTGGTATTTGTTCATTTTCTTGATTTCTGTCTCATTTAGGCCAAAATCGCTGGGTACTGAAACCTCAATGAGCAATGCTGTCTTTTCTTCTTTGTACCTCAGCAATATATCCAGTCACAATGCTTTGTTGTCTATGTTCACTCTTGATGGGATCATTAGGTCATACATTAGCAATACTTCCTTGTTTTCATTTCCAGCCTAAAGTTTGTGTTTTAAAGAGTTTTCTGGGACTGGGATATTGAAGTTTTGCCAGTGGATTACTCGACATACTTTGCTGTGCCTTTGGTTGTACAATTGCTCTGACATGAGCTTTTTTTACATCCTGATAGGAGGTGACTCGTACTTTCTGTTTCTAACCTACACTTATCCGATTGACTCAATCCCATCATTTTCTTGAATCCGTTTGTGTACCTCTTCTTATACAGACTTGGCATTTAATATGGAATATTTTTTTTATTCTTGACTTTGGTTTACTTTCTGAACTCAGTATATCATTCTGGCGAGTTTCTTTTATGCTTAGGTGATTTCTTTGTCAAAATAACCATGTCACTGATTGTCTTTCGCAGCAAGAAGTCAATAACAGGATAATATCACAGGTGGCGTGACAAAATGTAAGGACAGGTACATTTGACGATTGGCTTCACAATCGGGTATATAAGGGTTGTTGGTTCTGTATTAGTGGAAAACAACTGCTGCACATCTACAAAAGTTATTGCCGCTTCCTCTGGAGATGGTCCATCAACTTGACAATGCTGTTTGTCATGGAGTGGTGGCTTTACGAAATTCCGGCATGAAACAGCGTGCTATTGCTTGGCAGTATGGCATCACTCAAGTTCAGGTGTCAAAGATCCTGAAACGAAATGCTCAGAGGGGTGTCCCTACTCCAATACCGAGGCCAGGACGTCCCCCCAGAATCACAAGGAGAGATGATCGCCAGCTGCACCGGTTAGTCTGCAATGGCCATACCAAGTCAGCTAATCGGCTTCGGGCTGAGTGGCAGCAACTGACAAATGTGCCTGTATCCAGAAGGCTAGTCAACTAACGACTGGTTCAAGCAGGCTATCGTGCCAGGCGTCCCTTGAGAAAGCCACGCCTGACCAGACAACACAGCCAGCGCCGATTGCAATGGGCCAGGGAGCACCGTCAAGGGCAGCCAGGACACTGGAATCACGTGACCTTCAGTGACGAGTCTAGATTTCTGGTCTATTGTCAAGATGGCCGCGTCCGAGTATGCAGACAAGTGCATGAAGCCTACAACGAAGATTGTATAGTGCCAAGGGTCCAAGCTGGAGGTGGTGGGGTGACCGTTTGGGCTGCTTTTGATGCAGGGGGCAAAACTGACCTGGTTGTTCTGAATGGAAACCTGAACCAGTTCAAGTACAGGGCCATTCTGGAAGAAACATTGCTTCCATTTGCTCGTGCAGCCTTTCGAGGAAGCTTTGTCTTCCAAGATGACAATGCACGGCCTCATCGTGCTCGCATGATCCAACACTTTCTTGTTGACCATGGTGTCGAGCATATGGAGTGGCCTGCCATGTCCCCGGATATGGATCCGATAGAGAACTTGTGGGCAGATTTAACACGTCAAATCGACAACTTGGTCCAGCAGCCCACCACTTTACGTGAATTGCAGCAGGCTATTGTCACTGCATGGCAAGCGATTCCAGTCCAAACCTTGGCAAATCTCGTGAACAGCATGCCTCGTCGTGTACGTGCTCTCCTGAATGCTCGTGGGGGTTACACGAAGTACTGAACTGTAATTTTACTGTCCGTAATCCCAGTCATGATTTAACTTTTGTTTTTGTTGAAAAAAAATTTGGCTCATGTGTAAAATAAAGAGATACTTCTGGAAAACGTACAGAAGTTTAACACCATACTGTCCGTGAATTGAGTTCGATATCAGTTGACATCACTTTCAAGGATCAATTTATTTGCTTCGAAATGTCAAATGTGGTTTTTGTTTCTTTTAAAGGTCACATTAACAAAATCTAGAATAATTTCAACATAATTCCAATGAACTTTTGGTTCTAAGTCATCTTGAAAAGTAAGTTCACCCCCACAAAAAAAATATTCCATATTAAATGCCAAGTCTGTACATTCCAATGAGCCTTCTTGTCTATACCCAATCTGTTTAATTCTTCCTGCTCTTTTATCGTTTTCCCAGTTAGCGGTACATACTTAATTATATTGTTACATTTTTTGGGGGTAGGCAAGGAAATTCTGTTCCGTTTGTAGGGGGTAGGCAGTGATTACCTTAGAATCAGGTAGAATGTATAGATTAGTGTGCTCCGATTGTCGTGACGAAGAAGAACCACCTCATGTAATAAGTAGGGACTTTGTATTAGACAGGACTGTCGGGTTAAGTTTGTATCTTTGTCCCCATTACGAGGAGTGGGGTATGTTAATTAGCTCAGGGATTATGGGTAATTATCCCTTGTATGTTGATACCTCTGTAATTTATTTCCTATGTCCCTTTTGGCACCACACCATAGACACATAGCCAGAATCCCGCATTTAAACTCACTAATTAAAACGCTACCGGAAGCCAGGACATTGAGTGCTGCCGCTGACAACCCTGACTTTGAAGGCACACATAGGTCGGCAGGCCGAGGCCACGCCCAAAGGAACTGTGATTGGACAGGGTTTTGATTGACGGGGCGGACTGTTAAGCAGCACATGCTGATTGGTAGAGCACGACAGATGACGTCAGAGCGGCGTGTACAAAATAGTTGGAGCGCCGGACATTTCCCTTTCTCGTTTTGGATGCCTTAACGGATGGTCGTTATTGTTTCTCTCTCTTGCGCCCCTTCTCGTGCTGGAGACCATTGTGAACGGTAGTGATTCCCTCTTGGGGATTCTCGCCCTGAGCCTCATACAAACGGTGGCGTTTTGCTCTCAGGCTCAAGGAAGTGATCAGACCCGCCATGTTCGGAGATCTTGCTGGTAGTCGTGCAGAGGCAGAGGCAGAGCCGTGGACCGAGGGCTGCAGTTTCACACGAAAGACGACGAAGACAGGCATGGATGGAGGAGCAAGCTGCACGCGGCCCATTTGATTCGCATGGATTGCCTGTTTCGCACCAGCGAGCATGGCCAAGTGAACGAGGGCATACTGAGGCCTGCTTTCCGCCAAGGCAGAAGCCATGTCCGGATTGCGCGCACGGGGCCCGATGATTACTGACGAGACCCCACCAGCAATCAGAGTAAAGTGCACACACACACATTTAATTTCAGTTATCCTTCACATCGTCTGTTTTCAAGTCTGTTGTGGGGACGTCCCGTTTAGGAATTTAGTTTATCGCACATTTTCTTTGTACCGGCATTTATTTAAATAAACCTGTTATTTTTGGACATTTTAAATCCGTTTTCGTTTGAGTTATTTTTTGCAGGTTTGAGGACTGCCGGTGGGATCCGTGAAGGTAAGCTCTCCGGTCCCCCCCCCCCTCCCTCTTGCTCCCCCACGCGTATTCTCCACTATATTTTTTAACTGAACGCTTCGGAGTTAAAGCTCCTTTGGCCTTCCATGCTACTCTAAGGTGTTCATCAAGGGTAGTCACGTGACAATACCTTATAGTAAGGGCATTTTATGAGATATTTCACAAATCTGTTAACTAAATTGTTACCAAAAAATTTATTCACCAGTATGTTTGTAAAGGTGTGTAATAACATGTGTTAAAATGTTGAAGTTCAACTCCCGTGGGAAACCCAGAAAAAAGCTGTTGAATTCGGGTACCGAAAAATTATTTTCGAGAATTTTTATTTTTTTTAATCGGCCCTTAAGTAACTTATGAGGGGTCAAATAAGGGTTTTTCATGATTCTGAGTTGATTGTTAACATTTATATTTTCACTTTTACATTTACACACAAAGTAGCTTTTATTTCACATACATATATAATACTCAAGAGTTATTTCTCATTCACAATGTCAGAAGTTTCAACAGTCATTGTCTATGTCTTCTTCAGACTCAACAACATCATGACTGCAGTTTCTGCATGTAATGCCATTACAGACTCCACAGGCCGAGATGCACGTGACCCCATTCTTCTTGCAGCTGCATCGCCGGTTGCTGCAATCTCCATGACAATTACAGCTCGTGAACTGCAATAGCTCCTCAGGAGCCGTGGGGTCCAGTGTTGGACATGATCGCGTTCGTTCCTATCTGTTTCCTGTTCGTAAATGGAATAATCTTTACTTCAGTTCCTCTCAGGATCTTAGCTTTGTCGAGTGGCTTCAACTTCACCCGGGGGAAAGCTGCTGTTGTCTGTGGATCTGGCAAAGGTGGTGCCGGAGAGGTGACTTCGATCCAACCCATTGAGTGAAAGGGAGTGTTTCCGTGAATAGAGACAATGTTTAAATCTATATTGTCTCCAACAAACTGAGTGACTGCATTGTTTGTTTCCCCAACCTCCATAAAGACCACCTGATCATTACTTGACAATTCACTTTCACTGGCTGGCACTTTGGCTGTCATCACTGATTGATCCTCAAGCGCAGCATCAACCGCAACCTCATCATTGATCTGTTCATCGGTTTCCTCCACAATGGTGTCAAGAGTGCCAGAAGTATCTGGAACATCATCTCCACTCCTACTATTAAGGAAGCAGTATTTGTAGTTTTGTGTCTCCGTGTAAGACTCGGTGTATCCCAGCCGGTGGAACTTGTTGAGCATCCATTTTGACCCAAATCTATGATCAAGTTGTATGGCAAGCCCCATTTGGTGTGGCAATACTCCAGACCGAGGTCGACAGGCCTTAATAAAATTCTGCCCCCAAACGGCAACTCTTTCGTCTGTCTTGACAATCGGTCTCAAGAACATCTGAAGGCTTGCAGGAACAAGTGTCAGCTGACTATCGATGTCAGTCATACTGTGTGTGGTGGGGTATGACTTTGGACCTAAATCAATCAAGGCAATATCATTGGATATGAACTTGAGTGCCGTCTTTATGATCTGAGTCTTCTCATCTCCATGGTCAAGATTAGCATGATGCTCTCGCAGAATATTGTCGGTGCCATCTTTGAGACAGAGTACATCTGCCCTTCTTTCCTGTGTTGTGAAATACAAGGTGTCTTCGTATTTCTCTAGAAGTATTATCTTTAGCCAATGCTTTGAATAAGAAAGGCTCTTCTCTGGTGACTGATCAAACTCCTGCAGCTTTTCATGGACTTGGTCCATGTTCATTACCCCATGCTCTAATTCTGAGTCTAACCATTCGCAGAATTCAATAAAAACTGCCTCTCGCTCCTCATCAATACTCCTCTGTCCTCTCTTCCTTTTTCCTTCCTCATCAGTCTTTGACAAACTGTCACCTCTCGCAAACATAAGTTTGCATGGCAAATGGTACATTGTTTCTTCTGCTACCAAGTCGTTGATCCCTTCCAGGCGTCCAGTGACTTCAGTGCCCCAGTCATCCCCGCGACTCCGTGCTGTCTTCAGCAAGCTTGCCTTCAGTGTATCTGCAGTCAAATTATCTGGCACTCTGTATTTCTTTCTAGCTTGTGCTGGATTATTTTTGTAGAGCTGGGCTGGTTGGTTGCAAATAATGCATACATCCTTATACAGGAGGTCAACTGACTGTGATCTTCTAGAACTGCAGCCAGTTGATGAACTGAACTCACAAGTAGTGCGTCTTCTCTTCAACTTTGATGACTCTTTCTCTGCCTTTGATGCTTGAGCTGACTTCTTGGTGGTTGCAACAAAGTTGTTGTACAGATCATTTTTACACTTCTGGTGGTACCTCAGTTTTCCTTCCTTTTGAGCCTCCTTCATACGTTCCACAACAGTAACATTTTCGACAGTTTCTGCTTGTTTCAATAAAGTTGAGTATCCCTTTGGAGTTGCCTGTATGAGCCTTTCAGCTTGTGTATCCGAGCGTGCACAGATGAAGCAATTGAGCACAGGTGGAGTAACGTCTTCATCCATATTGCTAGACTCCATGTCCTGCAAAGTAGAAAATGAGATATATTTAGAAATTATTTTTCCACAAAGGAGTGTCTGTGGTGAAATATAAATGTTAACAATCAACTCAGAATCATGAAAAACCCTTATTTGACCCCTCATAAGTTACTTAAGGGCCGATTAAAAAAAATAAAAATTCTCGAAAATAATTTTTCGGTACCCGAATTCAACAGCTTTTTTCTGGGTTTCTCACGGGAGTTGACCTTCAACATTTTAACACATGTTATTACACACCTTTACAAACATATTGGTGAAGAAATTTTTTGGTAACAATTTAGTTAACAGATTTTCATATGTTTCCCTTACTATTAGGGCCAGGTAGGATTCTATAAGGTAGTGTGCTCTTTTATCGTTTTCCCAGTTGGCGATACATACTTGATTATATTGTTACAATTATGGGGGGTGGGCAAGAAAATACCATAGGGCCAGGTAGGATTGTATAGGTAGTGTGTTCCGACTGTCGTAAAGAAGAAGAAACCCTCATGTGACTGAAGTCGGCTCCGTGTGTCCGGTAAGAGCGTATCTTTGTCCCCATGGCGAGGGGTGGGGCTATGTTAATTAGGTAGGGCGTAAGGGTAAATCCCCTGTATGTAAATGACCTCTGTGATTTTTCCTTTGTTCCATATAACACACACCACACCAGCCATGCACTCTGCACCTATACTAAAAACATCATATAAAAGTGACCGGATTCGGACATGGAACACCACTGCTGGCGCCGCCAGCTGAGTCATCGCAACACCAAGCAGGCAGGGCCATGAGGCCCTGCCCCGAAAGGTGATGATTGGTCTGGGCGATGGAGTGATGAGATGGACTCTTTGATTGGAGCACGCGCGGATGTCATTGGATGACGTTGGAGACCGGGGAACAAAAAGACTGAGTTCTGGCATTTTCCTCTCTTGCGTTGGGACATTCATTATGAGCAGACGCACTCTTGTTCATGCTCACTCTGTTCCCGGCTGCGAGGAGAAGCGGACGGATCCTTTCCCTGATTCGTTGGTGCTGGCGTCGTGGCGGCTGTGTGCGCCTGGGAGACCTCGGTGCTTTGTGGAGCGTGGGACAAGGATGGAACGAGGGCCTGCTCGCTTCATGTTCGGCGGCTGGGGTGAACGCAACTGCGTGCCAAGGCCAGGTTTCCCGCGCACCGACCAGGGATCCATACGATGCTGACGGGGTTGGGGGACCGCTTGAGGAGACCGTGGAGTGCAGGCAAACGCACCACACAAACACATTTTTACTTTAGTTCTTTTATATCCCCTTGTGCTGTTTTATGAGTCCGTGTGAGGGCGCTCCATTTAGGATTTTAGTTTTACCGTGCATTTCCTGTTCCCTGGCATTATTTTTATTAAACATGTTTATTTATTGCATTTTAATTCCTTCCCCTGTCTTGATTAATCGTTTGTGGTTCGAGGAGGCTCCAGTGGAAACTGTGCAGGTAAGCTTCGCTACCCGCCACTACTCCTCACACGTATAAAGAATATCCGCCATAGTTGACTGAACGCCTCGGAGGTAAGCTCGATCGGCTATTCGTCCCCAGGGGTGTTAACCCCTGGGAACACGACAATATTTTGCCCAGTATTTTTATTTTGTCTTTTTGCAATTGTTGGGGTTGTAGTCAGGTTCACTATGTCAATAAATTATATTTCGTTCAAAATCATGGTAGATTAGCAAACCTATACATTTTTGGAAAGGTTATAGCATAAGGAAACTAAAAATCAATGTTTACATTTGGAGAGATACCTGTATGGCGGCCATTTTGGATTTTCAAAATGGCCACTGTAAAATACATATTTTGTTCTATTTCTGCCTCCAATTACCCTAAAAACTTTTAAAAATATACTAAACCTATATTTTCAGGGACAAGGAATCCAATGAAAGTATCAAATTAGTGCTATGGGGAATGGTAAGACACGAATCAAAGGTTTTGAATTGCAAAATACTGTCTTTATATTCGCGATAAGTTGCATAATCAAATACATGTTATCATTTTGTACAGGCAGTTAATAACATCAAAATGTGTCACAATAATTCATATCACCAAACATACACAGGCAGTCAGCAAAATCATATATACACATGCAGTCAGTATAACTTCACATCTACACAGGCGGTCAATGACAAAATATACACAGGCAGTCAATGGCATCAAACATACACGATTACAGAATATGCCATTTAGAGTTCGTCATCACTGTCCCGTGTGTCGTATCCGACAATATAGTCCGCATCGTTTTCACAGTCCGTTCCACACAAGCAAAGGTCGGTCAAATTGATTGGCAAATCGAATTGGTCGAATGGTCGATCGAATCGAATTCGATGAATCGAATCGAATCGAATTGGTCGAATGGTCGAATGGTCGAATTGGTCGAATGGAATTGGTCGGAATTGGCAAATGTAAACATTGATTTTCAGATTTTCCATGTAATAACGTTTCCAAAAATGTATAGGTTTGCTAATCTACCATGATTTTGAACGAAAAAACATAGTGAACCTGACTATTGTATTCGCTGCTGTTTCTGTTTCATGTGTGACATCTTCTATTCGTGGCAGTTTTTGGAAATTATTTGCAAGGTAGATGAGGATACCTTTTCTGGATTGTTGTCCTCATGCTTGCAAACAAATTGGATTTGAAACTTTGTTGAACTTTTCACGTACTCAGACAATCCAACAGTTGTCATTCTGTGCATTTATTTAAGCTCCATCAGGCCACTACCCCCTTTTCATCTCAGCAGGCATATTCTCAGGATGCATTGATTTTTGTAGAACATGTTCTCTCACTGCTCACCTTCACTCTTTCATTTCTCTTTTTCCCCGCCTCTGGAACAAACTCCCACACTCTTCAATCCCCTTCAAATATTGGAGATCTCGCGAGATCTTGTCGGGGAGATGACGGTTTTTCGAAGCTGTCCACGATCTTCACGCACACTCGAAGTTAAGTAATTGTTCACAATTGTATTTTTGTCGAAACTGTATTTATCGTATGTGTGTGTACCTATAGTGTGTCCCTCGGGAGATTCCCGATGTTAATCTTTCATACCTGTATAAAATAGTTGAGTATTTCGTGCCGCATTATTTGCGGCCAAGTTCTTGAAGCTTCCTACCTTGAGGCTTTCTTTTCTCTCAGCGGTCGATTGTGGTCCTTCTACTCTTGTTCTCTCAGTTTTTTCCCAGTCTTTTCACCCCATACTTCCTTGTTTAAAATCTTAACTAAAAAACAAAAAATAAAAAAAACATTTCCTTCTTTGTTCTTTTCGTTCGTCCGTTCTTCGACCACATGTTTCACCCCCATTTCACCCCCATTTTCACCCCATTCCCCAGATAGTTTTCACTGTTCAATTTTAAAATGTTTAAACTTTCCCCTGAAGTTTTCCTTCTTGCCCTGTTCACGTGACTCATGGTTGTCCCTCTAGTCTAGGCCCTCTCCCCGTTCGTATTTTTGTGAATATAAGATTGTTCTTCACGGTTCTGTTTGAATATGTTTAAACTTTTCCCTGCAGTGTTTTATTCAGTGGTATATTACAACATGCAGTTTTTCTTCCTACTTAAAAGGCTCTTTTCAATTTCCTCTTCAACTCATTCCATTTCAAAAAAATATTCAATCTCTTATAATTCTTCCTCAATACATGCTCTAAATTCACATTCATTCCACCCCTCCTCTATCGTTCTTAAATGGATCGCTAACTTGAAAATCACAATGAACCCAATTTGTTATAAATGTTCGTCTTTCATTAATCATCCACTTTCTAAACTCCCCCCTTGCCCCTCCCCTCCAAATCTCCCCACTTGCCCCTCCCCTCCTAAACTCCCCCCTCACCCCTCCCCTTCAAAACTCCCCCCAACCCCTCCCCTTCAAATCTCCCCCCTCCCTACCAACACTCCAGTCTATAATTCTCCCCCCTCCCCCCTCCTCCTCAAAGCTGCCTCCTCCCCACTTCATCTCCCTTCTATCTCATACCTCAACCTCCCCCAACCTTCTAATTTCCTCTGCCCCCCTCAAACAACCCCTCACTGTGCCTCATCCCATCACCATCAAACCTTTCGTCCTCCTCATCCTTCCCTTTTCTGAAACTCTTCTGTAATCTCTGACACACTATCAACTGCTCTCGATACCTCCCCCTCTCATCCTTCATCTGACCCTACCCCTCCCCTCCCCTGTCCTGCACCCGATGCCCCCCTCTCTCCTCATTAACGGTATTGACCTCAAACATCCGGGGCCTTCGCTCAAACTTGACTGATCTCTCCATACAGGTTGCTTCTGACAATCCACACTTGATCTGCTCAACAGAAACTTTCCTCCTTCAAGATATCTCTGATTCCTTAATACCTCTTCCTGGTTACTCTCTCCTCCGGTATGATAGACCTGAACCTCGTCCTGGTGGTGGGGTTGCTATCTTTATCAAAAACTCTCTTCCTCACTCTCCTTGCACTGCCCTCTCTCCACACCACCCCCAGGAGTACCTCTGGCTACGGCTTCCTCTCCGCTCCCACCTTTTGTTCATATGTGTTCTGTACCGTCCTCCAAACAGTGATGACTCCATTTACATTTCGCTGTCTGACAACATGGACCAACTTCTATCAACTCATCCAAACTCTCTCTCTTCCTCATATGTGGCGACTTCAACTGTCATCATGCCAGCTGGCTGGGTGTGGGTTCCTCTCTCACCAGCCATGACACCTCAGCAAAGGACTTCTGCGACTCATTGGGACTGACACAATCTGTCAATTTCCCGACCTGGATCTCAGTCAATGGAGTATCTTCTCTTCTAGACTTGGTTATGACAAACTTCCCTGCAAACTTTTGCTGCTCTTCTTCTGCTTCAATCGGTTCTTCTGATCATGTGCTTGTTAAAGTGGATATCTCTGGCCATTCTCAGAGAGCCTCCCCAGCGCCGACGGGTCTGGCATTTCACTCAAGCTGACTGGTACGGTCTGCAAGCAGCCATCAATCATCTGGACTGGTCTACCACCTCTACTGCCCCTGACAACAATTCTTCCTGGGAATTCTTCCAAAGCAAACTGCTCTCTCTCATGCACAGATTTATCTCATCTCGTCTTCAGTTGTCTTACCCTTCCTCCCGTCCATGGTACACTGAATCTTGTGGTGAGGCAGTTGCCCTGAAACAACTTGCCTTTGCCTCTTGGAAGGCAAATCCTACTGAAGGCAATCTCAGTTCCTTCCACCAAGCTCGGAACAAGTGTGTGTCAACCCTCAGGAGTGCCAGGAAGCACTATCTCTACGCACTCAAGAATGAACTCTCAAACCTGTCTCCTTCCTCCAAATCCTGGTGGTGTCTGGTCAAATCCGTTTCTGGTGTTTGTTGCCCTCCATCCCCTCCCTCACCTCAAATGGCTACACAGTTGACACCGCACATGACAAAGCCGAATGCCTCATCTCTGTGTTTGCCTCAAAATCTTGTGTACCAAACCCATCTCTCTCTGTTCCAACCTTACCCAGTCGAACCCAACTGCTCCTGGACTCCGTGTCCTTCTCTCCTGACAAGGTGGAGAAGTTTTTGTCAAACCTCGACTCTGATTCTGCAACTGGACCAGACGGCATCAGCCCACTCCTGCTCTGCCGCTCCATCTCACCCTCTCTCTGTTCTTTTCACCCTCTCTTTTGCTCAAGGTCATCTGCCAGAATCTTGGAAATCGGCAAACATTACCGCTTTACACAAAAAATGTGCAAAAACAGATCCTTGCAACTACAGACCAATCCGCCTGCTCCCAATTATCAGCAAAGTCACGGAATCCATCATTGCTTCTGATATCAAAACCTTGCTCTTCTCCAATGGCTTGATCCCTGATCATCAGTTTGGATTCAGACCAGGTCATTCCACTCTGGACATGTTGCTTCTGCTGTCTCCACAATGGATGGAGGTCCTGAATGCCAAACAGGAAATCAGAGCTGTCTCCCTTGACATATCACGTGCCTTCGATACGGTCTAGCACCTAGCTCTGCTCACCAAACTCTCCTTCTATGGTATCCATGGAAATCTCCATGCATGGCTTGCGGACTTCCTCTCTGGCCGTAGTCAACGTGTGGCACTGAATGGATTTCTCTCATCTCCCCTTCCTGTTCTGGCTGGAGTTCCCCAAGGTAGTGTTCTGGGCCCTGTGCTTTTTCTGGTCTTCATCAATGATCTCTCCAACTCTCTGGAAAATCCTCTCTGTCTCTTTGCTGATGACTCCACTCTCTGCCATTCCATTCCTCATCCCTCAGATCGGCAGTCTGCAGCCTCCTCACTCTCTGCAGACCTGGACAAAATCACAGACTGGTCAAACAAGTGGAACATGTCTTTCAATCCTGACAAATCTCGCACTCTTACTATGTCTCTCCCAAAAGACCAACTGGAAAACCCTCCCATCTACTTTCTCAACAATCCTCTCCAAGAAGTTCTGTCGCTCAAGCTTTTGGGTCTCACTATCTGCCATGATCTTTCTTGGGAAAACCACATTTCCAAGCTGTCCTCCAAAGCCAGTCGTCGACTGGGCATCCTCCGTCGTGCGAAGTCCTTCCTTGGCACACCTGAGCTCCTCACCACATACAAGGCTTTCATTCGCAGCTCAATGGAATACTGTTCCCCCCTCTGGGCCGGTGCTCCTGCCTCACACCTCGCTCGGCTTCACGCTGTTGAAACCAAAGCTTTCAGAATCATTGGAATCTCCTGCGATGAAGCTAACTCCGAGGGCCTTTCACTCACTCACCGCAGGCAGGTTGGTGGTCTTTCTGTCTTCTACCGACTCCTTTCCGGCCTTGCTCCCCCAGCTCTCTCTGTGCTCTGTCCCCCAAATATTCTTACATGTCGCACAAGATCTGCCAGCAACCCTCTTATGGTTAAACTGCCAAAATCTAGGCTCTCTGCTCACCTTCACTCTTTCTTTCCCCTTTTCTCCCGCCTCTGGAACAAACTCCCCCACTCCCTTCAATCCCACTACTCCCTCCAGGTCTTTAAAACAGCTGTTCACCATCATCTCCTATCTTCCCCCATCCAAGACCTTGATCTTTTCTACCCCCGCTAATTCACCACAGATACACTTTTTTGAAATTCCAACTTTCCAACTTCTTTCCTGGAAGTCCTTGCAGTGTCCATATGTTTTATATCTCTCCCACCTCCCCCCAAGCCCTCTCCCTCCCACATTTCTCTCGATGTCCCTGCTCTCAAATGTTGTGTTTGTGTCCTTCCCCCTCTCTCCCCATCTTGTCTGCCGCTCCCCTTATTTTGTGTTTTATGTGTCGGTTTGACTTTTTGTGTGATTAATTTGAGCTCTTTCACGAGCCTCGATCTTGTATACAAAAAAAAAAAATCCCACTCCTCCCTGCAGGTCTTCAAAACAGCTGTTCACAACAGTCTCTTATCTTCTCCCATCCAGAACCTTGATCTTTTCGCAACTGTATTGGAACACTGGTACCGATGGTTAACCTCACCACCGAAGGTGGCAGAGGTCATATTTTCACCCCTGTCTGTTGGTCTGTTTGTTTTATTTTTTGGTCTGTGAACAGGATATCACCAGAAGTTGTGATGGATTTGGACGACAAATATGCTGGGGAGGTTGGATTTGTGACAAAGGAAAATTGATTCAATTTTGGTCCGGATCCGGATACGACTTCTTTTTTTTTTTTGATGCGATCCTTCACGATTCATTTAGAGATAGGGCCAAAAACAATATATCGCATGATATCTCAAAAGATTGTGGGCGGATGTGGCAAAACCTGGTGGATGAGTTAGTTAGGTGACAAGAACAAAGTGATTCGATTTTGAAGATCATGCAGATCCGGCCTATCGGTGGGATACAAAGCGTTGTATCCGCAGGTGGAGTTATGCGCCCTACAGAGTGCCATTCAAGTTGGTTTATGTCTTTGATTTTGTTTCTCCCAGGGAGATATGTTTTCAGGGTCAGCTTCGTTCTACATAGGACTTTTTTTGGTAATTGTTTTGTGCCTTTGTTTGTGGCATGTGTGGTGCCTCTATTACTCCAAGGTATTTGTATGATGCTTTGCTCTCTAGTTCCTGTATTGTTGTATCTCGTTTGATTTTTATATTATCCATTTTTGTTGGTATACCTTGTACAAATGTGCACTTGGGGCACACTTATCGAGGCCAAATTGCATTTGATTGTCATCAGACTACCACTTCACTAATTCCAGTCTTTGTGCCATTTTTTTGTCATTTGCTGCGAAGAGTTTTTTCAGCATGAGCCTCATGTCAAGAAAGACTTGAAAACAATTGAAAAAATGCATTTGTGTCTTATTACGAGGGGAAAGATGTCATGCTTCTCCTGTTTCTACATCTCGGTTTCAATACCTCTCATCTCACCATCTCATCAGTCTCATCCGACTTACACATGTGCTGTCCATGAGTAAGGTCCCATAAGCCACCCAGTTGTTCACCATTTCCTCTGCGATACTCTCCCAGGTGATTTTACACTCGAGCGAATTTGCAAGATATTTAACTGTAAAAGTGAAAGGGGTAAGTGGTAATCAACACAATCAACATAATAACATGGCTAATGAAGATTCGACACCACATTTAAATTGTCAGAGGGATAGCAATGGACTGTATTTAAAGACGAGATCTCTAGATCAGTGCTATGTTCCAGAAAGAAGTTTGAGTATACAGGTACGTCAAATATATAAATATTATCTGATAAACCACCGTTTAGAGGCCATTTTTCCCCGCAAAGCGGGGGTTGGCCTTTTTCGGGGACCGTGGTTGTTGTTGTTTTTTTGGTCCCCTTTTTGAAGCAATGTTTTACGGCCGGATGCCCTTCCTGCCGCCAACCCTGTTTGTCGCCTTTTTACGACACACAGGGAATTACCAGTGAACTGGTACTCAATTGTAAATTGGTACTCAACTGGTAAAACTGGTACTCAAACTCAATAAATATTATCTGATGTCACGTGTAAATAATTGTGAGCAACTAAGAATTAAAATATTACAATGACAGGGTGACTTGCTTTTTATTGGTAATATTCTGACCTAAATATATAATCTCCTTCGTTTTATAATGTAACATATTTATATAAGCCTGGTGTTGGCTTTGCGGATAAGGTGGCTGGCTAAACATCTTAGGGTCTTGAGTTTGAGCTAACACCAGTTGGGTTGACGATCAGCCTGTCATCCTTCCGAAGGTGGGCAAAATGAGTACCAGTTTAGTTGGGTGATGTTGGCCATTTGAGTATCCTGTGTCGGAGTGGCGATTGGTCCAGGATTTTATTCCTTAGCCAAATGAAACTGCCTAGGCATGCCCATGTGCCTCACGGTGTGAAAGAAACGGTTGGGGGTTTATATATATATATCAATGGGTGCGAGACATCCATCAAAAAGACGTCAATCTTGCGGACTCGTCTGTCAGCACCGATCATTGATGGATGTTGTGGTGTTGGTGTTGTACAAAAGATACTTGACCGTTTGTACATAGGATACTCAACCTTAATTACAAACGATACCTGACCTTAATTAAAAAGGGTACTCGACCCTAAGTACAAAGGATAGTTGACCTCAATTAAAAAAAGATACCTGACCTTAATTACAAAGGGTAGTTGACCTTAATTACAAAGGGTAGTTGACCTTCAGTCGAGTACCTTTGTCGGAGTGGAGACTTATCTAGGATTGATTTTGGCTAATAAAGGTTTCTCGACTTGGCGTGACATGCACCGGAGCTGTGTAAACAGTATGGATCTCAAAATATTAATTATCGTTATTAGGTGTTCGTTGTAATACTATAATAGGGGCAGGAAAATAATATAAGGGTAATAATTAAAAAGTTAAAATTTAAAAAATGATCTTGTAAATCTTAAATTACGAGTTGTATAAAAATAGGGAAAATAGGAAAAATGCTCCTTGGATTTCTGAAATTGTTTTTTGAGTCGATGTGTTGAAGGATTTATAAAAAGTCATAAACATTGTTTGGTTCTTTTTGCAGGTTTTGTAAATCTTTTTGAAGGTTTGTTTGTAAGTGTATATGATATTTTATTTGCAACAATTCATTTTTAAACTTCTTTATTATGATGTTTATCTTTATATGAAAGCTTGGCTCGCTCCTGGACCAGCAGAAGTACATTTCACATCCTTAGAGACAAAAAATATTATCATTCCTCGTGGGTGATATTAAAAAAAGAAATTAAATTTCATTATTCAGTACATGGTGTATTAAACTGTAGATTGTATTCATCAAAATCCCATCATTTGATTGTAGCCGATATTATAATAACATTTCATTTGTACGACCTCTTAGCTATTAGAGGTGTTCAAGATGTTTTCGGAACTGTAAACAATAGTTTTATTGATAAACACGTTTTATTTTATTTTTCAATGTATAACTAATAATAAACATATTTCGTTATCAATTTGAACACGATATACATTGAGATATGAAACAATATTACGTGCAATGAACTATATTACATGTAATTCCGAGAACATGTTGAACGCTCCAGGTAGTTTAAACTCGTTTTACTCTGAACTTACAAGGTGTGTTTAATCCGCTCTAGTTAATCTCAGTCATCAGTCAGTTCTGACACTTTTTTTGAAGTAGTTTTTCAAAGTAGTTTTTTTTTTGAATCAACTGTCAATGAGAGGAATAGTTTGTAATTGGTTCAGGGTTCCGGCGATAACTTGCCTACTTACTCTGCCCGAGATGCATCACGGCATCTTTAACGTCCACCAATGGTCAGTTATTCTTCCGCTGGACGGATTACACACATTGTTGCATTGTTGCATTGTTGCACACATTGTTGCATTGTTGCATTGTTGCACACATTGTTGCATTGTTGCACACATTGTTGCATACATTGTTGCATTGTTGCACACATTGTTGCATTGTTACACACATTGTTGCATTGTTGCACACATTGTTGCACACATTGTTGCACACGTTGTTGCATTATTGCACACATTGTTGCATTGTTGCACACATTGTTGCATTGTTGCACACATTGTTGCATTGTTGCACACATTGTTGCATTGTTGCACACATTGTTGCACACATTGTTGCATTGTTGCATACATTGTTGCATTGTTGCACACATTGTTGCATTGTTGCACACATTGTTGCATTGTTGCACACATTGTTGCATTGTTGCACACATTGTTGTGCACATTATTGCATTGTTGCCTACTTACTCTTCCCGAGATGCATCATGGGATCTTTAACGTCCACCAATGGTCAGTTATTCTTCCGATGGACGTCGCACACATTGTTGCATTGTTGCACACATTGTTGCATTGTTGCACACATTGTTGCATTGTTGCACACATTGTTGCATTGTTGCATACATTGTTGCACACATTGTTGCATACATTGTTGCACACATTGTTGCATACATTGTTGCATACATTGTTGCATTGTTGCACACATTGTTGCATTGTTGCACACATTGTTGCATACATTGTTGCATTGTTGCACACATTGTTGCATACATTGTTGCATTGTTGCACACATTGTTGCATTGTTGCACACATTGTTGCATTGTTGCACACATTGTTGCATTGTTGCACACATTGTTGCATTGCTGCACACATTGTTGCATTGTTGCACGCATTGTTGCACACATTGTTGCATTGTTGCACACATTGTTGCATTGCTGCACACATCGTTGCATTGCTGCACACATTGTTGCATTGTTGCACACATTGTTGCATTGTTGCATACATCGTTGCATTGTTGCACACATTGTTGCATTTTTGCATACATTGTTGCATTGTTGCACACATTGTTGCATTGCTGCACACATTGTTGCATTGTTGCACACATTGTTGCATTGTTGCATACATTGTTGCACACATTGTTGCATTGCTGCACACATTGTTGCATTGCTGCACACATTGTTGCATTATTGCACACATCGTTGCATTGTTGCACACATTGATGCATTGCTGCACACATTGTTGCATTGTTGCACACATTGTTGCATTGTTGCACACATTGTTGCATTGTTGCACACATTGTTGCATTGTTGCACACATTGTTGCATTGTTGCACACATTGTTGCGCACATTATTGCATTGTTGCCTACTTACTCTTCCCGAGATGCATCATGGGATCTTTAACGTCCACCAATGGTCAGTTATTCTTCCGATGGACGTCGCACACATTGTTGCATTCTCCTGCCTGCAACGCCAGGGTGACAGTTTGTAGCTGTGTCGAGATTCGAACCCAGGATACACAGCTCAGGGCCTCGTGTACCTCATAACTCTAAGCTATCCTGGCAGTGGAACAAGAAATTGTTGTAAAATAACTTGACTGTTTCCAAAGGAATATGTAAAGTTGCTGTTTATAATATACCGTCTGTGGAACAAGAATGTTTTTTTTTTTGAACATTTTAAAATATGAAGACACGGACTTACTGATCACTCCTCCTAATTTCATGCAGGATGAGCGTTGTCGGATCATATTATAATTATAATAATTGGGTTGCTCCGTTTACCTTTTGCGTCTCGTTACCTGTATCATGATGCTGGGATTTGAGGTTCAAATCCCATCTACCCTGTTGGCGTAGCCATCGTTTTTACTGATATCCTTGAAATTAATGTAGAAATAAAATAATGTCCCTTTGTCTTCATCCTACAGGTTAAGGTCCACCACGATGCTTAGATCCTTGTAAAATAAATATAAAATATATAAACATTGATTGCATATGAAATTACATCAATGTTTTTTATTACCACGGTCACCTTAGGTAGACAGAGGTGATATTTCAACCCAGTCTGTTTAGCTGTTTGTGAACAGGATATCCGAAAGTTATGGACGGATTAAGACGACATTTGGTGAGCAGGTTGTGTGTGTGACAAGGACTAAATGATTCGATTTTGGTAAATATCTGAATCCGGATCCAAGGATTATGTCTTGTCTATGTGAATCTTCACCATTGAGAGATGAGGCCAAAAACGACATAAAGCATGATATTTCAAATGGTTGTGGACAAGTCATAACAAAACTTGGTGAATGAGTTGGCCAGGTGACAAGAACAAGCCGATTCGATTTGGGTTCAGGTCGGGATACAGATTTAACCTATCAGTGGGATACAAAACGTAAACTGTTCACCTGGTGGAGATATGCTCTCTATCAAGTGCCGTTCTGTTGGTGGTGTTAGATGTGCTACTTGTTGGTGGTGTCAAGTGCATTATGCTGCCACCACAACACTTCACAGTAAGGATGGTGGTGTTAGATGGGTGATGGGCTGTGCTTAGTTTCCACCAGACATACAGCTTTGCATTCAGGCCAAAGAGTTCAATTTTCATCTCATCAGACAACAGAATATTTTGCCTCATGCTCTCAGTGTTTCACGTGTCTTTTTACAAACTCCAGGTGTGCTGTCATGTGCCTTTTTCTCAGGAGTGGCTTCCGTCTGGCCACTCTCCCACAAAGCCAAGATTTGTGAAGTGCTGTAGAGATTGTTGTCCTCCCGGCAGATTCTCCCATCTCAGGCAAAGAACTCTGTCAGTGATCATTGGGATTTTGGTCACCTCCCTGACCAAGGACCATCTGGCCCGGTTGCTCAGTTTTGTCAGACGACCAGCTCTTGGAAGAGTCTGTCGAGTTAATATTTTAATAACGCATTAAGTATGTGTTTCCCAATTGCACTGTTCGTCTTTTAAAAGTGCGTTAAGTATGCATTTCCCAATCGATCCCTTACCAGATTTTGTCGCAGGTTGTGACCACAGTGTGGTCATTCTTGACTTACTTTCTCTGCCTGTCTGGCGGTGAAGCAAAATTCAAAATCATTCCAAACAGGAAACTTACTGTTTTTGAGGATGTCATAAAGGACACAAACCACAGGCACGAAGAACTATTAATGTAACATGTTAAATTGAAAGAATGGTGGTAAATTCTGGAATTAATTAACTTCTACAACTTTTACGATCTTTATTTTATTTGAATTGAATTAAATACTTGTACAATGTGGAAGACAAATCGCCATTCCGGCACTTTCAAAACCCTTCAATTTAGCAGTATTTGGACATGTTAAATAGCGCGTAGTTTAAGATTGTCTTCAAAATTATTATTTTATTTAAATTTAAGGACATACAGTCATGGCCAAAAATATTGGCACCTTTGCACTTTTTTCAAATAATGCAGCATTTCTTCCAGAAAATTGTTGAAATTAAAGAAATATTTTGGTATCCACATTTGTTCATTGGTTTGCAGTGGAACAAAACAAAAAAGCTGAAAAAATTACCAAATCTTAGCTTATTCCTTGAATGGCCCAGACAATATTATTGGCACCTTTTAGAAGTTGGTAGAAATAATTACATTCCAAGCCGGTGATTGTCCTTTACGTTGGAATTGAACTCACCTGTGATGAGGTGCAGGTGCCTGCAATATAAAAATCACTCATTCAACCTGTTTGAATGGAGAAAAGGAGTCATTCTGCTGTTTTGTGTCACTGTGTGTACCGCAATGAGCATGGAGAAAAGAAAGAAAACCAGAGAATTGTCTGAGGAGTTCAGACCCAAGATTGTAGCCAAGCATGGACAATCCCAAGGCTACAAGTCCATCTCTAGAGACGTTGATGTTCCTGCGTCCACCATACGCAATGTTATCAGGAAGTTTAAGGCCCATGGCACTGTAGCCAATCTCCCTGGACGTGGCCGCAAGAGAAAATCTGATCGAAGATTGCAGCGAAGGATTGTTCGAATGGTGGAGAAAGCACCTCGATCAACTGCCAAACAGATTCAAGCTGACCTTCAGACACAAGGTACAACAGTTTCAACTCGCACCATCCGTCACCAACTCAATGAAAGGGAGACGCAGGAGGATGCCACTGCTGCTGAGAGAGAGAGACATAAAGCCTGAGTGGAGTTTTCCATAACATACCTGATCAAGCCAAAATCCTTCTGGGAGAATGTCCTGTGGATAGATGAGACCAAATTAGAGCTTTTTGGTAAAGTACATCATCTCTATGTTTAGAGAAAACAAAATAAAGCCTTCAAAGAAAAGAATACTTTCCCTACAGTCAAACATGGGAAGAGGTCCAGTGATGTTTTGGGGTTGATGTGCTGCCTCT
This sequence comes from Myxine glutinosa, assembly GCF_964187855.1. NCBI lineage: Eukaryota > Metazoa > Chordata > Myxini > Myxiniformes > Myxinidae > Myxine > Myxine glutinosa. The sequence continues at coordinate 255,901,970 of NC_136262.1, read as the reverse complement.
GGCACTGGGTGCCTTGAATGTGTGCATGGCATCATTAAATCAAGAGATGACTGAAGCATTTCGGAGCACAATGTTCAACCCAGTGTCAGAAATCTGGGTCTCTGTCGAAGGTCATGGGTCTTGCAGCAGGACAATGACCCCAAACACACTTCAAAAAGCACCCAGGAATGGTTTAAAGCAAAACGCTGGACTGTTCTGATGTGGTCAGCAATGAGTCCAGATCTAAATCCCATTGAACACCTGTGGAGAGATCTGAAAACAGCAGTTGGGAGAAGGCACCCTTCAAATCTGGGAGAACTGGAGCAGTTTACACAAGAAGAGTGGGTCAACCTGCCAGTAGAGAGGTGTAGGAAGCTCATTCATGGCTATAGGAAGCGCTTGACTGCAGGTATTTTGTCCAAAGGCCGTGCTACCAAATATGAAGTCTCGGATGTCAATAATTTTGTCAATGGCATTTTTTTTCTTTCTGATTTAAAAGGATATATTAAGTTCTGAATCAAAAACAAAGGTTCTGTAATATTAACAGTGAAATAAAGAATTGTGGAGACCAAATACTTTTGTCAATTTCAACTTATTTTTCGGGAAAATTGTGAGTTATTTGACAAAAGTGCAAGGGTGCCAATATTTTTGGCCAAAACTGTACTTAAACACTGCACGGGTATCGTTTTCGATGAACTTTCAAATTATTCATGTTTTGCTTTTCACAACCTCACCTTGTTCCAAGGATCTTCGAGGCAGTGGCGTATGAAATAAATCAACACAGTGATGAACATAACAATTCCTTATTCGAGCCCATTGTACATCACGATTGATGCTTCATCCATTTTCCAACAAGGACCATGGAGAGTCGTGGTGCATTCATTGCTGGCTCTGGGTCCATTCATCATTCTGTTAAACATGGCGGTGCTGGTGTCCTGTGCATTACGCTGCTTTGGCAAGCCCATGGTGCTGTATATTGGACTTACGGCCTTGACAGACATTCTGTGGACACTTCTCAGTATGTCCACTTTTGTACGCATCCCTTTGGTTGAAAAATGGCGAGTAACCTTCTTTGAATGCATCTCTCAATTGTTCTTCTTCGCATTCACCAACGAACTTCAGATGTTGCTCGTCTGGATGAGTAATGTGGATCGGTACTGTGCCATATTCTGGCCTTACGCGTACACGGCCTGGGTAGCTAAAGGGAACACAGGTTGGCAGCTAGCAGGATTAATTGTTGTCTCCTCTTTTCTCTCTCAGCTTCCCGCCTCGATCCTCATAACCCAAGCATCTTTCTGTTCACATGAAGTTGTAATCAACAACACACTTTGCCTTATTGGTTTTGTCGCAGAGGTTGCCTGTAAAGGTGGGACATTGCCCAGCATTTACGCGTTTTGTGTATTCGCGTTTGTACACATATTAACAGCCATCACGGTTGTCCACTCATCCTGGAGGATTGTCCGAGTGTGCAGACGTACGAGTTCAATTGATTTTCGGAACAAGGCCCTGCACGTATGCTGCACCCAAGTCATGGTGTTTGGGGTGAAGTTCTGCCCTGTGTTTGGCATTGCAATCACAAGCCGTGTCGGTTTGAAAAACGTTTATTTTCGCTTTATCATGTACGTGGCGCTAATCATCGCGTCCCCCATTGCAAATCCTATTATTTATGGATTAAGAACAAAAGAAGTGAGGGAGCCTTTTGTACGAATGTGGAGGAAAATTGTGACACAGAAAAGGGCATTTGCACTACGAAAGAGAAATTCAGACCAATAAACAATGGGATCTGTACCTGTCGTGGATTCCCTAATCCCTTCGGTTCTGGAATAAGCACCTCAACTCGGACACTGTACGGTTTATTGAGGGATAAGGATAACATGCATGGTAGATATGTGGGCGCATGAGCTAGTAGCACCTTTTGGTCCGGCAACCAACAACATCTCAAGGAATCACAATTTGTATTCTGCTTCATATACTTTTCTTCAAAGGACAAGGAACTCAAAACATTTCCCCAGTTTCACAGATTGTAGCACGGAGAAAGGCTCGGCAGGCGGGGAGCTGCTCAAAAGGAAAGAATGTTGATGCAAGGTCAAACAAATATTTTGTCAACAGTTTCCCAAAACCAGACAGTCAGATGCTGGGGAGCCAAATGGGTCATATTGCCCCCAACTAGCCTGAGATTCGAATGAAATCCCTTACATACCAAACGCAAGAAAAGCAAATAAAAGCAAAACATCAATCTGCATTTTTTTTAAATAGACACAACCCTGCAAAAAGAATTCGACACAAGCTCAAGAGTCAAGACTAATGGAAGAACAAGGTTATAGAGGGCATGAAGTTTACAGTAGGAGAAAGGATGCAACAAGTAAGGTGATGAATAAACAGGAAACAAGAGGCGAGGAAACACTGCAACCTTGGGATACGAGGGTTGGGTTAGGAAGGGTTAAAACCACCTTTAGAGGCCATTTTTCCCCGCAAAGCGGGGGTTGGCCTTTTTCGGGAGCCGTGGTTGTTGTTGTTTTTCGGTCCCCTTTTTGAAGCAATGTTTTACGGCCGGATGCCCTTCCTGACGCCAACCCTTTTTGTCGCCTTTAACGACAAACAGGGAATTACCAGTGAGCTGGTACTCAATTAGCCGACCTCGGAAGGATGACAGGCTGAGTCAACCCCCCTGGCGTTAATTCAGCGATCGACCGGGATTCGAACCCAGGATCCTAGGATCCTAAGCCGGCACCCTAGCCGCTAGCCCAACACCAGGGTTAAAGGGAATTTAGGTGGGTGGGTGGGTGGGTGGGTTAGGAAGGGTTAATGGTGGGAATAAAGATTGTACATAAGGATGGGGAATAACATGAGATGGAGGTACCCTGCCTGGTTGAAGACCTGGAGGAAACAAAGGGGTTGAGGTTTGTAGCCAGCCTGGATCTGGGAAGTTGAACTCGGAGAGGGGTACGAAAAGACCACGTACATCCTGGAGTTATTGTGGAGGATCGGAGGGCTGAGAAAGCAGTGGTAGCGAGACCGGATGAGATTCTGTAGACCACTCACCTGCCTGCAATGTAAGAGTAGAAGACTTTGTACTTTGGCCTTGCAGTTTCATCTACTATGATAAGTGCATGAAAAATAAAACATGAATATAGACTTGCCAAACTTTATTATTTTTCAATATTTTCTCCAAGTCAACTTCACTCAGCATGAAGATGTGCACTCTGGGTCCATTGACATTCTGTCCTGACCTTGGTCATCACAAACTATCCATCAAACATCTCTTGCTCCTCTTCAACCCTAATTGCTTCATCTGACCATATTTACCACAAGCGTGAAGCGAAAAGCCAGGTGAAGCATTTGATACATTTTCTCTGTCTGCAGACATCAGTCTACTATGATTAAGGAAAACTTAATTTGACTTGAATTTTATAATTTTAACACTGTAGATTGTAGAACATTAATCGGAAAACGAACCTGCAGTTTAGCAGTTCTGTGGTTATGAATTTGGCAAACTGAATGGAATCACGTGCCGAGTGTGCTTGTGCACTGAGGGCTAAGGTAATTGTTTTAGTTTGTCTTCCTATGACAGTCACACAAAATTGAACATCATTCCAAACAGGAACCTACTGTTTTTATGGATGTCAAAAAGGACGCAAACAAAATGCACGAATAATTAATTTAACATGTCAACTAAGGTGGTGTAAAAAATGGTGCATCAATGGTAGTAAACTTCCGGAATTTCTTTTTCTACAACCTTTAAAAACTTTACATTATTTCAACTTCATTATATTGTCAAATCCTTGACCGTTGAACACCGGCCGCAGCCGAATAGCCGAACGTTGTTACTCTGAGGCATATACCTGAACTTGGCGGGATTGTCTTTTAGCGCATGCGGGAAGGACCCGAAGCCTTACCTGAACGGACGGCCGCCACGGGGTCTATTCCTCGAACCCACAAACGAGCAAACAAACACGACACAAAAGTTAAATGCAACAAATATGGGTTTTTATATTAATGCAAGAATGACAAAAACGAAAGGTAAGGTAAAACTAATTCATATATTGAGGCGCCTCCATTCAGACACAATTACACGACAGAGGAATGATAAAAGAAAAGAAAAATGGTTTGGTGAGTCGGCCAATACTCAGCTTTGCTCAGACGACAGGCACGAATGGTCCCCAAGTCTCTGTGTGGGAGCGCACAAGATGGTGCAAATCACCACACGGCACACTGAGCCGTCAAGCGGCATCAAAACGTCCTCCTCCGGTCATTCCACGCTCCACAAAGCTCCAATGAATCTCTTAGGCGCACACGGCACAAAGCGCAGCCGTCCTCCACCCAGGCCAGAGCAAGAGAGAGAGAGAGAGAGCCAAAAACGGATTCTTCCTCTTTACGATCGCAAACGAACCAGGAATGCGACCACCCGCGACCAAGCCCAGAACAAGAGAGAGAAGAAGGAGGGACGCGCCCTCCTTTTTCCCTCGCCGACACCACTCCCCGACCAATCACCGCACACCATTACATCATTCCATCTGCACGACCGATTATCCCCTTTTGGGTGGGGCCTCAAGGCCTGCTTGACGCCCAATGATGAAGCTTGGGGCGTGGCCTGCCAGTTACTATCCTTCGAGGCGGAGTCTAGCCGTCCTTCGGGAATGTTCAGCTGGGTGGGGTTTACTTGCCTATCGCAATGTCCTGGTACTGTCGGCGATGATGGTTGTTGTAATGGCGGCCCTTTTAGATGAAATAAAACATGAGGGAAAATCACCGGGGCAATTAATTGCACACTGGGGATTATCCTTAAGCCCTACCTAATTAGCATAGCTCCACCCCTCGAATGGAGACACAGATACGATCTTACGCTCTACAGATTCCCTACTTAGTACATCGAGGTTCTTCTTTTCCGTGTCACATGGTCCATGCTAAAACCTATACGACCCTAACTCCCCTACGGTATTTCACCCCAAACCCAACAAACGTAACAATATATTTGAACACTGTAGAACACAAATTGCCTTGTTGGCACTTCCTAAAACCACTAGTTTTCCAGGACTGTACTTGAACAAAAGATTACACTGTGGCGGACATGAAAGCACTGACGTGGTGACATCACCCCGCACACCGAGTGGGGGTGGGCCACGCCCGGGAGAGAGGCGTGGCCTCACGATATACACGGGGCGTGCAGCCCTGAGAGTTCAGTGTTACAGTGAGCTCTTGAATAAAGACTCTTACAAATTACCGCGTTGTCCGCTTCCTCCTTGTTTACAAACAGCGCGCGTAACACCGCGCTTTACTGGTGACCCTCGACGTTGGATCTGCCGTAGCGATCCTTCCAAACACGACGCCATTGCCATGGCCAACAACGCGATGTCGATTAAACTTCCCGAATTTTGAGAGGCCCAGGCCGAAGTTTGGTTCGTCCAAGCCGAAGCCCAGTTTCAGCTTCGGCGCCTCACCCACGACGACAAGCGCTACTGCCACGTCGTCGCCTCCCTCGGGCCCGGCACGGCCGCTCGAGTTGTGTCCGTCCTTCGCCACCCACCGGACGGCCACAAGTACGAGGCACTCAAGCGGCTGCTCCTAGCCACATTCGGCCTCACGGAGGACGCACGGGCCGACCGCCTCCTGGATCTCCCCGAGCTCTGCGACACGCGCCCGTCGGTCCGAATGGACCATATGCTGTCACTGTTGGGCGACGAAGCCCCTGGTTCTCTATTCCGGGCGCTTTTCCATCGCCAACTTCCAGCACAGGTACGCCTCGCGTTGGCCGGGACCGTGCTAACGGAACCCCGAGCATTGGCCGCCGCGGCGGACAGGTACTTCGCGGCTTCGGACATGCGGGCGAGAGTCGGTGCGGCCGTCACGGACCTCGAGGCTGATGCTGCTGATGATGCTGATCCACAGCATCAGCTTACACAGCATACGCAGCATGCTGATACGCACCTCGTGGCCGCCGCCACGCCCCGCCCACCGCCGCGGCGAAAACCGCCACCGCGGGGAACACCGCCAACTCCGCCGGCCTGGCGGAGCCAGCCGCACTCCTCCAGCTCCACCACCTGGTGCTGGTTCCACGCCAAGTTCGGCCACGAGGCTCGACAGTGTCATCCGCCATGCTCCTTCAACAGGTCGGGAAACGCCCGGGCCGGCGCTCGATAGTGGCAATGAGCGCTGGCCATTCGAACAGCCTGCTGTTCATCACGGACACCTTATCCGGGCGCCGTTACCTGTGCGACACAGGAGCACAGGTGAGTGTCATTCTTGCCGGTACGTCGGACAAGCACGCCGCGGGCGGGGTCCCCGTGCTGCTTTCCGCAAACGGGACGCCCATCCGTACATACGGAAAACGCTGCCTCTCTCTGCGGTTCGGAGGGCAGGTTTTCCGATGGTCGTTCGTCACCGCCGACGTGCCCATGGCATTGCTTGGCGTGGACTTCCTGTGCGCAAATGGGCTCCTGGTCGACATAAAGCACAGACGTCTTGTCCAGGCCGAGACGTTCAGCTCGCTCGCTTGTGCGCTGCCCAGCTCGTCGAGCAGCCCACTGAGCGGCTTGCCAAGCGGCTTGCTGAACGGTTCGGTTCCGGCCACGTTGATCTGTACGCTTCCGGCAGCGGACGAATTCACCCGCCTCCTCGCCGGCTTCCCGGCCCTCACGCGGCCCACCTTCTCGGCGGGGGCCGTCAAGCACGGGGTGGCCCATCACATCCCCACCGTCGGGCCACCGGTCTACGCCCGGGCACGCCGCCTCGAGCCGACGAAGCTGGCGGTAGCAAAAGCGGAGTTCGCTACCCTGGAGCGACTCAACATCGTTCGGCGCTCGGAGAGTGCTTGGGCGTCGCCGCTGCACATCGTGCCGAAGCCCGGCGGGGGATGGCGACCGTGCGGGGACTATCGCCGTCTCAATGATGCCACCACCCCCGACCGCTACCCCGTCCCCCACATTCAGGACTTTTCCGCCCGTTTGGCGGGCATGTCCTTCTTCTCGAAGGTGGACCTCATACGCGGTTACCATCAGGTCCCCGTCAGGCCGGAGGATGTCCCGAAGACGGCGGTCATCACGCCGTTCGGACTCTTCGAATTCCTGCGGATGCCCTTCGGTCTGAAGAATGCGGCTCAGGCGTTCCAGCGGCTGATGGACAGCATCCTGCGCGACTTGGATTTTGTATACGTCTACCTGGACGATATCCTCGTCGCCAGCGCGTCCCGCGAAGAGCACCTACACCACCTCCGCACGCTCTTCGAACGCCTGGGCCAGCATGGCCTTATTGTGAACCCCGCAAAGTGCCAGTTCGGCATCGCCGAACTCGATTTTCTGGGGCACCGCGTCACCAGGCACGGAGCCGTCCCCCTGCCGGCCAAGGTGGAGGCGGTGAAGGGGTTTCCGCGCCCCCGCACGATCAGGGGGCTGCAGGAGTTCCTGGGCATGGTGAACTTTTACCATCGGTTCCTGCCCAGTATCGCCCAGCTCCTGCGCCCCCTGCACGAAGCTCTCCGAGGTAAGCCGGGCAAAGGCGACGTCACCTGGACCGAGCAGATGGACGCGGCGTTCACGGGCGCGAAGCTCGACTTGGCTAACGCCACCATGCTCGCGCACCCGGCGCACGATGCGCCGATCGCCCTCACCACCGACGCCTCGGACTACGCGGTGGGCGCGGTGCACGAGCAATGGGTGCGTGGAGCTTGGCAACCGCTGGCATTCTTTAGCCGGAAGCTTCGCCCGCCCGAACGCCGTTACAGTACCTTCGACCGCGAGTTGCTCGGGCTTCACTTGGCGGTCAGGCACTTCCGCCATCTGCTCGAGGGCCATGCATTCACGGCCTTCGTCGACCACAAGCCGCTGGTCTTTGCGATGGGCAAGGTCACCGAGCCGTGGTCAGCCCGGCAGCAGCGTCACCTCTCGGCCGTGTCCGAGTACACGAAGGACATCCGGCACGTCGCGGGGAAGGACAACCCGGTGGCGGATTGCCTTTCCCGGGCCGTCGCCCACGCAGTCCACCTCGGCATCGACTATGCCCGGATGGCAGCGGACCAGGCCGCTGACCCCGACGTCCAGGCCTTGCAGACCGCCGTCATGGGCCTCCGCGTCACCGAGGTGCCGTTCGACGGCGCGGGCGCGGCCCTCTTGTGCGACATCTCCCTCGGGAGGCCTCGCCCCATCGTGCCCGCGGGCTGGCAGCGCCAGGTGTTTGACGCCATCCACGGCCTGTCCCACCCGGGCGCGAGGGCCTCCCAAAGGTTGATCGCCGACAAGTTCGTCTGGCATGGCCTCCGGAAGGCCGTCCGTGGCTGGGCCAGGACGTGCCTCGCGTGCCAGCGCGCCAAGGTGCACCGGCACACCCAGGCCCCGTTGGCCCCGTTTACGGTGCCAGAACGCCGGTTTGACCACGTCCACGTGGACCTGGTGGGACCTCTGCCCCCCTCGCGGGGTTTCACCCACGTCCTCACCATGGTGGACCGCACCACCCGGTGGCCGGAGGCCGTGCCCTTGGCGTCGACGACGGCGGCGGACGTCGTGCAGGCTTTCATCGCCACCTGGGTCGCCCGGTTCGGCGCCCCCTCAGACATCTCGTCCGACCGCGGCCCCCAGTTCACCTCGGAGCTCTGGGGGGCGGTCGCGCAGGGGCTCGGGGTCTGGCTGCACCGAACCACGGCCTACCACCCCCAGGCTAACGGCCTGTGTGAGCGATTTCACCGCTCATTGAAGGCCGCGCTCCGGGCCACCCTCCGCGACGGCGGCTGGGTCGACAGGCTCCCCTGGGTCCTGCTGGGCCTCCGGACGGCGCCCAAGGAGGACCTGCGTGCATCCGCAGCGGAGATGGTCTTCGGGCAACCGCTGCGGGTGCCGGGCAAGTTCCTCCCCGACTCCACGGCACCATGGTCCGCGGCACAGCAGCGCTCCGCTCTGCAGGAGACCGCCCAGAGGTTCGCCCCGGTGCCAACGGCATGCCACGGGCACCCACCGACGCACGTCGCCCCGGAGCTTCGCACGGCAGAGTACGTCTTCGTCCGCCACGATGCCCACCGGACACCACTGCGGCCCCCGTACGACGGGCCTTTCCGCGTGCTGGAGACCGGGGTGAAGCACTTCACCCTGGACATCGGCGGTACTCCTGACCGCGTTTCTGTGGACCGCCTCAAGCCGGCCCAACTCGACATGGACCATCCACCGCCAGTGGCCCGACCCCCGCGTCGGGGCCGCCCCCCTGCGGGCGGACCCCCGGCACCGCCCAGCCCCGCCGCCACGCCGCCCCCCGGTCCTGCACCCATCCCAGGGGCAGCCGGAGGCATCCCAGATGGCATCCCTGCATCCCAGACGCCGCCAGTCGCCAGGGGGCGCTTCGGCCGGGTCATCCGTTTGCCCCGCAAACTGGCCCTTCAGGTGCGCGGGGATTCTGGGGGGGCGCGTGTGGCAGACACGAAAGCACTGACGTGGTGACATCACCCCGCACACCGAGTGGGGGTGGGCCACGCCCGGGAGAGAGGCGTGGCCTCACGATATACACGGGGCACGCAGCCCTGAGAGTTCAGTGTTACAGTGAGCTCTTGAATAAAGACTCTTACAAATTACCACGTTGTCCGCTTCCTCCTTGTTTACAAACAGCGCGTGTAACACCGCGCTTTAACACCATTTTAAACCATCTATTCTTATCAAATGTGCCGCTCGCATTCTCAGCGTTGGGGAATATCAAGATTCAGAGAAAATGGAGGTTCATTGAAAATATAAATTGTGCTCGGAAACACACGAGTTTAAAAGACCATCCCATGTCGTTTTTCTCAAGACTGTGTGGAGTAAGGTGTTCTATGAAGTCTCTAGTAAAGGTTCAAATAGCTTGCTGTTGATAGAGAGATACTAAAGCGCGGCGTTACGCGCGCTGCTTGCGAGCAAGGAGGAAGCGGACAAGCGGTAACTTATAAGCGTCTTTATTTCAGGAGCTCACTGTAACACTGGCGCGCTCCGGGCTGCGCGTCCGGTGTATATCATGAGGCCACGCCTACCCCTCGGGCGTGGCCACCGCCCACTTGGTGCGCGGAATGATGTTACCACGCCAGTGGGCTTTTGTGTCCGCCACACGCGCCCCCCCAGAATTCCCGCGCACCTGGAGGGCCAGTTTGTGGGGCAGACGAATGACCCGGCCGAAGCGCCCCCTGGCGATCGGCGGTGTCCGGGGTGCAGGGATGCCAGGTGGGATGCCCCTGGCTGCCCCTGGGATGGGTGCAGGACCGGGGGGCGGCGTGGCGGCGGGGCTGGGCGGTGCCGGGGGTCCGCCCGCAGGGGGGCGGCCCCGACGTGGGGGTCGGGCCACTGGCGGTGGATGGTCCACATCGAGGTGGGCCAGCTTGAGGCGGTCCACCGAAACGCGGTCAGGAGTACCGCCGATATCCAGGGTGAAGTGCTTCGCCCCGGTCCCCAGCACGCGGAAAGGCCCGTCGTACGGGGGCCGCAGTGGTGTCCGGTGGGCATCGTGGCGGACGAAGACGTACTCCGCCGTGCGAAGCTCCGGGACGACGTGCGTCGGTGGGTGCCCGTGGCATGCCGTTGGCACCGGGGCGAACCTCTGGGCGGTCTCTTGCAGAGCGGAGCGCTGCTGTGCCGCGGACCATGGTGCCGTGGAGTCGGAGAGGAACTCGCCCGGCACCCGCAGCGGTTGCCCGAAGACCAACTCCGCCGCAGATGCGCGCAGGTCCTCCTTGGGCGCCGTCCGGAGGCCCAGCAGGACCCAGGGGAGCCTGTCGACCCAGCCGCCGTCGCGGAGGGTGGCCCGGAGCGCGGCCTTCAATGAGCGGTGAAATCACTCACACAGGCCGTTAGCCTGGGGGTGGTAGGCCGTGGTTCGGTGCAGCCGGACCCCGAGCCCCTGCGCGACCACCCCCCAGAGCTCCGAGGTGAACTGGGGGCCGCGGTCGGACGAGATGTCTGAGGGGGCGCCAAACGGGGCGACCCAGGTGGCGATGAAAGCCTGCGCGACATCGGCCGCCGTTGTCGACGCCAAGGTCACGGCCTCCGGCCACCGGGTGGTGCGGTCCACCATGGTGAGGACGTAGGTGAAACCCCGCGAGAGGGGCAGAGGTCCCACCAGGTCCACGTGGACGTGGTCAAACCGGCGTTCCGGCACCGTGAACGGGGCCAACGGGGCCTGGGTGTGCCGGTGCACCTTGGCGCGCTGGCACGCGAGGCACGTCCTGGCCCAGCCACGGACGGCCTTCCGGAGGCCATGCCAGACGAACTTGTCGGCGATCAGCCTTTGGGAGGCCCTCGCACCCGGGTGGGACAGGTCGTGGATGGTGTCAAACACCTGGCGCTGCCAGCCCGCGGGCACGATGGGGCGAGGACGCCCGAGGGAGACGTCGCACAAGAGGGCCGCGCCCGCGCTGTCGAACGGCACCTCGGTGACGCGGAGGCCCGTGACGGCGGTCCGCAAGGCCTGGACGTCGGGGTCAGCGGCCTGGTCCGCTGCCATCCGGGCATAGTCGATGCCGAGGTGGACTGCGTGGGCGACGGCCCGGGAAAGGCAATCCACCACCGGGTTGTCCTTCCCCGCGACGTGCGGGATGTCCGTCGTGTACTCGGACACGGCCGAGAGGTGACGCTGCTGCCGGGCCGACCACGGCTCGGTGACCTTGCCCATCGCGAAGATCAGCGGCTTGTGGTCGACGAAAGCAGTGAACGCACGGCCCTCGAGCAGATGGCGGAAGTGCCTGACCGCCAAGTGAAGCCCGAGCAACTCGCGGTCGAAGGTCCTGTAACGGCGTTCGGGCGGGCGAAGCTGCCGGCTAAAGAACGCCAGCGGTTGCCAAGCTCCACGCACCCATTGCTCGTGCACCGCGCCCACCGCGTAGTCCGAGGCATCGGTGGTGAGGGCGATCGGTGCATCGGGCGCCGGGTGCGTGAGCATGGTGGCGTTAGCCAAGGCGAGCTTCGTGCCCGTGAATGCCGTGTCCATCTGCTCGATCCAGGTAACGTCGCCTTTGCCCGGCTTACCTCGGAGAGCTTCGTGCAAGGGGCGCAGGAGCTGTGCGATACGGGGCAGGAACCGATGGTAAAAGTTCACCATGCCCAGGAACTCCTGCAGCCCTCTGATCGTGCGGGGGCGCGGAAACCCCTTCACCGCCTCCACCTTGGCCGGCAGGGGGGCGGCTCCGTGCCTGGTGACACGGTGCCCCAGAAAATCGATTATGGCGGCGCCGAACCGGCACTTTGCGGGGTTCACAATCAGGCCATGCTGGCCCAGGCGTTCGAAGAGCGTGCGGAGGTGGTGTAGGTGCTCTTCGCGGGACGCGCTGGCGACGAGGATATCGTCCAGGTAGACGTAGACAAAATCCAAGTCGCGCAGGACGCTGTCCATCAGTCGCTGGAACGCCTGAGCCGCATTCTTCAGACCGAAGGGCATGTGCAGGAACTCGAAGAGTCCGAATGGCGTGATGACCGCCGTCTTCGGGACGTCCTCCGGCCTGACGGGGACCTGATGGTAGCCGCGTATGAGGTCCACCTTCGAGAAGAAGGACATGCCCGCCAAACGGGCGGAAAAGTCCTGAATGTGGGGGACGGGGTAGCGGTCGGGAGTCGTGGCGTCATTGAGATGGCGATAGTCCCCGCACGGTCGCCATCCCCTGCCGGGCTTCGGCACGATGTGCAGCGGCGACGCCCAGGCGCTCTCTGAGCGCCGAACGATGCCGAGTCGCTCCAGGGTAGCGAACGCCGCTTTTGCCACCGCCAGCCTCGTCGGCTCGAGGCGGCGTGCCCGGGCGTAGACCGGTGGCCCGACGGTGGGGATGTGATGGGCCACCCCGTGCTTGACGGCCCCTGCCGAGAAGGTGGGCCGCGTGAGGGCCGGGAAGCCGGCGAGGAGGCGGGTGAATGCGTCCGCTGCCGGAAGCGTACAGACCAACGTGGCCAGAACCGAACCGTTCGGCAAGCCGCTTGGCAAGCCGCTCGTTGAGCTGCTCGACGAGCTGGGCAACACACAAGCGAGCGAGCTGAACGTCTCGGCCTGGACAAGACGTCTGCGCTTGACGTCGACCAGGAGCCCATTAGCGCACAGGAAGTCCGCGCCAAGCAGTGCCATGGGCACGTCGGCGCTGACGAACGTCCATCGGAAAACCTGCCCTCCGAACCGCAGAGAGAGGCAGCGTTTTCCGTACGTACGGATGGGCGTCCCGTTCGCGGCAAGCAGCGCGGGGCCCCCACCCGCGGCGTGCTTGTCTGACGTGCCGGCGGGAACGACACTCACCTGCGCTCCCGTGTCGCACAGGTAACGGCGCCTGGAGAAGGTGTCCGTTATGAACAGCAGGCTGCTCGAACGGCTGGTGCTCATCGCCACTATTGAGCGCCGGCCCGGGCGTTTCCCGACCTGTTGAAGGAGCATGGCGGATGACACTGCCGAGCTTCGTGGCCGAACTTGGCGTGGAACCAGCACCAGGTGGTGGAGCTGGAGGAGCGCGGCTGGCTCCGCCAGGCCGGTGGAGTTGGCGGGTTTCCCCGCGGTGGCGGTTTTCGCCGCAGCGGTGGGCGGGGCGTGGCGGCGGTCACGAGGTGCGTATCAGCATGCTGCGTATGCTGTATAAGCTGATGCTGTGGATCAGCAGCATCAGCAGCATTAGCAGCATCAGCCACGAGGGCCGTGACGGCCACGCCGACTCTCGCCCGCGTGTCCGAAGCGGCGAAGTACTTGTCCGCCTCGGCTGCCAATGCTCGGGGTTCCGTTAGCCTGGTCCCGGCCAACGCGAGGCGAACCTGCGCTGGAAGTTGGCGACGGAAAAGCACCCGGAATAGAGAACCGGGAGCTTCGTCGCCCAACAGTGACAGCATATGGTCCATTCGGACCGACGGGCGCGTGTCACCGAGCTCGGGGAGATCCAGGAGGCGGTCGGCCCGTGCGTCGTCCGTGAGGCCGAACGTGGCTAGGACTAGCCGCTTGAGTGCCTCGTACTTGTGGCCGTCCGGTGGGTGGCGAAGGACGGACACAACTCGAGCGGCCGTGCCGGGCCCGAGGGAGGCGACGACGTGGCAATAGCGCGTGTCATCGCCGGTGAGGCGCCGAAGCTGAAATTGGGCTTCGGCCTGGACGAACCAGACTTCGGCCTGAGCCTCCCAAAATTCGGGAAGTTTGATGAAGTTGGCCATGGCAATGGCGTCGCGTGTGGAAGGATCGCTCCGGCAGATCCAACGTCGAGGGGGTCACCAGTAAAGCGCGGCGTTACGCGCGCTGCTTGCGAGCAAGGAGGAAGCGGACAAGCGGTAACTTATAAGCGTCTTTATTTCAGGAGCTCACTGTAACACTGGCGCGCTCCGGGCTGCGCGTCCGGTGTATATCATGAGGCCACGCCTACCGCTCGGGCGTGGCCACCGCCCACTTGGTGCGCGGAATGATGTCACCACGCCAGTGGGCTTTTGTGTCCGCCACAATACCATATATTACTGAAGAATCTGATTGTTCACTCAGGTCAAATGGCATGGACTGCAATCTACCCTCTCCAGAAATTATTGGTTTCCATCTCTTCTGCGTCTGATATTCACTCTGCCTGGGAAATCCTTCAAAAGGGACGGTGGTCTCTCATGCCCAGGTTTATTCTTTTTTTGTGTACAGTCACGGCTCATTGAAGAGCGACAACACAGAACGGATCAAGACGCAACATAACAAAAGGAACAGCAGAAAGAGAAGGGGGAAATGCCAACGGCAGGGCCGAGGGAGAGAATAGACGGATATGGACAAACAAGGGATGTGCGGGTATGATTGAGGGGTAGGGGAGAATGGAGGGGGTGGATATAGATGGACGCAGAAGAAAAAAAACAATTTGGAGCGGCAGGAGCAGTTTAACGGGTGTAGCAAAGATCATGATTTTGCATGGGGGACGTGGTGAACAGCTATCTTGAAGAACTGGAGGAAAGGATGAGATTGAAGAGAATGTGGCAGTTGGTTCCACAGCCGGGAAAAAAGAGGAGTAAATAAATGAAGGAAGGTAAGCAGTGATCCTGGATTTTTAGTCCAGTCAATCTATGGTTTAATCTCAAACAAATTGCAAAATAATTTATTTTGACTGTAACAAATACAAAGGTACTAAAGTATTCAACAAACATTTAAATTGTAGAAAAATCTACTTTGTGGAACATGGTTTATTGAGGTGAAAACAAAAGAAACACCAAATACTGCACTGGAGTCATCAGAAGGATCCCGAAGAAGTAAAGAGCAAAGATGGAGTCATCAGGAGGAACCTGGATAGGATTCGGGTTTCAGCTGCTACTCCTCAGCCTTCAAACCCATCCAGGCACAGCCAAGTGAGCCTTAATTACAGAAAACTTTCTGCAAGAATTCACTTCTCCTTAGACAGATAGATTAGGAAAGAAAGAACCTCCACCAGGCTGAACACTTTACGTTTTGTATCCCACTGATAGATAGGCCGGATCTGGATCCAGACCTGAACCACCATCCACAACTTTATGAAATATCGTGCTAAGTATCGTTTTGGCCCTATCACTCAATGGTGAAGAATCACTTGGAAAATTAAAAAAAATCGTGTATTTGGATCTGCAGCCGGATCTTCACAAAAATCGAATCAATTCGTCTTTGTCACATGCACAACCTGTCCACCAAGTTTCGTCCAAACCGTCCATAAATTTTTGAGATATCCTGTTTACAAGCATAGAGACAGACAAACAGACATTGGTGAAAACATAACCTCAATCTACCTTCGGTGGTGGAGGTAAACAGTAAAGGATATAAAAGAAAAGAAAAGCAAGAATTACCTTCTTCTGTATAAGAGAGCCGTTGGTCTGTGTGTCGCCATTTTTCTCAGAGATGGCTGAACGGATCTTCGTCAAACTTTCAGAGGTTCATCAGTGATTGCTTTCGAGTGTTTTGGGCAAAAAAAAGTTGTTGTTTTTTGAAAAACAACAACTTCGTTTTATTTGGATTTTTTTTTGTAAATCGCTCTATAGTGCCTAAGCCTTTTTGATTAATGACAGTTATATACAAGTTCGCATTCGCATAAATAAATGCAAAACAATTACCAGACATTTGAACACAAATAATAAAACAATTCTGGTCGAAGTTAGTGGTAAGGCTTCTTCTTTTTTCTTTTTCTTTTTTGTATACAGAGTCAAGGCTCGGCCAAGAGCTAACACATTACGCACGAGAACAGGCACAGACCCATAAAACATACAATAAATAAAGGGAATGGGAGACAAGAGGGGGAGAGAGAGGAAAACATACAAGCACAACAACAGTAGAGAACAGGGACATCGGTAGATTTGTGGAAGAGAGAGGGCCGGTTGGAGGATTCGGGGGTTGAAGGGAAGGGGTACACGTAATTAAACAAAAAATTGACACAACTAGGAATTTCAGGAAAATAAGTTGGAGATTGAAAGAGGTGTATTTGGGTATGTTTTAACAGGGGTAGAAAAGACCAAGGTTTTGGATGGGGGAAGATAAGAGATAGTGGTGAACAGCTGTTTTAAAGACCTGGAGGGAGGAGTAGGATTGAAGAGAGTGAGGGAGTTTGTTCCAGAGGCGGGTGAAAAGGGGAATGAAAGGGTGAAGGTGAGCAGAGAGTCTTGATTTTGAAAATTTCACCAGAAGGGAGTTTCTGGCAGATCTTGTGCGACCTGTAGGAGTATTTGGGGGCAGAGCACAGAGAGAGCAGGGGGAGCTCGGCCGGAGAGGAGTCGGTAGAAGACAGAAAGACCAACCTGCCTGTGGTGAGAGAGTGAAAGGCCCTCAGAATCAGCTTCATTGCGGGAGATTCCAATGATTCTGAAAGCTTTTTTTTCAACAGCGTGAAGCCGAGCTAGGTGTGAGGCAGGAGTACCAGCCCAGAAGGGAGAGCAGTGTTCCATTGAGCTGCGGATGAAAGCCTTGTATGTGGTGAGGTTTGTATGTGGTTCTTCTTCCTGAACATCATCAGACTTAACTCAGAAACGTGATGAACGGCACATTCACCAGCATATATTTAACGAAAAGGAAAATTATGATTTGTGAAGGATTCTGATTTGGATGTAATTGCTTTTCCATTATATTTGCCCTCATTTCAAATATGTTAATGTTTCTTTTTCGCTTGAGCAATGCCGGGTACTCCAGCTATAAACACTTACCGGTATATACTTTACTCGGGGTACAAATACAACTTTGTCTGGGGGGTAACATAGGCTATGTGGCCATGGCCTCATGTGGGGATGTGGGCAACTTGGGGAGGGGCGTATATTTTCTATGTAAATGTGTACCGTGTAGCACCACCTAGTGTTGGTGGCAGAGGGTATTACAATTTCATTTTTTACCTGGGATACCCTGAGGTTAAAGCACTCTTTGCACGGGAAAATTTTTCCTCCTTCTCTCCGCCCCCCCCCCCTCCCTAAAAACGGAGTGGCCTGTCAAAGCCACCCCGCCTACCCCCCCCCCCTCAAAATATGTTTATGTAGTATATCTTTCCCGTCCCTCTCCCCTCACCTCCCCCTCCCCTCCCATTTCCACTCCTCCCTCTCCCTTCCTCACACCCCCCTCTTCTGCCCCCCCGCCCCCCCTCCCCCCAGCAACGCCGGGTACTCCTGCTAGTAATAAATAAAGACAAATGTGAAAAAGTAGCAAAAAATGTGAAAAGAACGTATATGTTGGGAAGAC
This sequence comes from Myxine glutinosa, assembly GCF_964187855.1. Lineage (NCBI taxonomy): Eukaryota > Metazoa > Chordata > Myxini > Myxiniformes > Myxinidae > Myxine > Myxine glutinosa. The sequence continues at coordinate 255,884,402 of NC_136262.1, read as the reverse complement.
CCCGGATAGATAGCTTTCAGCAGTTACTCCACAGGCCCAATCGCAGCAACAGGTACAAGCTAACAGAGGTCCGTATAGTCTGTTGAGCAAAAAAGAACAGTGTCACACAAACCGTGGGAGAAAACCCTTCGGATTGACATTCCGCCGCTTAGGAAAACGATGGTAATCAAAACATATTGTCCTGTGGATGGCTCTATTAAGACAGAGCATCCACGGATGGCTAATTGAGCTTTAATGAGGCGTTCACTTCAATCAATGGCGGATGATACGCGAGGGGGTTTGGGGGGGGGGGGGGTTGGGGAGAATGCCGACTTACCTGGGTGGCCTCGACGATGTCTTCACCCTTTGAAAAGAAACTCACAGAAACGGACTTAAGGTAGAAAAATAAACACGGCTTTATTGCCGGATCCCGAGAACAAAGAACACGACGGTAAAGACTAAACCCCTCTAATGAGCACTCCTATACAGACTTCAACTACAGGACGAATAAAAGGATAAATAAAACAAACGTGTTCTGTGTGGTGCGTCTTATCTGTCTGGATGTGATGTCGAGGATCGTTAGGTCCGAGCACGTCGTCCAACCACAGCTCCAGTTGGCACGAACCGCTCGGTTGTTGGTGCGAACACCGGCCTTGCTGCATGGTCTGTCCCACGCCACAGCACCCGTACGCAGGCACCAGGAGCAAGAACAACAGGGGGGATGATCGTCAGCGCTCCACCGTCTCTCCACCGTTCATCGTCACCCAACAAGCAAAGGTCCAAACGGGAAGAAAGGAAAAGAGGTCCGGGCAGGAAGGAATCCAAAAACGAGGGGAGGGAAATGTCGACCAGCAAGTCGTTTTACTGGCTGTCTCGTGATGTCAGCTCTCTTCCCCTCCAACCAGTGGGTCGCTTCTTGCTAGTCTTTCGCGCCCTTCACTCTGATTGGCCAAGCGCTTCACGCCTTTGGTGTTATGTCATCGGTCGGTGGCCAATTAGTGTGGCACCTCCTTCACCTTCGTTACTCTGCCAATCGGCGACCTGGTTGTTACTCGCCCCCCTCCCACCCGGCCAATCACAAGTCCTCCCAGGCGTGGCTCTCGGCCTGCCTGTGCAATGTCTGTCGACGCCGTAGTGCGTTTTCACTTCCTGTCTGTTTTTCCGTAAGTTATCGTGGCGGAGGGGGAATTTAATTAGTGTGGTGCTAATGGGCCTAGATAATGTCTATTAGTGCATTGCCATACGGGACACAGGTATGATCACAGAGGGAATGACGTCCAGTGGAATTTTATCGTTATGCCCTAATTCTAGTTAACAAGCCCCGCCCTCTTGTGGCGGGGACACATATCGGACTTATCCGACATCCGGGCTAGACAGGTCCTCTACTTATTTACATCGAGATGGTTCTTCTTCTTCACGACATCGGAGCACTTACCTATGCAGATCTACCTAAATCTATATATGCCCCCACCCAAAATTCATAACAATATTTACACTGACTGTGGTGAGTATATGCATGAAAACCGCTCATTACAGGTATTCATCATATTTCACCTATACTAAGAACAATATAGTCACACCTGAGGCTCTATTAACATGATATTTGCCCACTCCTCCATGCAGAATTCTTTCAGCTGTGCGATGTTTGAGGGCTTTCTTGCATGCACAGCTCATTTCAAATCCCCCCACAACATCTCGATGGGATTTAGATCCGGGCTTTGACTTGGCCATTCCAGAACCCTCCATTTCTTTCTTTTGCAGCCATTCCTTGGTGGATTTACTGGTATGTTTAGGGTCATTGTCATGTTGCAAGGTCCACCTTCGGTTGAGCTTCAACTTCTGACAGATGGCATCACATCATCCTCAAGCACCCTCTGGTACAATGAAGAATTCATAGTGGATTCTATGATGGTGAGCTGCCCAGGCCCTGATGCAGCAACGCTGCCCCAAACCATAGTATTTCCACCACCATGCTTTACAGTTGGTATCAGGTTCTTGTGGTCAAATGCTGTCTTTGGTTTTCGCCAAACGTGTCTTCTGTTACTGTGGCCAAATAGCTCTACCTTTGACTCATCTGTCCAGAGCACATTGTTCCAGAAGTGTTGATCTTTGCCTCGGTGTTCATTGGCAAACTTTAGTCTTGCCCTGATGTTCTTTCTGGACAGCAAAGGTTTCCTCCTGGCACACCTCCCATGTAGATCAAATTTGTGCAGCCTCTTTCTAATGGTAGACTCGTGCACTTTGACATCAACAGTGGCAATAGCTACCTGTAGGTCCAGCGATGACATTCTGCGGGTTCTTAGAGACTTCTTTCAGCATCTTGCTGTCTGCTCTCGGGCTGAACTTGCTGGCGCGGCCTGGCCTGAACAAGTTGGCAGTTGTTTGGAATCTTCTCCACTTGTAGATGATCTTCCGGACAGTCGAATGATTGATTTCAAATTGTTTGGAGATCTTTTTAAATCCCTTCCCAGACTCGGAGGCATCTATAACCTTCTTTCTGAAGGCCCCAGAGAGCTCTTTTGATCTAGGCATGGTGATGCAGCACACTTCAACAACAAAGAGCAAACCAAACGAAATGTCTGAGGTTTAAATAAGACAGGTTCCTCCAAGATCCTCTCTAATGATGGTCTAATCATTTGCACCTGAGCTGGTGCACCTGATTCTAATTTTAGGTATTTGAAGTAGTGATAAATGTAGGGGTGTACTTACTTTTTCCACATGCGAAATTTGCATTTATGTTTATTTAAATTATACAATGGACGACAAAATGTAAATATTTCATGATATTTGTTATATTATATCACCTTTATCTGTCAATACTGTTGAAATGAAGATCAAATAGCTGGATGTTGAAATATGTTGAAAAAGTCAAAACTTTACATGGGGTGTACTTACTTTTTCACGTGACTATATATATATACAAAGGAAAATTATTGTACAAATTATTAAAGAGATACATTTACATCACATGGTTCCCCAAGCCAACGGGCTACCCATTAGCTATATCTCTGTCTCATTAACAAGCAGACACCTACCAACATAGGTTTCAACACATCGAGGACAATGGACTATAATGAGCAAAACCACACTGGCCAATCAGCAACACATAATGAACAACCAATCAGCACCCCACAATGACCAGCCAATGGGGGGGGGGGGGGGGGGGGGGTGCAGTTCTTATAAACTCTGCTCCTATTCATTCCACTTACTTCCTCCTATTGATGGACAGATATTGACAATTGTTTTCTGGCTCTCCTGAGAGTAGATATACACACTTGTTGCGAGCGTTTTGGAATGTACTGAAATTGCCTTCGGTCAGATTTGCCTCCTGTCCAGGATGAGAAGGCAAGTTGTTTCAGAGCAACTGCCTCACCACAGGATTCAGTTTACCATGGGTGGAAAGAAGGGTGGGTGAACTGAAGATGAAATGCGATGAATCTGTGCATAAGGGAGAGCAGGTTTCGGTGGAAGAATTCTCAAGCTGAATTAATATAAGGGGCGGTAGATACAAGAGACAAGTCCTTTAGTGAGATGGCAGCTTGTAGTCCTTGCCAGTTTGCCTGAGTGAACATGCCAGACTTGTCGACGCTGAAGCTGTTCTCCGACAATGTCCAGAGAAATGTTGACCTTGACAAACATTTCATTTATTCCATTCGTCTGCAGACAGGTACAATATCCATCATCTACGCCCTGATACACTGAATCCTGTGGTGAGGCAGTTGCTGTGAATCACTTTTTATTTCTAATCACGGGGCAATCAGACCAAAGACAACCTGAAGTCACCACAATTATGTCCATCCTCAGGTGAGCCAGAAAATGCCTGTTTTTTTTGTTGTTTTTGTGTACAAGATCGAGGCTTGTGTAAGAGCTAACATTAAAGACAAAAAAAACAAACGGACACATAAGACATAATAAAGGGAGCGAGAGACAAGATGGGGAGAGAGGGGTAAGCACACAGGTACAACATTTGAGAGCAGGGACATCGGGAGATCTGTGGGAGGGAGAGGGCTTGGGGGGAGGAGGCGTGGGGAGGGGGTGTGGGGGGAGAGGTGGGAGAGGTAAAAACACATGGACACTGCTAGGACTTCCAAGAAAGAAGTCGGAATTTCAGAAAAGTGGATCTGGGGTGAATTAACGGTGGTAGAAAAGATCAAGGTTTTGGATGGGGGATGGTGGTGAACAGCTGTTTTAAAGACCTGGAGGGAGGAGTGGGATTAATGAGAATGAGGGAGTTTGTTCCAGAGGCGGGAGAAAAGAGGAATGAAAGAGTGAAGGTGAATAGAGAGTCTTGATTTTGGCAGTTTAACTATCAGAGGGTTGCTGGCAGATCTTGTGCGACCTGTAGGAATATTTGGGGGACAGAGCACAGACAGAGCTGGGGGAGCAAGGCCGGAGAGGAGTCGGTAGAAGACAGAAAGACCACCAACCTTCCTGCGGTGAGAGAGTGATTGGCCCTCGGAGTTAGCTTCATCGCGGGAGATTCCAATGATTCTGAAAGCTTTGGTTTCAACAGCGTGAACAAGATCTAGGTGAAGCCATCTTTGTTATCTTGAAGCCATCTGCTAAACCTTAAGGCTACACTCTCCAACCGATCCTCTTCTTCAAGGTCCTGGTAGCAACTTGTTAAATCCTTTTCTGGTTTCTACTCCCTCTCAATTCCTGTCATCACCTCTAATAACTAACAGCCAATTCCCCTCGAGATGAGGCTGAATGAACTCAGCATTTCCACCTGAAGCTGGTGTACCCAATGCTTCCTATATGTCCATAGTTTATCTCCTCAATACAATGAATCCTGCGTCTTGACACTAACTTTTTCACTTGAGAATGGAGACAAGCTCTAGCCAGCCTTGACTCTGCCTCAGTGATAGGCCTCGATGGCATCAGTTCCTGATAAATATCTGGTGACATATTTAGGAAATAGGTCATTGCGTGCCAGTCTTTCTGTGTAGTAATCCCTAGTACTTTCAATTACCTGTATAAATACCATTATCTGACTGAAGTAGGCCCAGGCTAAGGTTGTGGGCTGGCAGGATACTTTAGATTAGAGGCCTTCAACCCCGGCTTAATTACCTTGTGAATTAACCAATCAAATTGGGGTGATGGCGGGGGTTCGTGTGCACCTTGTGGCTGTTGGTTGCATCATTTTCTGGGAGTGCGGCCGTGCCTCTGCTACCACTACCAGGCCACAGCTGGCACTCGTTTTGCCGCCCTCGGAAGGTTGACAGGCTGAGTCGACCCACCTGGTGTTAATTCAATGGCTGCCAGGTGCTCAAACTCAAGCCAATTGTAGCAGGATTACGATTTTCATTTATTATGCTCTACTCATACAGTCATACTTTATGGTTAACCCCAGGTCGGGATGTCATTAGGATTGAGAAGTACGTTTTATCGATTCTTTTTATCCATTTTATTAGTTATTCGTATTAATCATCGTTTTCTGCCCATTTCAATTGTGTGAAATATTATATGTATAATAATCACGTCTCACGTTACATCTTCCATCACAACTTGCCAAACCACTCGACATTGAGACCATGCTCATACACCGCTCAAATTCAAATTTCACGTCGTGCTTAAAATTTGGGCTTAAGGCTGGAGAAAAAGAGTCTCAATCAGAAATATCACGTAAAGGTTGGAATAAAGTGGACAGGAAGTACTGTATATGATTCCATAATGTTTGCCAATATTTCCCCGAAAGAGCAATATTTGGTTTAATGGTGGCGGTATCTCGACACGAACAATGACGTTTCATTTTGTTTATTTCTGTCCGTGACGTCACTAACGACGTGTCCAATAAGCAAATCGAAACGTGACGCAGGGAAGGCAGAGCGATTCGTCCCGCCCTCATTAAAGATTCGCCCCTCCCTGTCCGGCTCTCCCCCACGTGAACCTGTGGAAGGTTATTTATTTTTGCGTTTTGCGTGCGAGGCCTGAGTTCTATAACCTTCTTTATTATTCCTCTATATTGATTATTCTTCTTCTATTTCCACTTCCTCTTATATTTCTTCTTTTCTTCTTCATATTCTTCTTCGTCCTCGATTACTCTTCTTCGATTAATCTGCCTCTTCGTCTTCTTCTTTATTACTTTTTAACATACATATATTCATTGTAATTTTCTCTCGTTCTCTTCCCGTTTCCCTCTTTTGAGCTGCCATGGCCCAGAAGTTTGTGCAGCGCTCCTGGGGAGTTCGGCGCTTGCTGTCCGGCCCGGTGCTGTCAGTGGTTCGAGTCCAGGCTCGGAGCTGCACCTCGATCCCTGTGGATGACGTGGTCAACGGCCTGACTGATGAACAGACGCAGGTCACCTGCGCTTGTCTTCTTTTAACTTTGTTTTATGTGCTACTGTACATCTCTTTTTCTTGACGAGGTGATCAACATGAAATGATTTCTCCTCAAAGTGATAAACTCCTCAAATCGCAGCGTCACGAGTTATAATTTCATATAATTTTAAAAGGATAACTACATATTCTTTATAGGGTGTTGTCCTATAAACAAGGGGATGTATAGTAGTCTGATGAAAAAAAAAAAAGATAATAATCCTTATCCTATAAACAAATTAAAACAACAGGATAGCTTATACTTATGCTTGTTTATCCTCTCTCCTCTTATCCTCTCTCTCAACGATACTCCGCACATCCATCGAACCATTCGCATTTCCACCCTTTCCAGCCTTCGTTGCTGCTCTACGTTCATTACCCATGTCTCGCTCCCATAAATCATAACACTTCTCACACATGCAGCATACACCTTTCCCTTCAGCTTCAGCGACACTCTCCTCCTCATCAGCACGCCACTCAGTTCCCGAAACTTCTTCCATGCACATCTCACTCGAGCAACCGTTGCCGAGTCTGATCCACCCTCTCCATTCAGCATGTCTCCGAGGTAGCAAAATGTTTTCACACCTTCCAGCTTCACGCCGTCTCCAAGATCCAACTCAACATTTCCTCCATCTGCAGCTCCCTCTGTGCACACCTTACATTTGAATGTAGCTGCCACACTGGTAAATGACCCTCTCAGACCACTACATTTTTGATGAACCCACTCAGCGCACATTGTACATTGAATGGAGTTCACTCCGACACCCTTCCTGCACACAGCACACGGCCACTTCCCAGTTCTTTCCACCTCACCACATGCTTTACCACTTGCCATCACCTTCGTCTTTCTGATATTCACCTTCAGACCTTTTGTCTCCATACATTCCTTCCACTTGTTCATCTTTTCCTTCAGTCCATCCATTCTTTCCGCAATCAACACCAGATCATCTGCATACAACAACTCCCACGGTAAACCCTCCTTTACGTTCTGAGCCAGCACCTCCATCACAGCTACAAATAGTAGTGGACTTAGTACCGACCCCTGATGCACTCCCACCTTCACCACAAACTCACCACTGTTCCCGTCCTTCGTCCTTACAGCTGTGCGCGCTCTTTTGTACATTGCCATCACTACTCTGATCAACCATTCCTCCACTCCTAACTTCCTCAACGCCCATGTCAATACTTTGCGTGGAACCCTATCGAATGCTTTCTCCAGATCAACAAACCCAAGAAACAACTTCTTCCTCTTCTCCATGTACTTCTCCTGCAACTGCCTCACAATGAAAAGCGCATCTGTCGTTCCTCTTCCTAGCATAAATCCAAACTGCATTTCGTCGATCTTCACTTTCTTCCTTATCCTCCTCTCCAACACCCTTTCCAATATTCATTCCATGCTCCAATAACTTTATCGCTCGGTACGAGCCACACTCCAGAGGGTCACCTTTCCCCTTGTATAGAGGGACGAGGGTACTCAGTTCCCAAACCACTGGAATGCGGCCTTCTTTCACCACCAGATTACAGATCTCTGTCATTCTCTTCACACCCCAACTTCCTGCTGCCTTCAACATATCTCCCACAACTCCCGTCGGCCCTCCCGCTTTTCCACTCTTCATTGCTGTTATCGCTTCCTCAACTTCCTTCTCAGTTATCTTCTCTGCCGGTCCTAAAACTGGGTTACTCTCTATGTTGCCATCCCATTCATTCTCTGTATTCAACAGCATTTCCATATATCTTTTCCATCTTCCTTTAATTCCATCTGGGTCGACAACGATTTGTTCCAGTTCATCCTTCAAGCAACTCACCCCCATCACGTCACACCTCTCTTTCGCTATGTGCTTTGCAATCCTGAATACTGCTCTCTGACCCTCTTCCGAATCCAAGCGTTCTCCGAACATTTTCCTACATGCCTCCTGCGCCTTTGCTACCTCTTTCTTTGCAGCCTTCCTGGCTGCCTATAACTTTCATGCTCTGCTGTTTCTGCTCCCGTACCCTTCGCCTTCTGCCACTCCTTGAACTTCTTCCTCTTCTCGTCAATCCTCTTTCCAACTTCATCATCCCACCACCATGTTTCCGAGTGCCTCGGTGGTCCTTTTGTCCATCCACATACCTCACCAACGGCTCCCAACAGACTAGCTTTCATTGACATCCAACCACTTTCAAGCTCAACCACATCATCCTCTACCCTACTCAGCCTCTCTTTTAATGCCTCCCTTACTGTCACCTCTGTCAACCTCCACACCTTCATTCTTGGTTGGTACTTCACCCGCCGAGCTCTCCTCGCACCTTTCATTTTTATGTCGGAGACAACCAAGTGGTGCTGTGAAACAGCCTCCTCCCCCGGGATCACCTTTGTGTCCCGGAGGTGCCCCCTATCTCGCCTACGCACCATCAGGTAGTCAACGGTTGTCGTCGACCCACCTGACGTGTATGTAACAAGCTTATTATCCTCTTTCTGGAACTAAGTATTACAAATCAACAAATCAACTCCATCAGCAAACTCCAAAATCCTTTCACCTTCTCCATTTCTCACACCATATCCGTAACCCCCATGAACTCCCTCAAAACCATCCATACTCCTTCCCACATGTCCATTCAGGTCTCCTCCCACCACAACAACTTCTTCATCTTTCACGTTTTCCTTCAGCTTCTCTATCGCACACCAGAACTTGTCCTTCTCTTCATTGCTTCGACCAACCTGCGGAGCATATCCCAAATGACATGACAAAACAAACAAAATTACTTTATAAAACAGACTTTTTGCGATACGCATTCACCATAAACCAACGCAACAAATCAATATCAGCGCACACGGACAGATTAGCTTGGGTATCAAAATGGCCGCCGCGCAATGCGAGATGGGTAACTGTGACGTCAGTGAAAACGAAGGATTGTATCTTGTTACAAGATTTTGGAAGATCAAAAGATCAAAAGATTTTGGAAGATTTACAAGATCTTGTTACAAGACTTCTATAATTGTATCTCTCTGGCCTTGCCCCCCCAGCTCTGTCCCCCAAATATTCCTACAGGTCGCACAAGATCTGCCTGCAACCCTCTTATGGTTAAACTGCCAAAATCTAGGCTCTCTGCTCACCTTCACTCCTTCATTCCTCTTTTCTCTCGCCTCTGGAACAAACTCCCTCACTCCCTTCAATCCCTCTCTCCCTCCAGGTCTTTAAAACAGCTGTTCACCACCATCTCTTATCTTCCCCCATCCACAACCTTGATCTTTTCTACCCCTGCTAATTTCACCCCAAATCCACTTTTTTGAAATACCAACTTCTGTCCTGGAAGTCCTTGGTGTCTTTGTGTTTTATACTTCTCCCACCCCCCACCCCCCCTTCCCACGCCTCTTCCCACCCCCCCCCCCCTTCCCCCGCCTCCTCCCCCCAAGCCCTCTCCCTCCCACACATCTTCCGATGTCCCTGCTCTCAAATGTTGTGTTTGTGTGCTTCCCCTTCTCTCCCCAACTTGTCTACCGCTCCCTCTTTTTATATATTTTGTTTGTCTGGTTGATTTGTTTGTGAAATAAATGTTAGCTCTTTCACGAGCCTCGATTCAGTATCCCCAAAAAAATAAAATAATTTATGTCGGATCAGGGGTGCCAACTAAAATATCCTCAAGGAGCAGCAAATGGACCAAATGTTTTTAATTGTTCAGAATTGCCTGAGGGCACTTAATATTAAAAACATAATTTTGGGGTTTTACAAAAGTAGAACAAGGTGCTGGTACGTTCAGGTAGGGTTATGCCCTTTAACATTGATCGTTTGTTTCGCTCGTTTTATTTTATACACCACTGTTGTAATAATCAGATACAACATTGTCTCAGAGCAGAGTTTAATCGTGATCGATCTCAGACAGCATCTAAAGGGAGAACCAGCATTCATAGTATTAGTATTACTACTGGTACATACAGATGATATCTATTCAAGCGAGCATGCAGCGCACAATGCAGAATCTTTACCATTCTACGGAAGCCCAGAGATGCTATAGAATTACATGGCACAGAACTACCTTCTGCGCTGAACGGCAGTCTATTTATCGGAGCCGCATAGTGGCAATGATTAGAATAACACCAGGGTCGTAACTTAGATGACAATTTCACCACAACCACCCAAAGTGTGTTTCGCTCGTTCTAATTTATACACCACCCAAAGTGTTTCGCTCGTTCTAATTTATACACCACCCAAAGTGTGTTTTGCTCGTTCTAATTTATACACCACCAAAAGTGTGTTTCGCTCGTTCTAATTTATACACCACCCAGAGTGTTTCGCTGGTTCTAATCTTTCCACCACCCAAAATGTTTCGCTGGTTCTAATTTATACACCACCGAGTGTTTCGCTGGTTCTAATCTTTCCACCACCCAAAGTGCTTTGCTGGTTCTAATTTATACACCCCCCAGAGTGTGTTTTGCTGGTTCTAATTTATACACCACCGAGTGTTTCGCTGGTTCTAATCTTTCCACCACCCAAAGTGCTTTGCTGGTTCTAATTTATACACCACCCAGAGTGTGTTTCGCTGGTTATAATTTATACACCACCCAGAGTGTGTTTTGCTGGTTCTAATTTATACACCACCCAGTGTTTCGCTGGTTCTAATCTTTCCACCACCCAAAATGTTTCGCTGGTTCTAATTTATACACCACCCAAAGTGTTTCGCTGGTTCTAATCTATACACCACCGAATGTGTGTTTCGCTGGTTCTAATTTATACACCACCCAAAGTGTGTTTCGCTCGTTCTTTCCTGGACTGCAAAAAGTGTTGATCATTTCGTCATTTAGATAATTTCTCCGAGTTACCAATCAGTTACCAATTTGCGAGGGGTGGAGCTATGCTAATTAGATAGGGCTTAAGAATAATCCCCAGTGTGTGATTGTCCTTGTGATTTTTTTCCCTTCTTTCTTGTGAAGCACACTCGGCCAGCTTTAACCTCGGCACATTACAACACCGACAAGCCCGACAGAAACCCAGCACATTTGCCGAACGGCAAGGGAACCCTGCCCCCGAATGTTCTTGATGGGCGTCAGGAAAGGCCGTGAGGCCCCGCCCCAAAAGGAACGATTGGTCATGGCCATGGACTGAAGTGGCAAGGTGCGGGGATTGGTGGGAGGTTGTGTTTCCCCCCCCTCTCTCTCTCTCTCTTTCTCTCTTGGTCCTGGCTTTGGTTGTGGGCGATCACGCTTTGGCTCGGGTGAGCTCGTGAGAAGAACTTGTCGAGCTCGGGAGACCTTTGCAACATCGGAGGAGGGGGTGTTGGTTGATGGTGGTGCTCTTCGGAGACAGAGGAGATAGCGAGCAAAGAAACGGAGGCGAAACTGTCTGCTTGCCTCATGCCGGCTGCTGGTTACGGGCACGAATCCACGCCATCTTGTGTGCTTCCCCCGTGGGGTGGCTGTACCGCGGATACGACCATCAAACTCCTAAAAACCTCGTAGACCAGAGCTGAGTGCCGGCCATTTACAAATACAAAGAACATTATTTTATTTCTTTATCATTCCCTTGTCTGTAATTGTGTCTGGCTGGAGGATCCTCATTTAGCAATTTTAGTTTTGCCTTACCTTTCATTTTCCATCGTCTTACAATTATTTTCATTAACCCCCCCCCCCCCACCACACCACCCCACCCCCCACACACCCCCCCCTCACCCATGTGTGTCACTACCGCCATAGTTGGGTATACGCCTCGGAGGTAAAATTCGGTCAGCCTACGTTCACTCCAGGATGAACACGACAATATATATAATTTAATTTACCATTTTTACAGAGCAGGGCGTCTCATTTGTATTACATAAATAATCGGGAGATTGAATAAGACGCGGACGTAGCTTCAGGACGGTCAATCTTTAATTCTCGACAAGCTTTCGACCAACAAAGGTCTTCTTCTTAGTCGTCCCCAAGTTCAGCGGAAGTGAAGCCTATATGTTAATTTTTTTGCTCTCGTTTAAGATGAGGAAGTCCTATTTGGCCAAAAGCTTGTCCATAACTTATTTAATTTCTTCCGATTTATATGTATATATAACATAGTTTTTTTTTTTTTTTTTTTTTTTTCATGGGTATATGACGAGTATTTCACTGTACATCTGTTGGTTAGCTTTTAAATCTTGATTTCTTTAGTCTGCATACAATTAAAGTGTAATATATAATGTAAATACTGCGCCAATCAGCACGGCTGGGTCATGGTACGGTAAGTAAAAAATGAACTTTTATTTTGTATCTGAAATAAAACGAAATTCTAACACAAAGGATTGTAATGCCAAGACGCTTAAAATTATGCCATTTAAATTCGACATCTATTTTATCCGGCAAACTATTTCCAGGGTAAAACGGCAACTATTTATTTGGTAACCACACAAGATTGAAGCAAAACAAATGTTTTGTTTTCAATAAAATAACATGACACTCGTGGCAAAAGATGTGAGCTCACCTTTTGAAAATTGTTTACAGTATTTTTTATTTGTTTACAGTGTATAGTAAACTGTAATTATGTGCTTTCATGTTATTTAATTTTTTATATTTTCCATTATGAATGACGAACATCTGTGAACCTATCCCCCTTTTTCCCGTTGAAAATTGCTCCAACGTGCATCGATTCTCTGTCGTTTTCAGGAACATGACCCGCGTGAATGTTGGATTCTACCGTACAATATTGTTTGCCAATTAACAATGTAGTTAGGATAGAGGTTCCTGTGCAATAACATTGAAACAACATTTTGATGTTGCACTGCTGTCAGGTTTCAAAAGCCATTCATAGTCTCGGGCCAGTTTTTATTGCTTTCAATGTGATGACCGTGGTCCCAAGGAGTAAGGACCACGTTTAGTTTGACCTGTTGCCAAAATATTTGAGTATCAATTACAATTATTGTTGTGCAGTGGAGCCAAATGATCAACTCAACAAGTGGTGCAGAAATGAAACTGGCAAAGAACCATGAGATGAACAAGTTTAAAAAATACATGATGAATTAAAACTTTTACACCACAACTCTTCAAGCAATAAAACCATACATACACACACCTTCCAGAAACAGGTGCGAGTAGAAGATGTCACACACAAAACTGAAACAGCAACGACCACAGGCCCAACGATTGCAAAAAAAGGACAAAGTAAAGATGTTAAACAGAATATCAACAGATATACACTGTCAACTGGGAGATTGACAAAAGAGCAGGGAGGTATAAAAAGAGTTGTACAGATTGGGCATAGACAAAGAAGGCTCATTGGAATGGCTAATAAGAGGTCAGCTCAACTGGGACGGCAAACAAATCAGAAAAAAGTCCAAGACTAAGAACACTACACCAATGGATTTTAAAAGATGGCGGGACTGAGTCAATCAGATAGGTGTAGCTTTTGCGAGTTAGAAACAGCACGAGCCACCACCTATCGGGATGTAAAAACAAAACAAAAAAATTCGTGTCAGAACAGCTGAGACGGGCACAACAGGGTGTGTAGAGGAATCCACTGGTGCATCTGCAAAAACTTTAATATCCCAGTCGCAGAAAACTCATGGAAACATGAACGAAATGCAGTCACTGAAAACAACAAAGAGCAATCGGAGATTGCAGACTTTTGCCAGGAGTTGTTTTGTGTGGTGTTCTTTGTGGCAAATAAATGGAAGGATGTACTAAATGAAAGGTCATTCATTGCAAACGAAAGGTCTAAAGGTCTGAAAAGGGTTTCGTTGGTGTAATTTAAGGTCTAAAGTGTTGGAAATGTCTGAAAGGGTCTTAGAACGTCTAAAAAGTGTCTAAAGGTCGAAGGAGTCTACAAGATTAAAAGGTCTTCGGGTGGGGAAGGGTTTTTTAGGGATCTAGAGGGTATTAAAGTTATTGGGTGGGGGGTGGGGGGGGGGGAGGTAGGGGATCTACAGCACCAGACACGTACAGTCGTACACCTACCCTGTGAAAAAGAAAAAAACCCATAAGAACCATAAATGTTAATCCCTAGGAATCATTTCCATAACAATATGTTCTTGAGTGAGACAACTGGCTTGTTCTTTGTTCTATTCCAGCTCCGACAGACAATGCACAAGTTTTGCCAAGAACACCTCACTCCCAAAGCTCAGCGGATAGATGAGGAGAACGACTTTGCAGAGATGAGGGTGAGTGTGTACAGCCAGTACTATGGAATACACACACACACACACACACACACACACACACACACACACACACACACACACACACACACACACACGCACACGCACACGCACACACACACACGCACACACACACATGTCTTCATGATGGTTAATGTTGTTCTGCATCAGTGGACATGTTTAACCATGGGTATTAATAATTACTGAAAGCTGATAACATGTTAAGCACGTTGTAGGCTAGAAATAATATCCTGTGAGATAACTGAGTTTATAATTACCAGGAAAAGCTAAACTAATGTATTCGACCATGAGAACAGTGACATTGCAGGTCATTGTTTTGGCATGTCATCTTGGACAACAGTTCTTTTTCCAAGATGATCACCAACGAATAATAATAATAATTGTATTTACTGGCAGCACCCGCTTCCTATGTGAGCGGCTGGGGGGGGGGGGGAGGGGGGGTCATGCTGGTACTTCCATCCACCTTCGGATCTCACCCCTCTTTGTTTGTCTGTTTGTGAGCATGATGTTTCAAAAGGTTATGGACAAATTCGGATGAAATTTGGTGGACAGGTTGGGTGTGTGACAAGGAGGAATTGTTTAGATTTTGGTGAAGATCAGGATCCGGATCCTATCGCCGATTCACAATTGAGAAAAAAAACCACCTTTAGAGGCCATTTTTCCCCGCAAAGCGGGGGTTGGCCTTTTTCGGGGACCGTGGTTGTTGTTGTTTTTCGGTCCCCTTTTTGAAGCAATGTTTTACGGCCGGATGCCCTTCCTGCCGCCAACCCTTTTTGTCGCCTTTAACGACAAACAGGGAATTACCAGTGAACTGGTACTCAATTTGCCGACCTCGGAAGGATGACAGGCTGAGTCAACCCCCCTGGCGTTAATTCAGCGATCGACCGGGATTCGAACCCAGGATCCTAGGATCCTAGGATCCTAAGCCGGCACCCGAGCCGCTAGCCCAACACCAGGGCACAATTCACAATTGAGAGATGGGGCCAAAACGATATACAGTCGGACCTCAACATTTGAGGACCCCTCGTATTTGCATGTTATAAAATGTGACCTGCTTCTACATTCGTGCTTCGTAGTTAAAAAAAAAAATCATTGTTGTTTTTGCTTTGACGCATCAGGACTGGTCTCCTATATCCACCACCACTGGTATTGATTCGGCCTTGGAATTCTTCTGCAGAAACCTGCTCTCTTGTGCACATGTTCATCCCATCTTGTCTTCAATTATGTTACCCATCCTCCCGCTCTTGGTACACTAAATCCTGTGGTGAGGCAGTTGCTTTAAAACAACTTGCATTCTCCTCCTGGAAGGCAAATCCAACTGAAGACCACCTCAGATTATTCCAGGACGGTCGCAACAAGTGTCTACTCTCTGGAGAGCCAGAAAACAACATCTATCCAATGAAAAATGAGCTTTCAAACTTCTCTCTCCTCTAAAACCTGGTAGAGCCTTATCAAGACTTGCACCTTCTGCCCTCTCCATGCTTTATCCCCCTCAGGTATATGCAGGACGCATGTGGTCCAGCAGCAACCCTCTCTTAATGAAACTGCCTAAATCCAGAACCGTTGCTCACCTTCACTCATTTATTCCTCCTTGCCCCCCCCCCCTCCCCCCGCCTGTGGAAGCATTTTCCATACTCTTCAACCTCATTCTTCCCTCCAGGTCTTCAAGACAGCTGTTTTCCACCATCTCAGGTCATCCCCCTTCCAAAATCATGATGTTTTCTACACCCATTAAACCACTTCCACCCAGAACAAGAGACAGATATTATACGTCGGTGGTGGAGCTATCTAGGTGGAGCTCGGGGCTGTGTCGCTCTCTTGCCTCTGCCCCGTGTTTGAGTCGTCATCGCGCTGTCCACCAAGCGCTGTCTGGCGCAGCTTGTTCTGGCTCCAGCGCAACTCGTCTCGGCAATGGTGGTCCACTCCTTCGTGGCACAAACAGGCAAGAAGATTGTCTTTCAGCTCCCCAGTGGGTTTTAACAGCGATGAATTCTCTGCTGTTTTTTTTTTTGTTTTTTTTTTGTATACAAGATCGAGGCTCGTGAAAGAGTCAACATTAATCACATCAAAAGTCAAACCGACACATAAAACACAAAATAAGGGGAGCGGTAGACAAGATGGAGAGAGAGGGGGAAGGACACAAACACAACATTTGAGAGCAGGGACATCGAGAGAAATGTGGGGGGGAGGAGGGAGAGGTATAAAACACATGGACACTGCAAGGACTTCCAGGAAAGAAGTTGAAATTTCAAAAAAAGTGAATCTGGGGTGAATTAGCGGGGGTAGAAAAGATCGAGGTTTTGGATGGGAACCTGTTAGAACCCCTGTTCCATCCTTTGAGGCACTTGTGTGGACCACAGATTTGAGGGAGCAAAGGTCGTGGCATGGCCTTTGACTAGCCACAGCACGTCGTCATTGGTGCACTCACCAGCCAATGCCCCCTTCAATGTCAGTCATTCCAAAGTCTGACTCTTCCTCCTCCAACGGGTTTTCCCACCCAGCCAGCGAGGTCTTTCCGACCTAGCACTTTTGAAAAGTACCGTAGGAAGTACCGTAGGCAGCGGTGCATTGAGTGTCATCAGTCAGGGAGGAATCAACCCCTCTATTATTCTGACTTACTATTTTGCTAACTACCGTAGTCGATTTAGCTTCGTCTTCTACTCCAAATGGACTTGTAGGCCAAAAAATACGGTACATGCACACATGCTGTTCCATTGTATGTAGAATATATAACGAGCCCATGTATGGGACGTCATTTGTGGACAGCTATGGTAATGTTTCCATGTTTTTACATGTCATTTGCTCCATTAAAAGTGTTACCATCTCGTATCCAAATAGATTATTGCAATATTGTTACGATGGATACTGTGATTGCACTCAAAGAACCCCTAAGGTTTTGTGTACATTTTAAATGTACACACTTCTGTGATACTGCAGACATGCCTAACAGTATGGAAATTGTGTATTTTGTGCATATTTGATAATGCAATATTATACATAAATCTGTTTAAAAAGATTTTATTTTGTATTAAACCAAAAATGTAGTTTTGTGTAATTTTTTCCCCTTTATTCCCATCCATGTCTAGCTTTTACATGAACCCAACTTTTACTACCTGTCATTAGCACCTGTTTCATTTTGCCTTTGTCTGAAGAGTTGCAGACGAGCAGTAAATGAGGCTTGTTGAGATGTGGCCTGTTTACTGGTACTTCTTAGAGCAGCAACTCACAATCTGGGAGTGAACGTTTTTAACCTGGTGGTGTACGTGCACAGCCTGCTTGACACACACGTGCGTGCCAGGCCTGACTAATCGATGATGCCAGTGTGACGGCCTCTTAGCCATCGTCACAGCATCCTTGCCATGCTTGCCAGCTCCTAACCGACAGGAGAGCATTTACTGAAATGGCATCAAAGTGAAAGGATTGTGACTTGTCGTGCAAATCCAACAAAGCCAAAAGCTACCAAGAATCCTTCTTCTTCTCCTTCTCCTCATTCTCCTTCTTCAACAATTATTTCCATGTTATTGTGGGATTGGTCAGGGGAATCTTTCGCGAACCAGTTGGTCAGGCCTAACGCTCAACTAAGTTGGGGTATAAATTTGGAATTTGTTCAGTATGCCAGTGATAGCTCGCCTACTCTACACAAAGGACATTGTGCAATCTTTAATGTCCACCAACTAATGCCGGCAGATAGGACACCCAGGATAACGTACATCCAAGGGATGGCACGCACATTGATACGCCACCCCGCCTGTGAAATCACATGCAGTAAGCCCCTGGTATTCATGGAGGATGAGTTCCTGAAAAGTGCCGCGAGTGTCGGGACATTGTTTCATTGGGAACTAGAAAACATCTGAAAATGCAAAACCCGTCCGTGTCCACTTTGCCTTCAGACTTCTTCAGTCTGCTAAACATGACGAAAACAGCAAAAAAAAAAACATTTAGACAAAATATTGACTATTTAGGTGATTTTGACCTTTTGACCTCAAAAGCAATAGGCTTCATTGACCCAGTATGCAAACCCTGCTCAACTTTCAAGTCGATCAGATGAACATTGATTAATTTTAGGTGACGCTGACCTTTGTTTGACTTTTGTTTGACTTTGCTGTTTGACTGCTTGTTTGACTTTGACTTTTTGCCAAATTTATTACTTTGGCTTTTCTATGTTCTCATAATAAAGCTTTGTTGGAAATTTTATGACAATACCTCAAATTGTAAAGTTACGGCCCTCACAGACATACAGACAGAGACACAAAATCGGCCTCGCTGATTGGCGCAACATTTACACCATGGATATCTTGCATCAATCGGTGAGGCTGGTTCATGGTAAAAATGGACTTTTATTTTGGAACTAAAAAAATGAAATTCTAACAAAAGGACTATGATGCCAGGACGTTGGAAATTATACAATTTAAACTCAACGTCTATCTTCATAAGAGAATACAGAATACCATATCATTTTTCAAGCTTAGGCTCTGAGCATTTGGGGCGGCAGCTATTTCCGGGATCAAGACGAGCTTTGGGGAGCACACTTGAATCGTGTGTGGACTGTAATGTAATGCGATGTTCCTGGTTCATGTTTGTGGTTCGGGTCCATGTTTTGTCAATGACCATATGCACTTCCCACTCGGACGGGATCGACTGTAATGTCGCAAGAGCACGCCTCGCAGCCTTGGCCTTACCAATAAAGCAGTACACTACATGGATTAAAGATATTTTAAACCATTTTCAATGTTTGCTAGGAGACAGGGGAGCATGTAGAACCATACGCAAGCAATTATAACACTTAACACTGAAAACTAAACAACAGATACAAAAACAAATTTGCACATTAAGTCGAGGCTCGTGTAAGACCTAACGCATAGAACATATTCCCACATATATCAATTTAATTATTTATAATCCTGTTCATTTATTTAATTGTGTTTCTACGCCCCCAGTGGTGCTTATAATAGCGGACATGGATTTGTCCCCCATTGGAGGAAGACCCTCGTGTTATCAGGCCATTTGTGCTCCTGTGGTTGGCAGCGAGTGTCCTGGAAGCAGTGACGGAAAGAGAGTGGCAATCATATGTGTGGGAAAATTACATGCTCAGTCAAGGTCGCCCAGATAGCTCAGATGGCAGAGCACTGGTACAGTTCACCAGAGGACTTGGGTTCGATTCCTGGTCTGGGTGTGTAATTTTCCCGCATATATCAATTTAATTATATAATACAGGGAGCGAAAGACAAGAAGGGGAGAGAAAGGAAACCACAACAACAGTAGGGAACAGGGACATCGGGAGATCTGTGGAAGAGAGAGGGCTGGGGCATGGTACATGGGATAAACAAGATGGGCACTACAAGGACTTTCAGGAAAGAAAACGGAATTTGATGGAGGTGGATTTTGGGTGGATTAACGGGAGTAGAAAAGATCAATGTTTTGGATGGGGGAAGATAAGAGATGGTGGTGGACCTTGCAGTAATTAAATAATCAGTTGCGGTTCAGGATCAAAAAATGTTTTTGTGCCTGCGAAAAACTGCGAATACGCGAAGCATCAGGGTGCAAATATAGAATCAGGTCGCATGCTATGAACCGCAAATGTCGGCGTCAGACAGTATTCCAAACACCAAGGCCTCAAACGTTTTCAATTCCTTGCTCTGAGATTGTCAGCATCAGATAGCAAAAGTTGTACTTCCCTCCTATTATGTCGGTTGATTATGAAGGAATGACAGAGTACTTGTATCGTCATCTGTTTTTTTAATCTCATGAAGTATGGGTGTGTGCATTTCTTGTAATGGCTTTTAATGACAAATTAAATGCAAAATGGAACCGAATGAATGATGCAAATATTAATATTGAACCGAATGAATGACGTATACGCAAATGCTTCTAAAACTCAATTTCTTCCCATATCTCTCTCCAAAACTCCATCTCTCCAATCTCCTTTGAAAGTTCCACAATTACACCATGTGATACAATAAACTTACTTGGTATTACCCTAACTTCAAATCTATCCTGGAATCCACACATTACACAAATAGCTAAATCTGCCTCGAAGAAACGGAGTCCTGTTCAGATGTCGAAGATTCTTCTCCTCTCAACAGTTGCTTCAACTCTATAAAGGTTTGATTTGTCCTTGTATAGAGTACTGTTCTCACATCTGGGGAGGTACTAGTGCCACATGCTTACTGGACAGAATTGAATTAAAAGTAATTCGACTTATCAACTCTCCCAATCAGACCTCAAAACTTGACCCGCTCAAATTACGTCGCAAAGTTGGCTCTTTCTCTTTTCTACAGATATTACTTCGGTTTTTGCTCCCAATAACTTGCTGCTTGTGTGCCCCCACCATTAGCAAGACCACGGAATACTCGACAAGCCACTACATCTAAAGGCCTCTAAAGGTGGTTTTTTTTTTTGTTTGTTTGTTTTTTCCCACTACATCTCATGATTATTGTGTGGCCATTGGCAACTCAAGGGTGGGCCGTTATGATGTTTGTTTCTTCCCCTCCACTGACAAACTCTGGAACTCTACCTTCACATGTCTTTCCTAACACTTATGGTCTTCCCCTTTTCAAAAAGCAGATTCTCTGCTTTCTCAAAAACTCTGAGACTATTCTCTCCTTCTTTACTTTTCTCTATCAATGCAGCTCTTTTATTTGGCCTGTCCTCGATGAGGACGACATAGTCTGTGCCTGGAGCCTTCAACATAAAAAAAATATAAAAAATATTGAATGGGGAAGCAAGAGCGAGGGTGTAATTTTTGAAAACTGGAAACGATATTTGAATCTGAGAGTTTATAACATCTGGAAAGTGATTTGTTTACATAAACATGAAGGTTGTTTTCTCTTGTGCTTTAATTCACAATTTCAGATAAAAGTATTTGATTCATGTCTTGATAAACCAATCTGTAACCTGGACGTTTTAATGATTATTTTCCCATTTTATGTGGATAAAAAAACTGAATTTCTTCTCTTCTTGTTGGTGCTGCTATTCCTGATTGTGTAAGCAGAACAGATCCACATTGTACACTCCATGGATGTGTCACTGTCTGTTTCCAGGATTTCTGGAAGGAACTCGCCAAGCTCGGGGTATTGGGGATTACCGCACCAGGTTAGATGTCTTGGTGTTTTTCACAATGAAGATTCTTCTTCATTTTGGCTTTGATTTCAGAGTGTTATCCTTTCTAATTCTTTATGCCTCTGTTTCCCAAATAGAAGTGTATTACCCCACGTGCGTGAAGCGCAAAGCATAGTTAAGCAATTCGTTCCCTTTATCTGTGTCGGTCTGTCTGTCTACAGACAGTCTACGATCGAGGAACTACTTGATTTCAATTGAATGTTATATTTTGAACATGAATCGGAAAAGGAACGTGTATTTTTACAGTACTTTGCTCTGAATTTGGCAAATTGTACGGAATATCATCCCATGCACACAGATAACTAATTAAGGTAATTGTATTATTCTGTCTACCTCTGACGGCCATACACAGTTGAAAATTGAAAATCATTCCAAATAGGAAACTTACTGTTTTTAGGGATGTCACAAAGGACAGAAAAAATAGGCACAAATAACTAATGAAATGTGTTAAATAAGATGGTGTAAAAGATTGTGCATTAACGGTGGCAAACTTCCAAAAAGTCCCCTTTTCTACAACCTTCAAGGTTAATACTTGGTGGAAGCACCTTTGACAGCAATTACAGCTGTGAGTCTGTTGGGATAGGTCTCCACCAACCTTGCACACCTTGATTGGCCAATATTTGCCCATTATTCTGCACAAAACTGTTCAAGTCCAGTAAAGTTCCGTGTGGATCGTTGATGGACACCAATCTTCAAGTCATGCCCCAGATTTTCGATTAGATTTAGGTCGGAGCTCTGACTGGGCCACTCAAGGACATTTATCGTTTTTGTTCCTTAGCCACTCCCATGTAGCATCCCCTGATCTGTGCCTTTCCACAATTTCATCCCAGAGGTCTTTTGCAAGCTCATTGGTGCTCATGGTTGAGTTTTCTGTGAAATGCACTACCCAGCAGAGGAAACCTACAGGAAGAGCTGATTACCTCCACCACCAAAGGTGGATGGAGGTTATGTTTTCACACCTGTCTGTCTGTCTGTCTGTTTGCTTGACTGTGAAAAGGATATCTCAGAGTTGTGGACTGATTCGGACAAATTTGGTGGAGAGGTTGGGTATGTATGACAAGAACGAAATTATTAGATTTTGGTGAAGATTCAGATCCGGATACGGCCAGTAGAATTTTTTTTGTTTTTGTTAATGATTCTTCACCATTCGGAGATAGAGCTAAAACCAAAAATAGCACGATGTCTCAAAAAGTTATGGATGGAATTGGATGAAACTTTGTGGAGAGGTTGTGTGTATAACAAGAACGGATAGATTCGATTTTTGGTGAAGATCTGAATTTGGATTTGGATACGATAATTATTTAATTTTAAAGTGAGTCTTCACCATTGAGGGATTGGGCGAAAAGTGATCTATAACATGATATTTTTAAAAGTTATGGACAAGTTATGACTAAACTTGGTGAATGAGTTGGTTAGGTGACAAGAACAAGCCGGTTAGATTTTGGTTCAGGTCCGGTTCCAGATCCGGCCTTTGAGTGTAATCAGTGGGATGCAAAACGTAAACTGTTCAAGCCGGCAGAGGTATGCGCTCTACTGGGTGCCGTCCTAGTTCTATTCTGAAATAATCAGAATCACTACAATTTAACACAGGGGGAGGCCAATTAACTTGGTGTGTGAATTTTTAAGGTAATTGGTTACACCTGAGCTCATTTACAATTGCTATTATAAGGGGGATGGACACTTATCCAACCAAGATATTCTAGTTTTGTATTTTTAATTGATTTTCTGAAATTTGTAGAATTTGTTTTTCACTTGGAAGTTGTGAGTTATGAATAACTTATGATGTATAAATAAAGGTGGAATACATCTGATTTAATGCAATTTAATTCCAGTCGACAAGGTAACAAAAGGGGAAAATTGTGAAAGGGGGTGTAGACTTTCTATAGGAAATGTATATTTATATGTATATATAGGTATAAATTGGCGCTGGGCGATAATCGCGATGGCACAATAATCATGCTTTAGATTTACTATCGTGAAAACGATAATGGAAGTTGACTATCACGATAGCTGCTGTGCATGTGCAGTCGGTAAAACACACCTTGAACCTGGATATTGATGGTGTATTGGCTGCTTTGAGCAGTTATTGTGCTTCGTTTCTTTCAAAAGATATACCCGTGTTAAACGCAGCTCTATACAATAACGCAGGTGATATAATATGGAATGGATATTCTCCAATTTAAATGGTATATCATTAAACAATAAACGTCCAAAAAAACAACCATTTAATCAAGGTCCTAAAACTGCTGCCGATGTCAAAATCGCTGATCCGTTTGCGTTCGCTTTGTCTGTGCGCGAAGTTAAGCACTCAAGGCAACATCATGTCAAAGATCGAGAAGGTGAGTGTACTCGGTGTGTGCAGTTTTGGCACTGAGGACAGGGACAAGCAGGTAATGTCGTTCTTCCCTCCTCTCACCATTCTTGTTGGACCGAACAGAGTTGGAAAGATTGTGTTGTGTTTCCTTTATTTATTTGTTTATTAATTTTTTTGGCACAACATGGGATTACTTGGCATTTATTATTCGTGAAGTTCAACACCAAATGTGTAATTTTAAATGGCTGAAGAATGAAGATAGTCATATATATATATATATATATAAGCAAAGATTTGCGGTTGGGAGTATATCCAAATGACTCCATGGTAAGATCTCCAACCTTTAATTGAACAAACAATGACTCAACGTTTCGATTAACAACATGTGAAGCCACACGCCTCCGTTAATCTTCCTCAAGAGTGATAAAATCATCTCAACATCCCCTTACATGCACAGTGGGCGGGGTATATGCAAAGTGGGGTGGGCAATGCTGGACAGCCAATGAAACCGTATCACACCGCTCTCGTGAACGGAGACGTTACCGACCAAATTCAAAAATCAACTGCATATTAACAGCTCAAAATAATCCTGTAAGCAATGCTGGATTATAACGCAAGTGTTGAGAAAATCCGGAACAATCATTACATTTAATCAAAAGTTAAACTTGCAAACAATTAAATTGTAAATTAAATTAAAACTGTAAATATTGTTGCGGACGCGGTTAAAGATGTTATTTTACCGAGCGGTTGGTATTGCCGCGACCGAACAGTTATTCCCCGATTAGAACCCGATTCCACCCAAACGTTGGCCGGATCGCACCGCGGCTGCTCAATGAGGGAAAAGACTAAAACGACGAATGCAAAGGGGAAGACGAAGGCAAAGAAAGGTTTGGAAATACTACTAAATTTGTTTACTATTTACACACATAAGCAAAAAGAAAGCAGTCACGTTTATTTACAACACATAAGACGCAGGTGACACAGTGTAAATACTAGCTTACCTACAGTCTTAATTAACCCAGGACAGAACAAACAAAAGACAGACTCACGCGGGGAATGATGACAGGAATCGCAGGAGGTGGATGGCTGGAGGTGAACGCTTGGTGGAGCCAACGCGGAGCTTGGTGGAGCTTTGGTGGAGGTGAACGCTTGGTGGAGGTGAACGCTTGGTGGAGCCAACGCGGAGCTTGGTGGAGGTGAACGCTTGGTGGAGCCAACGCGGAGCTTGGTGGAGCCTTGGTGGAGGTGAACGCTTGGTGGAGCCAACGCGGAGCTTGGTGGAGCCTTGGTGGAGGTGAACGCTTGGTGGAGCCAACGCGGCTGGTGGGGGGTTGGTGTGATGGGTTCTCTCTCCTTCCCTCTCAAGCTTCAGGACTCTTTCTCTCTCTTTCTTAGTCCCACTCAGTCCAACAACTTCCTCTCTTGCTTAGTCCAACTCAAGGCCTTTCTGTCTTCTGATCTCCTCCCTCCTCGACTCTCTCCGGGGGCCTCTGCCTCGGGTTATATAAGCCCCACCCTTGACCCTTTGCGAACCTCCCCAAAACGTTCTCTCTCCGCCCTCTAAAGCCAACCCCTCGTTCTGGGTTGGTCGGCAAAGGCTGGTTCACTCCTCCCCTCTATGACGAGGTGGGGACCCGCCTTTCTTCCCCAACCCTGCCTCATGGTCAATGGCGGATGAAGGGAAAACCGCCCAAAATGCAGTTGGCAATTGACGAAAAGGGGGAATGGAGGTTTTGGGAATGGGAATGAAGGGAATCTATCTCTTTCACTTGGTGCAATGAAGTACTTCTATTAATGGGAGACACAGCCTTACCCTAAAACACAGAATAAGATATAACTATCGAACAGGGGTATTCTATGATTGGCTGACGTGTATGCTTGTGGACTAATTATGGGACGCCCTTTTGACCTTTACACAGCTCCGGAGGCAGGAGGCGCAGAATAACCAATAATAATAATAATAAAGCACACAATCAAAAAAAACAGTCCTCATATCCGCAACAATATATTAAAGCCAAAAATTTTTAAGACAAAATAAAATTGTCACATTATCAAGATCATCACATGTGGCCCTATGTGGTAAAGGTGAATGCGGGAAGGAGGTTGGTTTTAGGGGGGATAAAATGGGGGGGGAACCAGAGGGGGTTGGAAGTGGAGGGGGGGGGGTGTGGGAGAGGGGTGGTTTGGAGGGATTGGAGGTGGGAGGGGGCAATTTGTCCGAATAAAAACCTTGTGTGACATATTATGTGGACTCGTTGTTCAAAGTACGGAATGCCTGCTTCGTTTACACAAGAGTGGGTCAAAAGCTACCGGTAAGTCAACGACCTCTTGTGTGATCGAGGTAACAGTTTCTTCTGTGTGCCAAGCCTCCAAAACACGTCTTCTGTTTCTGTTGGGTGTGGAGCCCAAAATATCAACCCTGTCCCATAAAGGTGTGTGGCCTTCCTTAAGGCCGTGTTTGGCAATAGCAGATCTGCTAGGATAATTACATTCAAATGCTTTTTGGTGTTCAGTAATACGTTGACCTAAGGTCCTCCCGGTTTCACCCACATACTCAGCTCCACAACCACAGGGCACCACGTATACCACCCCTGACCTATCCTTCCTCGGAAGCTTGTCCTTGACCCTCAGAAGAGCTTGGCGAAGGGTGAAAACCGGTGTGAAACTAACCCTCACTCCTGCCGATTTCAAAATTCTGCCGACCCTCTGTGAAACCCCCGGTACAAAAGGGAGAACACACCAACCCTTTGGTTGTTCTCGCGGTCTCAGCCTGTTGTGTGGGGAAGCCCTTATCGTTTTCCTGTTGGGTAGCAAGCTGTCAGGATAGCCATTTGCCCTTAACACATTTTGAAGATGGTCCACCTCACTCATCTTGTCTTCAAAGGTAGATGGTAAATCACGTGCTCTTTTTGAGAGGGTGTGCACCACCGATCTTTTGTGTTCCATTGGATGGCAAGACTTGAAATCAAGGTAGCGATCAGTGTGTGTAGGTTTTCTGTACACCGTTACCTTTAAGGCTCCTTTGGGATCCCTTGCTACGAGTGTATCCAGGAAGGGAAGGGCTCCATTTTTCTCCTCTTCAATGGTGAAATTAATGGAGGAAAAAGTTTTATTTATGGCCTCATGTATGATGCCCACCTCATCAGAATGACAGATGACAAATGTGTCATCCACGTACCGGAACCAAACACGTGGTTGCACTAACAGGGCTGGAATGGTGCGTTCCTCCAAATCCTCCATCACCATGTTGGCAATCGCAGCCGATACCGGGGAACCCATAGCGGTGCCATAAACCTGCTTGTAATATACCTCATTAAATACAAAGTAGGTGGAAGAGAGGCAGGTAGAAAGCATGTCACAGACGTCCATCGGGCTTAAAGCTCCCGCAGTCTCTTTCCATCGATCATCCTCCATCAAACGCCGGTCTGCCACCTCAATCGCCAGGGCTATGGGCACATTGGTAAATAAAGACACTAAGTAAAGTGTTCAATACTCCATAAAGTGTTGAAATAAAGACACACACAATAAAGACAATAAAACGTTTTCCTCCATTAATTTCACCATTGAAGAGGAGAAAAATGGAGCCCTTCCCTTCCTGGATACACTCGTAGCAAGGGATCCCAAAGGAGCCTTAAAGGTAACGGTGTACAGAAAACCTACACACACTGATCGCTACCTTGATTTCAAGTCTTGCCATCCAATGGAACACAAAAGATCGGTGGTGCACACCCTCTCAAAAAGAGCACGTGATTTACCATCTACCTTTAAGACAAGATGAGTGAGGTGGACCATCTTCAAAATGTGTTAAGGGCAAATGGCTATCCTGACAGCTTGCTACCCAACAGGAAAACGATGAGGACTTCCCCACACAACAGGCTGAGACCGCGAGAACAACCAAAGGGTTGGTGTGTTCTCCCTTTTGTACCGGGGGTTTCACAGAGGGTCGGCAGAATTTTGAAATCGGCAGGAGTGAGGGTGAGTTTCACACCGGTTTTCACCCTTTGCCAAGCCCTTATGAGGGTCAAGGACAAGCTTCCGAGGAAGGATAGGTCAGGGGTGGTATACGTGGTGCCCTGTGGTTGTGGAGCTGAGTATGTGGGTGAAACCGGGAGGACCTTAGGTCAACGTATTACTGAACACCAAAAAGCATTTGAATGTAATTATCCTAGCAGATCTGCTATTGCCAAACACGGCCTTAAGGAAGGCCACACACCTTTATGGGACAGGGTTGATATTTTGGGCTCCACACCCAACAGAAACAGAAGACGTGTTTTGGAGGCTTGGCACACAGAAGAAACTGTTACCTCGATCACACAAGAGGTCGTTGACTTACCGGTAGCTTTTGACCCACTCTTGTGTAAACGAAGCAGGCATTCCGTACTTTGAACAACGAGTCCACATAATATATCACACAAGGTTTTTATTCGCGGACAATTTGCCCCCTCCCACCTCCAATCCCTCCAAACCACCCCTCTCCCACACCCCCCCCCCTCCACTTCCAACCCCCTCTGGTTCCCCCCCCCCCATTTTATCCCCCCTAAAACCAACCTCCTTCCCGCATTCACCTTTACCACATAGGGCCACATGTGATGATCTTGATAATGTGACAATTTTATTTTGTCTTAAAAATTTTTGGCTTTAATATATTTACAGTTTTAATTTAATTTACAATTTAATTGTTTGCAAGTTTAACTTTTGATTAAATGTAATGATTGTTCCGGATTTTCTCAACACTTGCGTTATAATCCAGCATTGCTTACAGGATTATTTTGAGCTGTTAATATGCGGTTGATTTTTGAATTTTGTCGGTAACGTCTCCGTTCACGAGAGCGGTGTGATTCGGTTTCATTGGCTGTCCAGCATTGCCCACCCCACTTTGCATATACCCCGCCCACTGTGCATGTAAGGGGATGTTGAGATGATTTTATCACTCTTGAGGAAGATTAACGGAGGCGTGTGGCTTCACATGTTGTTAATCGAAACGTTGAGTCATTGTTTGTTCAATTAAAGGTTGGAGATCTTACCATGGAGTCATTTATATATCTATATATATATATATATATATATATATATATATATATATATATATATATATATATATATATATATATATATATATATTATTTATATATATATATATATATATATATATATATATATATATATATATATATATATATATATATATATATATAACCTTCTTCATAAATGTCCCAATTAGCAAGCCGCTTGCTTGGTGTGTTCCATCTGCAAGTAGCTTGCTATCGCTTGCCAAGCCAGACGTTCCGTATTAACTGCTTTGCAAACTGCTCGTCCAGTCGCTCGGCAAACAGAGCAAAGCGATTTCGTCCAGGTAAAATGAGGTTCGACTTTAAACAAATTGCAACAGAATTATGAAATAAAGAGTGCGAACACACATAACTAACTCCATGACTATAAAGTTTGTTTTTATGTGGATTGTTATTTTATGCTACATCGTTCTCAAGGTGCTAATTACATTATTTATATTATCGCAATAATCATGATAATGAGGTCCATTATTGTGATACAGGTTTTTTCCATTATTGCCCACGCCTAATATATACTGAAACGCAAAAGAAACTTACCACCTTTGAAACCTTTAAATATCAACAATAACACTGCGTGTAGTAAATGTGTGAACTTATTTGTGGACAATAGTGTTCTCTCACTGTCAGACAAAACGGTCACGGATAGTCCCTTGAACCTTCAATGGTCACTTCATAGCACAGCTGTTGAACAGCCGTTTTGACTGTCAGTGATTAGCCAAGAGGTACGGGATGATTTTAATGAGCTGCACGTGATGTCTTGATATTGGCTTTAAAAAGGCCAGTGCAAAATGGGCATTTTGACCGAAACATTTGACCATTTTGACCAACTTCAAAAAGACCGAAAACACAAAAGAAACTTACCACCTTTGAAACCTTTAAATATCAACAATAACACTGCGTATAGTAAATGTGTGAACTTATTTGTGGACAATAGTGTCCTCACTGTCAGACAAAATGGTCACGGATGGTCACTTGAACCTTCAATGGTCACTTCACAGCACAGCTGTTGAACAGCCGTTTTGACTGTCAGTGATTAGCCAAGGGGTACGGGATGATTTTAATGAGCTGCACGTGATGTCTTGATATTGGCTTTAAAAAGGCCAGTGCAAAATGGGCATTTCAATCAACATGCCACGATTGTCAAGGGATCAACGGCAGCGTGCCCTGGGCATGCTGCAAGGTGGACTGAGCTACCGTGAGGTGGCACGTCGCCTTGGCTGTTCACACCAGACGATATCGGCCCTGGTGGACAGAGACACCCTCCACAACTCTGCAGATGACAGACCTCGATCAGGGAGGCCAAGAGTCACCACTGCAAGGCAGGACAGGCAGATGGTCCGAAGTCACCTGCGGGATCGATTCCGTCCAGCAGAAGTTGGTCAAAATGGTCAAAATGGTCAAATATTTCGGTCAAAATGCCCATTTTGCACTGGCCTTTTAAAAGCCAATATCAAGACATCACGTGCAGCTCATTAAAATCATCCCGTACCCCTTGGCTAATCACCGACAGTCAAAACGGCTGTTCAACAGCTGTGCTATGAAGTGACCATTGAAGGTTCAAGTGACCATCCGTGACCGTTTTGTCTGACAGTGAGGACACTATTGTCCACAAATAAGTTCACACATTTACTATACGCAGTGTTATTGTTGATATTTAAAGGTTTCAAAGGTGGTAAGTTTCTTTTGCGTTTTCGGTCTTTTTGAAGTTGGTCAAAATGGTCAAATTTTTCGGTCAAAATGCCCATTTTGCACTGGCCTTTTTAAAGCCAATATCAAGACATCACGTGCAGCTCATTAGAATCATCCCGTACCCCTTGGCTAATCACTGACAGTCAAAACGGCTGTTCAACAGCTGTGCTATGAAGTGACCATTGAAGGTTCAAGTGACCATCCGTGACCGTTTTGTCTGACAGCGAGGACACTATTGTCCACAAATAAGTTCACACATTTACTACACGCAGTGTTATTGTTGATATTTAAAGGTTTCAAAGGTGGTAAGTTTCTTTTGCGTTTCAGTATATATATAATATATATAATATAATATAATATAATGTACTAGCAAAAGTACCCAGCATTGCCGGGTAACAATGAATTGCTTCCTGGCGGGAATATGATATATTGATCTTCGCAATATGTGTCCATCGTCTTGAGGGAATTTTAAAAATATATCGCAGGTACAGTGGAGTCTGATGCAGTGGAGTAACACCCTATCCCATGGAAGTTACACTCACAAACTGCTTACGAAGTACCAGGCTGTGCTTCTGCAATTTAATAAACCGTTCGTGTAAAACAATGACATTCTTTTTCTGACAGTTTCATTCAGTTTCGGCAACACACACACACACACACACACACACACACACACACACACACACACACACACACACACACACACACACACACACACACACTCAGTAAGGCACACACATTGTAACACTAACACACGCACCAATCTCGTATATTGAGATGCGTAGAGCCGTATATCTACACCGGCACCACTCTCGTATAGCGAGATGTGTTTTACCTGACAAAGTTAAATAATAAAAAAGAAAATCATAACCGAACCACCAACGCCGTGTAGGCAACCATCCATTTCGTCAACAATCCATTTCGTCAACCATTACATCAATCAACCATCCATTACAAGTCCATTTTGACGATCGACCCAGTTTACGGGATCGTTTTCTCACACACCGACTTTATACACTGCATGACCAAAAGTATGCGGGCATGCCTTATAATTAGTGGATTTGGCTGTTTTAGCCACACCCATTGCTGACAGGTATATATAATGAAGCACACAGCCATGCAATCTCCATGGACAAACATTGGCAGTAGAATGGGCCATACTGAAGAGCTCAGTGACTTTCAATGTTGCACCGTAATAGGCTGCCACCTTTCCAATCAGTCAGTTCGTCAAATTTCTGCCCTGTTAGAGCTGCCCCGGTCAACTGTAAGTGCTGTTATTGTGAAGTGGAAACGTCTAGGAGCAACAACAGCTCAGCTGTGAAGTGGGAGGCCACACAAGCTCACAGAATGGGACCGCCGAGTGCTGTAGCGCATAAAAATCCTCTGTCCTCGGTTGCAACACCCACTACGGAGTTCCAAACTGCCTCTGGAACCAACATCAGCGCAACAACTGTTCGTTGGGAGCTTCATGAAATGGGTTTCCATGGCCGAGCAGCCGCACACAAGCCTAAGATCACCATGCACAATGCCAAACGTCGGCTGGAGTGTTGTAAAGCTTGCCGCCATTGGACTCTGGGACAGTGGAAACTCGTTATCTGGAGTGATGAATCGCGCTTCACCATCTGGCATTCCGACGGACGAATCTGGGTTTGGCGGATGCCAGGAGAACGTTACCTGCCCAAATGCATAGTGCGAACTGTAAAGTTTGGTGGAGGAGGAATAATGGTCTGGGGCTGTTTTTCATGGTTCGGGCTCGGCCCCTTAGTTCCAGTGAAGGGAAATCTTAACGCTACCGCATACAATGACAATCTAGAGATTCTAGACGATTGTGTGCTTCCAACTTAGTGGCAACACTTTGGGGAAGGCCCTTTCCTGTTTCAGCATGGCAATGCCCCTGTGCACAAAGTGAGGTCCATACAGAACTGGTTTGTCAAGATTGGTGTGGAAGAACTTGACACAGAGCCCTGACCTCAACACCATCGAACACCTTTGGGATGAATTGGAACGCCGACTGCGAGCCAGGCCTAATTGCCCATCATCAGTGCCCGACCTCACTAATGCTCTTGTGGCTGAATGGAAGCAAATCCCCGCAGCAATGTTCCAACATCTGGTGGAAAGCCTTCCCAGAAGAGTGGAGGCTGTTATAGCAAACAAAGGGGGGACCAACTCCATATTAATGCCCATGATTTTGGAATGAGATGTTCGGGTGTCCGCATACTTTTGATCATGTAGTGTATCTACCACCGTATATCTATCACCGGCACCGATCTTGTATAGCGAGATGCGTTTTACCTGACAAAGTTAAATAAAAAAGAAAAAAAACTAACACCAGAACGAGAATCTCAACCTCGCTTAAATAAATGCATATATACACTTAGATATAAAATCGCAAGATATGGTAAATTTTGTCAGATTTTCACTCCAGATTTGGACATTATTTAGTCTGCAGCATCCAAACCTCATATCCGAATCCAGATTTTGATGACATACTTAAATTATGTAATGATAATAATCGATCGTGTTTCCAAGGCAACGATTTTTGTGATTCCAAGGCACGTTTGAGTAGGCTGAAACAAAAATGGCAGCTTAAGAACCCAGCGAGGTGCAGTGGGCTGACCAATATAGCGGGCCACCATATTGGTAAACCACCACATCGGGTTTTTTTCTTATGAGCACCTCGTTAATCATTTTCAAAAAGGATGTTATAACACACCCAAACACCTAGTTTTCATCCTTGTAATCTGTTGGAGGTGCAGGTGTATGTATGCAAAGTTTGGGGCCGCTACGTTTCATGGTTTTGGAGTTATGGAGGAGACAGACAGACGGATGGACGGACACTGCCTTTTATTATCGTAGATATGTATATTATGTTTGACATAAAGGTGTACTTGACCAGGGAGTTGTGGTCGACGGCCATTCAATTTACTTAGCGTATGAACGATTGTTCGGAACAGAATCCCTTTATAACCTGGGGATGCTCTACTGCATTTTGTTTAAAAATTGCTGTTCAAATGACTAGCCAAAGATGAAACATTAAATTTTATAACCTCAATACCTTATCAAATGAGCACACGGTAGCTCAGCATTCGTTTAAAAATGACAGGATATGGTGCTGTTTGATACAGTACACCATTCGATTAGAGAGGGATTTTAAATGTATCGATGCACAGCCACTCAATAACGTCAATCCGACAATCGCTATACACTTCATGTGTGTGCAATGACGTCATTATACAAGTACTTTATAATCGGAATCGGTCGCATAATCTGCAGATTTTTTTTTTTCCTAATCTGTTACATTCAAATTTCCTCATGGGCCCAGCACTGATAGTAATATATACACATATATTTGTGTTTCGGACTTTGTGAGAAACATGGGATTGGTCAAAATAAACTGTCTAACACTGCTGTCCAAGGTAGAGAGCATCCATCTACAAATATGCGTCTTTGAAGGTGTTGTGACATTCTCAAATTAATGTCTTATTAAACTTTATTATTTAACTTATTAATTATTTAACTTTATTCGGTTAAATACAAATCCAGCCTTTGTTTGAGACTGCATCTCGTAGAGTGGTGTAAGAAATGTCTTTACTCGACACTTAAATTTGAGGAAGAAGAGGAAGGTGTAGAAACAGGGGAGGAGGAGAAAGAGAAGTTCAGTCATGAAATATTGAAGAGATTAAGGGCATGACCTTTTTCTGTGAAGATGGAGTTCTAACAGATTCAAACTTAAGTCATCCTGTGCCTTTGTCGGGCGAGGAAAATGAGCGTGCAGTAAAGATGGATGTCACAAAGTACAACGAGCTTTTTGAAGACAAAGACCATTTATATTTGTGTGAACATTTGCCATAACTCGGGGCACAGATATTTATTGCATCTCTTGTGGAAAACTCTCATGTTATCTTGGGAAGATTCGCTTTTCAAGCGATAAATGAAAAGATGCTTTACTATCGCTTCTCCGCATGCTTCATTGAACCGTCTCTTGAAGGAGTGAAATGGAAACTAATTTGTGTCCGACAAGAATGAATGAAATGAATGAAATGAATGGATAAATTGATATCGCTGATGTTGGAATTGCAAAGTGAGGTTATCAAAGGGAGGGCGCCTGATACATATTTTTGTGATTGGATGTAACTCGAGCTCTGGCAATGTCATTACACTACTAAGTGATCTAAAACTTATGGAGAGACTTGTAAACAAGTCGTGAGCAGGACAGGGACATTGGGAGACCAGTGTCCATTTACATGAATTACAAATGTATCCGTGTTCATCAACTTAGGATACGGGATTTGAGTCTAGAGTTCCCGCCTCATGAGCTAGGTGCTGGAGGATAGGTACATGGGGATGGGACAGGCCAACCTGATGCTTAGATTGTGATTATCCCATTGAATCCGATATCTTGTAATTTACTTTATTTCCTCTCACCACATGTTACCTGTGACACTGTGTATGGTTTTTTTTGTTCTACAGTGGAGTTTGGGGGTTGTGGTGGTGGATATCTGGACCACATAATATGCATGGAAGAGATTTCCAGGGCATCCGCTGCTGTGGGCCTGAGCTACGGGGCACACTCAAACCTTTGTGTGAATCAGATTGTCCGGAACAGTACCAAAGCGCAGAAGGAAAAATACCTGCCCAAGGTACCATTGTCCGCTGTATGTTTTCTTTTCCGGTGGTACTGTTGTATCTGAAGATGTGAAACACTTTTTATTAATATTAGGAGAGGTTTTAAAATAATGCAGAGATCGCAAAAGAGTAAACACCAAAGGAACTCGATAAACTCAATTTTATCTGAGAGCAATGGCTTGGAGCAGCATTCCGATGTTTCAGACACGAAATGACTGAAGTGTCTGATCTTGGAGAGGTGCTCAACGACTATGAACAGTCCCTACTTCCTGTCTTACATGTCTACGAATATAAAATGAGATCGCTTTTGGGTTTTTTTTTTTTTGTATACAATATCGAGGCTCGTGAAGGGTTTTCGAGGGTTTTCGTCTCGTCGAGGCCTCGTCGAGGGTTTTTTAAGCCTCTAGCATTAGTCAGGTTCACTATGTTTTTTCGTTCAAAATTTTGGTAGATTAGCAAAACTATACATTTTTGGAATATTCAGAGCATGAGGAATCCAAAAATTAATGTTTACATTTGCGTAGACACCTTTGCGAAAATGACACTCAGGACAGTGATGAAGATCTGCAAAAGCATATTCCTGAACGGTATAGACCTCGTAGATCCTGTGTATAGGACTTATAGTTCAATCTGATACTACCTATAACTTCCTATAACAACCTATAACTTCAAAGGACTTGCAATATCATGTATTATGTAATACAGTTATATCACAAATATAAAGCCAATGGCTTTCAATTACCTTTGTTTGTTGCTTTTCTATGATCCTGAGCACTATTTTGAGGCCTTTATTGGATTCCTTGACCCAGAAAACATAGGATTAGCATATTTAATTAAGTCTCTAGGTTGACTAGAAGCCGAGATCACGCAAAATATGTATTTTATGGTGGCCATTTTCAAAATCCAAAATGGCGGCCATGCAGGTGTCTACGCAAATGTAAACATTAATTTTTGAATTCCTCATGCTCTGAATATTCCAAAAATGTATAGTTTTGCTAATCTAACAAAATTTTGAACGAAATTATATTTGTTAACATAGTGAACCTGACTACATGGGGTATGCCTTATTACCTCCGGAACCAAAGGTGGACGGAGGTTATGTTTACACGCCTGTCTATGTCTGTTTGTTTGTCTGTGAACAGGATATCTGAGTGTTGGACAGACTTTGATGAAATTTGGTGGACAGGTTGGGTGTGTGACAAGGAAGCATCGATTCGCTTTTGGTGAAGACGCTAATCCGGATCTGGATGAGAGAATTTTTAAAATGGTTCTTCACCATTGAGAAAAAAAAAAAAAAAACCACCTTTAGAGGCCATTTTTCCCCACAAGCGGGGGTTGGCCTTTTTCGGGAACTGTGGTTGGTGTTGTGTTTTTTTTTGGTCCCCTTTTTGAAGCAATGTTTTACGGCCGGATGCCCTTCCTGACGCCAACCCTTTTTGCCGCCTTTAACGACAAGCAGGGAATTACCAGTGAACTGGTACTCAATTTGCCGACCTCGGAAGGATGACAGGCTGAGTCAACCCCCCTGGCGTTAATTCAGCGATCGACCGGGATTCGAACCCAGGATCCTAGGATCCTAAGCCGGCACCCTAGCCGCTAGCCCAACACCAGGGACTTCTTCACCATTGAGAGATGCAGCCAAATATGATATAGAGCATGGTAT
The DNA here is from genome assembly GCF_964187855.1 of Myxine glutinosa. Lineage (NCBI taxonomy): Eukaryota > Metazoa > Chordata > Myxini > Myxiniformes > Myxinidae > Myxine > Myxine glutinosa. The sequence goes on along the minus strand of NC_136262.1, from coordinate 255,847,514 downwards.
TGCAAAAGGTTCTGGACGCGTTATGACAACTTAGTGGACGAGTTGGGTAGATGACAAGAACAAGCCAATTATAGTTTGGTGCTGATCCGGCCTATCGATGGGATAGGCCGGATACATAGTGTAAACTGTTCAGCGTAGCAGATGTATGCGCTCAACCGAGTGCCGTGTTCAAGTTGTGATTGGGACTATGTGAAAATAAACAAGCGTTACGCCTAGGTCCCCCGTCGTTGAAGTGATGTGAGTTGACAAAGTGGGAGACGCAAGGCGGCTATCTTGGATTTTGACGTGGCGACCCAATTTTCAATGCGTTCTCTGTTATGCGTAGATACACCCACACACCAGATTAGAAGTTAGTAGTTCGTTTATTTTTCAAGATATTTCGCTCATAAGGTTCAGACATATATATATATATATATATATATATATATATATATATATATATATATATATATATATATATATATATTGTTACAGACGCAGTTAAAGGATGTTATTTTACCGAGCGGTGGTATTACCGCGACCGAACAGTTATTCCCCGACTAGAACCCGATTCCACCCAAACGTTGGCCGTATCGCACCGCGGCTGCTCAATATGGAAAACTCTAAAGCGACCGAATACAAAGAGGAAGAAGACGTACAGAAGAGTAATTGGATTTATTATTTACACATATAATCAGGAAGAAAGCAATCACGTTTATTTACAGAAGATATTAGATACACAGTGCAACGCTAGCTTACCTACAGTTAATTAACCCAGGGACAGAACAAACAAGGACAGACTCACGCGGGGAATGATGATAGGACTGGCGGGAGATGGATGGCTGGCGGGATAGGGAGATCCAACTGGTCCTGCAACCGATCGACTCGTTGGGCAGCCGCCGCTCCTTCGCGGCCCTGCTCCAAACTGCCGTCCAGGCCTCACGCTGCAGTAAGTGCAGTTTCGGTGGCTCGAGCTGCAGTAAATGCAGTTTCGGTGGCTCGAGCTGCAGTAAATGCAGTTTCGGTGGCTCGAGCTGCAGTAAATGCAGTTTCGGTGGCTCGAGCTGCAGCTCAACTCTGGACTTCTCTCGGACTCAACTCAAAGCGCCTCTCTTGGACTCAACCGCTTGGACTTCCTCTCGTCTCTTTGTAAAAGCTCATCTCTTTTTGGAAACGCCCTGCCTGCGGGTTATATAGGCCCCGCCCCTCAACCTTCGCGAACCTCCTCGATGTTTCTCTCCACACCCTCTCCAAGTCCAACCCCTTGTTCGTGGTTGGTTGAGTGGGGCTGACTCACTCCTCCCCTCTATGACGAGGTGGGGACCCGCCTTTCTTCCCCAACCCTGCCTCGTGGCCAATGGCGGCAATTGTTGGTTGGCAATGCGAATGGCAATTGACGAAAAGGGGGAATGGAAGTTTTGTTGGGAATGGGAATGAAGGGAATATATCTCTTTCACTGGTGCAATGGAGTATTTCAATTAATGGGAGACACAGCCTTACCCTAAAACACATAATAAGATATAACTATTGAACAGGGGTATTCTATGATTGGCTGTGGTGTGGATGCTTTATGGACTAATTATGGGACGCCCTTTGACCTTTACACAGCTCCGGAGGCAGGAGGCGCAGAATAAACACTAATAATAATACACACAATCAAAAAAATACAGTCCTCATATCCGCAACAATATATATATATATATATATATATATATATATATATATATGGTGGTGGCCATCTTGGATTTTGACGTGGCGACCCAATTTTCAATGGCATTCTTCCTTGTGCCTAGATACACCCACACACCAGATTAGAAGTTGGTATTTTGCTTATTTTTCAAGATATTCCGCTCACAAGGTTCAGACATACATGGCGGTGGCCATCTTGGATTTTGACATGGCGACCCAATTTTCAATAGCATTCTTCCTTATGCGTAGATACACCCACACACCAGATTAGAAGTTAGTAGTTCGTTTATTTTTCAAGATATTCCGCTCACAAGGTTCAGACATACATGGCGGTGGCCATCTTGGATTTTGACGTGGCGACCCAATTTTCAATAGCGTTCTTCCTTATGCGTAGATACACCCACACACCAGATTAGAAGTTAGTAGTTCGTTTATTTTGCAAGATATTCCGCTCACAAGGTTCAGACATACATGGCGGCGGCCATCTTCGATTTTGACGTGGGTTGCACCCACACACCAAATTCGAATGCGGTCCTTCGCTTACGCACGCATGCACGCACGCATGGACGGACGGATGGATGGACGGACGGACAGACGGACACACGGATGGAGGGGAAAACCATAGTCCCCCTTTCGCTCCGCGGTGCGACGGGGGACAATAACCAGGTATTTGGCAAGGATGCATTACTTTTACCTGCTATAATTATTTCGAGATGCATTTCATGAGAAATAAAATAGCTTCTGTGCCGTCCCTCATACAATTCACATTATTGTTATCGGATCACGCAGATTCTGATTTTCATTATTATTATTATTATTATTATTTTTTGTATACAAGATTGAGGCTCGTGTGAGAGCTTACATTGATCACAAAGAGACAAACTGACATAAAACATAAAACATGATAAAGGGAGCGGTAGAACAAGATGGAGAGCAGGGACATCGGGAGATCTATGGGAGGGAGAGGGCTTGGGGTGAAGAGGCATGGGAAGGGGGGGAGGGGGGTGGGAGAGTTAAAAAAAACACATGGACACTGCTATGACTTCCAGGAAAGAATCGGTATTTCAAAAAAGTGGATCTGGGCTGAATTAACGGGGGTAGAAAAGATCAAGGTTTTGGATGGAGGAAGATAAGAGAAGTTTCTGGACTCGTTATGACAACTTGGTGGACAAGTTGGGTCGATGACGAGAACAAGCCAATTAACGTTTGGTTATGATCCGGATGCGGATCCGGCCTATCAATGGGATACAAAGCGTAGACTGTTCAGCGTAGCAGATATATTGTTGTTGAGGATAATGTTGTTGTTGGCGTTTTGAGGATAATGCTTTGTCTTTTTTGAATTTGAGAAGCAAAGTACGTAGGAAATCATTAAACTTGCCTTGGCTTTATTTTTTCAGCTCATCTCCGGGGAGCACGTCGGAGCTTTGGCCATGAGTGAAGCCAATTCCGGCTCGGATGTAGTGTCAATGCGGCTCAGAGCTGAACATCAGGGTGACCACTTTGTCCTCAATGGCAGCAAGTTTTGGATCACAAACGGCCCTGATGCCGACGTCATTATCGTATATGGCAAGACGGACCCCAAGGCCCAGCCCACCTCTCATGGCATTACGGCTTTCATCGTAGAGAAGGCAGGCGATGCTTCACAGCACGGCATTTAAAATGCTGTCTCTCTCTCTCTCTTTCCATGTCACCATATTTACTTTTCACGATATTGAAGAGGTTATCCACAAATGTTCATGCATCCATATTTCGCATGGATTTAGCATGGATAGGAATGACAGCGACGCTTGATTTTGCGTTCTCTTTTTTATTTTTGCTCGTTTCAATTTGCAGGGCACGAAGGGATTCAGCACAGCCCCGAAACTAAACAAGTTGGGGATGCGAGGATCCAATACGTGTGAGCTGGTGTTTGAGGACTGCAAGGTACCTGGTAGGTTACTTTGTCATAATCCAATTTTTAGTATATTATTAAAGCGCGGCGTTACGCGCGCTGCTTGTGAGCAAGGAGGAAGCGGACAAGCGGTAACATATAAACGTCTTTATTGTAAGACTACACTGTAACACTGTACTCCTCCGGGCTGGTCGCCCGGGGTATATCATGAGGCCGCGCCTACCCCTCGGGCGTGGCCACCGCCCACTTGGTGCGTGGAATGATGTCACCACGCCAGTGGGCTTTTGTGTCCGCCACACGCGCCCCCCCAGAATTCCCGCGCACCTGGAGGGCCAGTTTGCGGGGCAGACGAATGACCCGGCCGAAGCGCCCCCTGGCGATCGGCGGCGTCCGGGGTGCAGGGATACCAGGTGGGATGCCCCTGGCTGCCCCTGGGATGGGTGCAGGACCGGGGGGCGCCGTGGCGGTGGGGCTGGGCGGTGCCGGGGGTCCGCCCGCAGGAGGGCGGCCCCGACGTGGGGGTCGGGCCACTGGCGGTGGATGGTCCACATCGAGGTGGGCCGGCTTGAGGCGGTCTACCGAAACGCGGTCAGGAGTACCGCCGATGTCCAGGGTGAAGTGCTTCGCCCCGGTCTCCAGCACGCGGAAAGGCCCGTCGTACGGGGGCCGCAGTGGTGTCCGATGGGCATCGTGGCGGACGAAGACGTACTCCGCCGTGCGAAGCTCCGGGGCGACGTGCGTCGGTGGGTGCCCGTGGCATGCCGTTGGCACCGGGGCGAACCTCTGGGCGGTCTCTTGCAGAGCGGAGCGCTGCTGTGCCGCGGACCATGGTGCCGTGGAGTCGGGGAGGAACTCGCCCGGCACCCGCAGCGGTTGCCCGAAGACCAACTCCGCCGCGGATGCGCGCAGGTCCTCCTTGGGTGCCGTCCGGAGGCCCAGCAGGACCCAGGGGAGCCTGTCGACCCAGCCGCCGTCGCGGAGGGTGGCCCGGAGCGCGGCCTTCAATGAGCGGTGAAATCGCTCACACAGGCCGTTAGCCTGGGGGTGGTAGGCCGTGGTTCGGTGCAGCCGGACCCCGAGCCCCTGCGCAACCGCCCCCCAGAGCTCCGAGGTGAACTGGGGGCCGCGGTCGGATGAGATGTCTGAGGGGGCGCCGAACCGGGCGACCCAGGTGGCGATGAAAGCCTGCGCGACATCGGCCGCCGTTGTGGACGCCAACGGCACGGCCTCCGGCCACCGGGTGGTGCGGTCCACCATGGTGAGGACGTGGGTGAAACCCCGCGAGGGGGGCAGAGGTCCCACCAGGTCCACGTGGACGTGGTCAAACCGGCGTTCCGGCACCGTGAACGGGGCCAACGGGGCCTGGGTGTGCCGGTGCACCTTGGCGCGCTGGCACGCGAGGCATGTCCTGGCCCAGCCGCGGACGGCCTTCCGGAGGCCATGCCAGACGAACTTGTCGGAGATCAGCCTTTGGGAGGCCCTCGCGCCCGGGTGGGACAGGCCGTGGATGGCGTCAAACACCTGGCGCTGCCAGCCCGCGGGCACAATGGGGCGGGGACGCCCGAGGGAGACGTCGCACAAGAGGGCCGCGCCCGCGCCGTCGAACGGCACCTCGGTGACGCGGAGGCCCGTGACGGCGGTCCGCAAGGCCTGGACGTCGGGGTCAGCGGCCTGGTCCGCTGCCATCCGGGCATAGTCGATGCCGAGGTGGACTGCGTGGGCGACGGCCCGGGAAAGGCAATCCGCCACCGGGTTGTCCTTCCCCGCGACGTGCTGGATGTCCGTCGTGTACTCGGACACGGCCGAGAGGTGACGCTGCTGCCGGGCCGACCACGGCTCGGTGACCTTGCCCATCGCGAAGATCAGCGGCTTGTGGTCGACGAAGGCAGTGAACGCCCGGCCCTCGAGCAGATGGCGGAAGTGCCTGACCGCCAAGTGAAGTCCGAGCAACTCGCGGTCGAAGGTACTGTAACGGCGTTCGGGCGGGCGAAGCTGCCGGCTAAAGAACGCCAGCGGTTGCCAAGCTCCACGCACCCATTGCTCGTGCACCGCGCCCACCGCGTAGTCCGAGGCATCGGTGGTGAGGGCGATCGGTGCATCGGGCGCCGGGTGCGCGAGCATGGTGGCGTTAGCCAAGGCGAGCTTCGCGCCCGTGAACGCCGTGTCCATCTGCTCGGTCCAGGTAACGTCGCCTTTGCCCGGCTTACCTCGGAGAGCTTCGTGCAGGGGGCGCAGGAGCTGGGCGATACGGGGCAGGAACCGATGGTAAAAGTTCACCATGCCCAGGAACTCCTGCAGCCCTCTGATCGTGCGGGGGCGCGGAAACCCCTTCACCGCCTCCACCTTGGCCGGCAGGGGGATGGCTCCGTGCCTGGTGACACGGTGCCCCAGAAAATCGATTGTGGCGGCGCCGAACCGGCACTTTGCGGGGTTCACAATCAGGCCATGCTGGCCCAGGCGTTCGAAGAGCGTGCGGAGGTGGCGAAGGTGCTCTTCGCGGGACGCGCTGGCGACGAGGATATCGTCCAGGTAGACGTAGACAAAATCCAAGTCGCGCAGGACGCTGTCCATCAGTCGCTGGAACGCCTGAGCCGCATTCTTCAGACCGAAGGGCATGCGCAGGAACTCGAAGAGTCCGAATGGCGTGATGACCGCCGTCTTCGGGACGTCCTCCGGCCTGACGGGGACCTGATGGTAGCCGCGTATGAGGTCCACCTTCGAGAAGAAGGACCTGCCCGCCAAACGGGCGGAAAAGTCCTGAATGTGGGGGACGGGGTAGCGGTCGGGAGTCGTGGCGTCATTGAGACGGCGATAGTCCCCGCACGGTCGCCATCCCCCGCCGGGCTTCGGCACGATGTGCAGCGGCGACGCCCAAGCGCTCTCTGAGCGCCGAACGATGCCGAGTCGCTCCAGGGTAGCGAACTCCGCTTTTGCCACCGCCAGCTTCGTCGGCTCGAGGCGGCGTGCCCGGGCGTAGACCGGTGGCCCGACGGTGGGGATGTGATGGGCCACCCCGTGCTTGACGGCCCCCGCCGAGAAGGTGGGCCGCGTGAGGGCCGGGAAGCCGGCGAGGAGGCGGGTGAATGCGTCCGCTGCCGGAAGCGTACAGACCAACGTGGCCGGAACCGAATCGTTCGGCAAGCCGCTTGGCAAGCCGCTCGTTGAGCTGGGCAACGCACATGCGAGCGAGCTGAACGTCTCGGCCTGGACAAGCCGTCTGCGCTTGACGTCGACCAGGAGCCCATTAGCGCACAGGAAGTCCGCGCCAAGCAGTGCCATGGGCACGTCGGCGGTGACGAACGTCCATCGGAAAACCTGCCCTCCAAACCGCAGAGAGAGGCAGCGTTTTCCGTACGTACGGATGGGCGTCCCGTTCGCGGCAAGCAGCGCGGGGCCCCCACCCGCGGCGTGCTTGTCTGACGTGCCGGCGGGAATGACACTCACCTGTGCTCCCGTGTCGCACAGGTAACGGCGCCCGGAGAAGGTGTCCGTTATGAACAGCAGGCTGCTCGAACGGCCGGCGCTCATCGCCACAATTGAGCGCCGGCCCGGGCGTTTCCCGACCCGTTGAAGGAGCACGGCGGATGACACCGCCGAGCTTCGTGGCCGAACTTGGCATGGAACCAGCACCAGGTGGTGGAGCTGGAGGAGCGCGGCTGGCTCCGCCAGGCCGGTGGAGTCGACGGGTTTCCCCGCGGTGGCGGTTTTCGCCGCGGCGGTGGGCGGGGCGTGGCGGCGTTCACGAGGTGCGTATCAGCATGCTGCTGAAACTCAGCGTGCTGTAGAAGATGATGCTGTGGAACAGCAGCGTCGAAGGCCGTGACGGCCACGCCAACGCTCGCCCGCGTGTCCGAAGCGGCGAAGTACTTGTCCGCCTCGGCCGCCAATGCTCGGGGTTCCGTTAGCCCGGTCCCGGCCAACGCGAGGCGAACCTGCGCTGGAAGTTGGCGACGGAAAAGCGCCCGGAATAGCGAACCGGGGGCTTCGTCGCCCAACAGTGACAGCATATGGTCCATTCGGACCGACGGGCGCGTCTCACCGAGCTCGGGGAGATCCAGGAGGCGGTCGGCCCGTGCGTCGTCCGTGAGGCTGAACGTGGCTAGGAGTAGCCGCTTGAGTGCCTCGTACTTGTGGCCGTCCGGTGGGTGGCGAAGGACGGACACAACTCGAGCGGCCGTGCCGGGCCCGAGGGAGGCGACGACGTGGCAGTAGCGCGTGTCATCGCCGGTGAGGTGCCGAAGCTGAAATTGGGCTTCGGCCTGGACGAACCAGACTTCGGCCTGAGCCTCCCAAAATTCCGGAAGTTTGACGAAGGCGGCCATGGCGATGGCGTCGCGTGTGGAAGGATCGCTCCGGCAGATCCAACGTCGAGGGTCACCAGTAAAGCGCGGCGTTACGCGCGCTGCTTGTGAGCAAGGAGGAAGCGGACAAGCGGTAACATATAAACGTCTTTATTGTAAGACTACACTGTAACACTGTACTCCTCCGGGCTGGTCGCCCGGGGTATATCATGAGGCCGCGCCTACCCCTCGGGCGTGGCCACCGCCCACTTGGTGCGTGGAATGATGTCACCACGCCAGTGGGCTTTTGTGTCCGCCACATTATGAAGAATTTATTGCCTACCTTGGTGATCCTAGTTTTGTATACCTCTGCCGATGAAGTTGCCAGAGGCATTATGTTTTGAGGTTGTCCGTCCGTGCGTACGTCCATCCATGTGTCCGTGATAGGTTTTCGTTACCACGATGACTTGAGAATGGCTGAAGGGAGCGAAATCCCACGTGATACAACAACAACAGGCATTTTAAGGCCATTTTCCCTGCTAGAGCGGGGGTTAGCCTTGCGGCCCCATGACAATCTTCTCCATTTTGCCCTATTTTCTGCATCTCCCCTTGTTAACCCCCTTGCCCACAATGCTTCATACATAATATATTATTGATAATAAATAATAATATATATTATATATTCATAATATATATTCATAATAAATCCCACTCGATACAACACCAACAGGAATTTTAAGGCCATTTTCCCTGCTAGAGCGGGGGTTAGCCTTGCGGTCCCCATGACAATCTTCTCCATTTTTGCCCTATTTTCTGCATCTCCCCTTGTTAACCCCCTTGCCCGCAATGCTTCATACATAATATATTTATTGGTAATAAATCCCACTTGATACAAGTATATATAATGATGTAAAGATAAATTGATTACATTATGGGGTCAATAAGTCAAAGGTCAATCCCATTGGGTATAAAATTATGTTACTGCGCTAACTTGTGAACTAGTGATGAGATCTTGACCAAACCAGGTACAAGTATGTATTATGATGAAAAGATGAACTGATTAGATTTGGGCATCAAAGGTCAGAGGTCATGTCAGGTAAAAATGTGATACTTAAGAACAATGAAAGGGGTTTGAATCAAACTTGGTACAAGTTTGTAAAATGATGTAACAATGTGGCCGAGGCATATCTGTCGACGTCCTGATGGCGAAGAGTGCCGTTGTAGTTCTTAGTAATGAAAAATGAAGCCATTTTCTCTTGTTTACGCAAGCAAAGAAGCCTCATTATAATCCAAATTGTTTTTTTTTTCATGTGCCGTTGTCATCGTAGATTTTCAGTTCATCCATTGGGAATATCACTTCTTCTTTCTTCTTCTCTTGTGTGGCATGTATCTGGGTTATTGGTGTATGATGGGAAGTTAACTGTTTACTGTCAACCTTGGGTGGGAGTTGTTGTATGCAGATGATCTGGTGTTGATTGCGGAAAGTATGGATGGACTGAAGGAAAAGATGAACACGTGGAAGGAATGTATGGAGACAAAAGGTCTGAAGGTGAATATCGGAAAGACGAAGGTGATGGCAAGTGGTAAAGCATGTGGTGAGGTGGAAAGAACTGGGAAGTGGCCCTGTGCTGTGTGTAGGAAGGGTGGCGGAGTGAACTCCATTCAGTGTACAATGTGCGCTGAGTGGGTTCATCAAAAATGTAGTGGTCTGAGAGGGTCATTAACCAGTGTGGCAGCTACATTCAAATGTAAGGTGTGCACAGAGGGAGCTGCAGATGGAGGAAATGAGTTGGATCTTGGAGACGGCGTGAAGCTGGAAGGTGTGAAAACATTTTGCTACCTCGGAGACATGCTGAATGGAGAAGGTGGATCAGACTCGGCAACGGTTGCTCGAGTGAGATGTGCATGGAAGAAGTTTCGGGAATTGAGTGGCGTGCTGATGATGAGGGGAGTGTAGTTGAACCTGAAGGGAAAGGTGTATGCTGCATGTGTGAGAAGTGTTATGATTTATGGGAGCGAGACATGGGTAATGAACGTAGAGCAGCAACGAAGGTTGGAAAGGGTGGAAATGCGAATGGTTCGACGGATGTGCGGAGTATCGTTGAGAGAGAGGAAGACAAATGATGAATTGCGAAAGATGATGGGAATAGAGCCTGTGATTGATGCTGTGCAGAGGAACAGGTTGAGATGGTTTGGTCATTGAGATGGTTTGGTTTGAGATGGTTTGGTCAAGCGTCTTTGGGCTTCCTGAAAAGCGCTATATAAAATAAATGCATTATTATTATTATTATTATGTGTTGAGGAAGGATGAAAGTGACTGGTTGAGAAGAATGATGGAAATGAATGTAGAAGGAAGTAGAAGACGGGGAAGACCGAGAAAGACTTGGCTAAAGATGGTGGAAGAAGAAATGTGGGCAAGGGGGTTAACAAGGAGAGATGCAGAAAATAGGACAAAATGGAGAAGATTGTCATGGGGACCGCAAGGCTAACCCCCGCTCTAGCAGGGAAAATGGCCTTTAAAATGCATGTTGTTGTTGTTGTTGTTGTTGTTGTTGTTGTTGTTGTCAACCTTGGACCCTTGTAGTCAGGTTCTGCAGTTCTTGTCATCCTCCCTCTCAGAGTCTAGGGGATGTATGGGGCAGTCTTGCACAAGATTAGCCGCAGTCTCGGAGAGGCCACACTCAGTCGGATAAGTTAGCAAGGTTACAGGAGAACATGTGATGGAATCTACCCTGGATCCAAGTTATTGCTTTATCACAGATTACTATGGGAACTGGTCTTAACCACGCGTGACTCGTGAACTTCCACAAGAGAGCGCTCATAACAGACAAGATGGATGGATTGATACTTCCTCTTGAGGACTGATAATTCATCGATATAACAGTTTATCATTGTGCTTGGAACCGTATCTACACGAGGCAGCTTATAGTATGTCACCTCTGATCTATCCGACCAGACCTGTGTGATTAGATCGCTGCCAACTGAAGTGTTTTCAAAGTGGCAAACTATTACATCAGCCCTAAGTGCATTTGCTTTCTTTGTATTGATTTGTTTGACAATATAATGTGTGAAAGCTTGGAATGAAATGCAATGCTTATTCCTCCATGCACAGGAAGAGAAAGGCAGGTTTAAGCAATTGGTTCACTCTCCGTCTGTCTGCCCACACCAGTTTATGATTGAGGAACAACTTTCTTGCAATTTAATGTTCTACTTTGAACATGAATCGGAAAACAAACCTGTAGTTTAGCAGTACTTTGCCTCTGAATTTGGCGCAATCGCACATGCACAGAGAGGAGTGGGCATTTTAAAGCGGTGAAGCTGCTTCAATATTAGGCTGTGTCCTTCCTTCCATCCTTCAAAAATGAAGAAACTTTCTAACCCACCATGTTTGATTCTAAAGAGTTCGAAACGGTAATTCTAATTGATTCTAAAGGGTAATTCTATTGGGTTTCATTCGTTTGTAGGCTTTACCTATTTCATATTTAAAATGTCAAACTGAACCCCCTCCTTTGGGCACGCGTGCAATTTTTAAGCGGTGAAGCCGTTTCAATATTTGGCAATGTCCACCCATCAGTCAAAAATGAAGAAGAACTATATTTAATTATATTTAACCGCGGGTTCGGTTGCGAGAGGACGCTGGCGTTGCATATTCGCCGCTTCTCCGACTGGATGGATGTACAGGGTCCGCTTCTACCTTTCTGACCTGACATCTCACACCTGTCCTGCCTTTTCACACCCGCACGTGCCGCGTGTTCTCCGGCTGGATAACGGAATCTGCTTTTGATGGTACGGAATACGGAATTCGAAAGGCCCGCTCCCGTTGTTTGTGGCCGTGGCCTTGTTTGCCGGTGGCCTTGTGGCCTTGTTTGCCGCTGTGGTCTTGATTAGCGGCTGCAGTCGTTTGCCGCTGCGTTTGCCGCTGCGTTTGCCGCTGCGTTTGCCGCTGCGTTTGCCGCTTTGCCTCCTCGACCTTGGCCTCGTACTCGTCCCTTCGCTCCTGCCTGGCATGGCTCTGAAGTACTCCGCCGCAAGGCTTCTTCTGCTCAATACCCGCTCCACCCCATCATGCATCTCTGCCATCAAATCAAATGGACTCCTCCGACGACCCAGGTACATTCACCGTGGCTCCGGTCGCAAGTTTGTTTATTCGCAATCAGGTCACTCCATCCCCGTCCTCTGGTCGGCTCAGCGCACTCTCACTCTTCGTCCCAGCGCACCTGGTCACAGCAACCCACACGATCGCACCTCTTGCCTACGAACCCTGGCTAAATCACCTGAATTCATCCCTGCTGTTCAAAACAACATCAAGCTCACCCTGTTCAACACCCGGTCCCTCAACAACAAATGCCTCATCCTGAACGAATACATCCTGGATAACAAACTGGACTTTCTCTGTCTCACCGAAACCTGGCAACAACCTCTGGACTACTACACACTCAACCTCACCACACCCAGTGGATATTCCTACGTCAATAAACCACGCTCGGAGGGCCGAGGTGGTGGAATTGCCGTTATCCACCGTCAAGACATCAAGACCAACCTCATCTCCATCTCATCTGCTCCATCATTTGAACACCTGGCTTTAAAACTCTCTGGTCACACGCAGTCAGTCATGGCTGTCGTCTACCGCCCTCCCAAACCACACCCATCATTCCTGTCTGACTTCTCCTACTTTCTGACCCAGCTATGTTCCCTCTCCCCCTCAATCCTCCTCCTTGGTGATTTCAATATCCACATGGACTCCACTGACTCCACAATAACCACTGACTTCACTGATTTACTCACCTGCTTTAACCTCACTCAACATGTCGACTTTCCTACCCATATCCGTGGTCACATTTTGGACCTTGTCTGCTCCACTGGATTAAATTTGCACCATCTCTATGGCTCCGACCTCACCCTCTCTGACCACTTAGCCATCACTCTGACCATCAACATCCCCGCCCCAACACCAAGGCATTATCGCACAATCAACTTCCGTAAGCTAAACGCTCTTTCACCTACCTCATTCTCATCCACCCTCTCTGAAAAAATGTCCACTTCTCCCTTCATTGACCTCCACACCCCTTCCGACCTCACTGACTACTACAACCACACTCTCTCCTCCTGCCTTGACCAGCTTGCGCCTGTAAAAACCAAAACAGTTTCTTTCACCCATTCTGCTCCCTGGTTTACCCCTGAACTCCACCTGATGAAAACTCGTGCTCGCCAACTTGAAAGACTCCGCAATAAAACGGGTCTCACAGTTCACTCCCAAGCCTACAAGGACCACATACAACACTACAAAGATGCCCTCTCCCGCGCCCGCTCTGCCTACTACTCTCAAATTATCCACTCTGGCTCCGGAAACCCAAAAGCACTCTTCTCGACAATAAACAAACTCCTCCGCCCCCTGAACACCACCACCCAGTCATTCACAGTAGACAACTGCATCTCCTTCCTCTCTTTCTTCCAACGCAAAATTGACAACATCTACAACAGCTTGACCACCGCCGCACCCGCTCCCCCTCCAACCACCTGCCCCCCCTTGTCCTGCCATCCCCTGTCTCGGTTCTCCCCAATCTCTCCTACTGACCTCTCTGAACTCCTCATAGGAATGAAAACTGCCACCTGCACTCTTGACCCCATCCCCTCCAGCTTTGTCAAAGCCTCCCTCCCTGCTCTCTCTCCACTTATCATTGCAACAATAAACTCCTCCCTGTCTACAGGCATCGTCCCACCTTCCCTCAAAATTGCTGCTGTTACCCCCATTCTAAAAAAACCTGGTCTAAACCCTGACACCCTAAACAACTTCAGACCCATCTCCAACCTACCCTTTCTGTCAAAAGTTTTGGAACGCGCTGTAGCCACTCAACTCAAACATCATCTCTCTGCCAATAACTTGTATGAAACATTCCAATCCGGATTCCGCTCCAACCACAGTACTGAAACTGCTCTCCTCAAAATCACCAACGACCTTCTCCTCTCCTCTGACGCTGGCAACCTCAACATTCTCGTCCTCCTCGACCTCAGCGCTGCCTTTGACACCATCGATCACACTATCCTCCTCACCCGACTTGAATCCACCTTTAACGTCACCGGCACTGCCCTCTCTTGGATTAAATCGTACCTCTCTGACAGATGCCAGTTCATCTCCATCAATAACTGCAAATCCCCCACTGCTCCCCTCCCCCAAGGTGTCCCCCAAGGTTCAGTTCTTGGCCCCCTCCTCTTCATCCTTTACCTGTCCCCGCTCGGTCACTTAATCCGCCGTCATGGTCTCCAATTCCACTGCTTCGCCGATGACATCCAGCTTTTCATCTCCACCAAGTCCGTCTCCACCGACACCCACTCTATCCTGACAAACTGCATCACTGAAATAAAATCCTGGCTTCAAATCAACTTCCTCAAGCTTAACTGTGATAAATCTGAAATAATCATCATTGGCCCAAAAACGCTCACAAAATCCACCCATAACTTTGCCCTCAACATCGACGGTATCCCAGTATCCACCTCCCCTCACATCCGGAATCTTGGCGTCATCTTTGACCAAACCCTTTCCTTCGACAAATACACTAAACAGATCACAAAGTCAGCCTTCTTTCACCTGAAAAACATTGCCCGTCTCCGCTCATCCCTCTCCTCCACGGCTGCAGAAACCCTCATCCACGCCTTCATCACCTCCCGTCTGGACTACTGCAATAGCCTCCTCTATGGTTCACCCTCAAAAATCACCAATAAACTCCAATACATTCAGAACTCCGCTGCCCGTCTACTCACTCATTCCCGGACCCGTGACCACATCACCCCCGTCCTTTACAAGCTTCACTGGCTCCCCATCCCCCAGAGAATCCAGTACAAAATCCTCCTCTTGACATACAAAGCCCTCCATAACCTGGCCCCATCCTACCTGGCTGACCTCCTCTCCAGACACACTCCCACCCGCAACCTCCGCTCTGCTGGTACCAACCTCCTGACCCCCTCCATCCGGACCAAATTCAGATCCTGGGGGGACAGGGCCTTCTCCATCGCTGCTCCCACCCTCTGGAACTCACTACCTCACACCATCAGAGACTCCTCCTCACTCACCACATTCAAAACATCACTAAAGACCCACCTGTTCAACGCTGCATTCAACATTCAACCCACAGCATTTAACCCCTGACTATCTCTTCTCCTTCTCCCTCCTTTTGCTTTAAATATTTCCCTATTGATTCTTGTCTTGTCTTTTTGATTCTTGTCTTATATATATGCCGTATATCGCTGCTGTTTGTTTTCTTGATTCTTGTCTTTTTGCAATTGTTGTTTTCATGTATTGTTATGCATTATGTTTTCCACTCTGTCAAAGCGCCTTTGGGCTTCTGGAAAAGCGCTATACAAAATAAATGAATTATTATTATTATTATTATATAGAGGTTTAAAGGGCAATTCTAGTGGGGTTTAAAGGGTAATTCTAATGGGTTCTAAAGGGTAATTCTAATGGGTTTCATTCGTTTCTCGGCTTTGCCTATTTCTTATTAAAAATGACAAACTGAACCACTTCCTTCGGGCACACGTGCATTTTTTTTTTTTTTACTCTGTCTGCCTGTCTGACAGTAAAACAAAATTGAAAATCATTCCAAACAAGAAACTTACTGTTTTAAGGACGTCATAAAGGACACAAACAACAGGCACGAAGAACTAATGTAATGTGTCAAATAAGGTGGTGTAAATGATGCTCCATCAACGGCGCTAAACTTCCAACAAAAGTTTTTTTTTACAACCGTTAAAATCCTTATTTTAATTTAATTGAATTATATACTTGAACAATGTAGAACACAAATCGCCTTTTGGCACTTTCAAAAACCTTTTGTTTAGCAGTACTTCGACAAAATGTTACAGCATTTTACATCATCTCGGCCAATCAAATTTGCCACTCGCAAACCCCACCCATGTCTTTTGTGTCTCAAGACTGCATGGAGTAAAGTGTTCTGTGGACTTTCTAGTTTAATGGAAATGTGGAGGTGTGCACAAAATATTGAAAACACTATGGTGAAAACATTCCTAAAAGAGGAGATGAAGTTTTCTGAGACAGATCGTTGTTGCATCTATCAACCTTCCATTCCCATCGTACCATCCCTTTCCCTTCCTGTCATCTGTAATGTGTCCATGGATTTATTTTGCGCCTTGGCTGTATGTCAATCTGTGAACTTGTTGTCCTTTAACTTCTCCTTGAGACTCCGACATGGAGCGACACACCTACCAGGACATCCAGCACACCCTGATGGGCCTTCAAAAAACGATCCAAAAAGGGCATAATGCCACCTCCAAAACATGGCCAAATTGTGGAGGGTGGAGGCACTGACTGCAGAAAAGGTTAGAACAAAGTCCCCCCCTCCCACACCCCCTCCAGAGAATGCCGAAGGAGACTCCTCCATTTCTCCAACAGCACCAACCATCAAATCCCGCGTTCCCATCGGGTTGGCTGGAGGGAAGTCCCTTGCCCAAGTCTTGCTTGAACCGGCCAGGGCAAGTCCCTCACGAACACACACCAATAATACATGGGAACCACCATCTGCAAACGGAGGGGAAACTAATGAAATGAAAAATGATGAAAAAGACAAATGAAAAAATCTGGACAGGGGAATACAAAATGGTGGAATAAAAAAAATAATTAAAGGTTGAACTCTGATTGGGGGGCGGGGGAAAAAAGCAAGAAAGTCACCCCAGACAGGAAACACAACGCAACTCAAGTCATAGTTTCTAAGTTGGGAGAAAAACGTGGGTCTGTGAGAACCCAGAACATGGAAACGTGAGGTGTGAAGGGGTGAGAATTGGTAATTGTCAAGGCCACACCCACAAACCGGCACAATATAACTTTGAATTTAATTTAGCGATATCATCATTATTAATTGTCATTAAAAAAAAAACAAGTAGCCTATGGTCAACAGGAGGTCCAATTTGGTCTGTCAGTTTGGTGGCAATTGGCCCAGTAGTTTGGGCATGATTGATGTTTCACACAGACAGATACATACATATGTTGTGGGTTTTATGAGCACCTGGTCGAACTCGGACAGTGTCCAAGACATTTATAAATAGATAAAAAGAATACATGCATGGCAGATGCTGAAGTGGCGTGTAGGACAGTAACGCCAGCATGGATGGCATCACAGTCATTACAATCATGCACAGCCCGCGCCAACATCTCAGTTCGCTTCAACCCGTATTCGGTTTAATATACTTCAGAGATAAAAGGACTCAAAACAACATCCCGAGTTGACAAGGCCGAATAATCCTCAAGGGAGAGAATGCTTTGCCAGGGCCAAATGCATGGGATATTGTGATAACAGTTTTTCTCCGAGCCAGACAATTAGACGCCAGGCTGGAAATGGGCTACAGTGTCTTCAGCCTGGAACAGCTGCTCCCCTCTCTGGAAGAGAATTCAATGAAATCTTCTTAACATGCACACATACATACGTACATTGACAATGTCCCAGAGTTCTGTCCATTCGTGGATTTGCACTTCTTTGTCATCAAATTAGTCAACTTCTCTACCTTTAACTTGATGATTATATGTTTATACCACCTGGGGCTTTTAAGGGTGGCTTCTGATAGTCAATTTACAAAGTCTATTTATTACTTAATTTTCTTTAGTATTGAAGGGCGGAACAATGGATGAGTGGGGACGTGGAAATGGTCAACATGGGAAGTGGGATAGAGGGAAACGGAGGAGGACAAAGCAAACAGATTCACCATAGCAACAGTGGAGAAGATGCAGATGAAAGGGTGGGAGGAGGAGGAGGGGAACAGCTCTGGTCTCAGTGGATGTTGTCGAGCTTGGAAATCTAAATGGGAGAGACCATGAGGTAACGTTGGGTACCAGACCTGAAATGTTTGAGAGAAGAGCTTGTGATATCAGAATCAGGAAGACAGTTCCACAGCTAAGAGAGATTTAAAAGAATGGAGGTGTTCAGTTTGGACTTGTGCAAGTTAACAAGGAAAGGGTTTATGAAAAAATAGCTTTAAATTTTTATTTTTTTTACTATTTTCCACTCTTCTTCAATCACCATCGGAGCATCTGTCTCTGCATTGCAAAGCTGCTTTAATGGTATCACTATTTGTCTCCTGTTTCCTTCCATTAGTCTTTGGGGGCTGGAGAGAGGTTGCTTTAGTTGTTAGAAATGGTGGGGAATGATGCGGGGGTGGAATAACTTGTATTATTTATTTATTTTCCTCTATCAAAGTTTCTCCTGCATTTCAGAGGAGAATGTGCTGGGAGTGAAAGGCCAGGGGGTCTACGTACTAATGAGCGGCCTGGACCTTGAGAGGCTCGTATTGTCTGCCGGTGCTCTGGGGTAAGTGCATATTGATGCAAGACTACACTTGTGGATCGTACATACATACATACATACATACATACATATTAACACAGGTTTTGTTGGCAGCCCAAAAGGCATGACCAACAACATCTCGACACAATGTAATGTCAATGAGAAAGATAAATGAAATTTTTGTTCCAAATAAGAAATATTGGCATTCCCCTGCTTTAGGATTTCTTTAGACAGTAGGATTTCTTGCAATCCAGCATCCAGTGAACTGAAGTGAACACCTTCAAAGAGATTGCAATGGATTTTGGAGAGACTGGCTCCATCTTTAGGTTAAATACTTCGAGTATTTGTATGCAGATATTCAATGGAAAATGTCTTCAGCCCTTCTCTCACAACCGAAAGTCCTTTCACTCTATCCCAACCCCTCAAAATGTGCACGATTCTTTGACGCTTAACCAGCGGGTACTCTTCCTCCCAAATCGGCCATTCCCAACCATCCTAATGTCTTGTCCAAAGACGACCATGAGAAGGCGGAAAAAAAAAAATTAGCATCCACTACTCATCACCATCTTTATCCCATGCCGTGTATCCAGTATTCCCGATTGGCTAATTCCAAGAAGCCTGCTGTACAGGAGAGGTATTAAATTTGCACTCTGACCACATGCAGGTAATGGTGATTGTACTTCACTTCTGTCTATTCCGTTGATACCAAAATAATCCAAATGAGATCATCTAATTCTAATCAACCTATGTCAGCCTCATTTTTTCAAATGAACAACCTCATCAGGCGAATAACCTTGTGAATGCATCAGTGTTATAAGTGTCAAAAGAAAACTAGACTGGAAGGGCCAAAGTGGATTGACAATTTTACTCGAGTTTCATCGTATCCCATTTTTACCCTGATCATAAGAAGTGAAAAACGAGGTTAAGCAATTGGGCAACTTGTCTGTCTGTCCGTGACTATGACTTCCTACACTCGCACATTCAATGCATAGCTATCGATACAATCCCCCCCCCCACCCCCCCCCACCCCCCAGTGTAGGTTACCATACCCTAATGCAGTGTCTTGGGCTAAGTCTTGTTACTCATCTACAGAAACAAACAATTCCCAACCATCCTCTGCCCCACCCTCCAAAGGATCATCCATCTAACCTCCCTATCTAGTTTCATGGTCAGCCACTGGAAGCGATTCAGTCTGTTGAACTTCTCGGCCTTACCATCATTCATGACCTCTCCCGGGCTGATCACGTCACCAAGCTGGTCTGAGAAGCCAGCTGTAGACTGTCATCATTCATTCATTGAAAAAATAAACTGCTCACGGCCTATGAAAGTCTTTGTCTGAAGCTCATTCGAGTACTGCTCTCTCAACTAGGCAGGTGACCCAGCATCACATCTGTCTCTCTTGAAATCTGTGGAATACAAGTCATGTGAACTTTCTCACAGCAAACTTTTCTACTTCCATAAACCCTAATGTAGCCCAGCTCTCTTACTTACAGGCTGCTGCTTCCTCATCTCCCTTTGCCTGTTTGTTCATTTTCCTGTTCGTTTCTTTGTGCCCAACTATTACTTCACTTCCCACTGTCCATTTGTTGCCTTTTTATGCTGTCACAGTATGTTGGGGGGAAAAAAATAAAAGGTATCCAATGCCACCTTTGGCATTGACTTTTTTATGAAGCTCACCCTTCCAAAATGTATGCCAAAGGCCACTCTCGGTGGGGGCTACGCAAGGAAGGCTTACGAGAGAGACCAGAGCTAACCCTAACCTTAACGTGAATAGCACACGTGGCAACTCGGCGGTGACAAAAAGGGGTTGGTAGAAATCGAAAGTGGCTTTTTAAATTTATTTATTAGATGTGATCAGAAATTAAGTCTTGCTGCACATGCATGGAATATGGCACACTGTATCCCTGCGCATCGTAAGAGCGTGACCAAGGGTTGGCGTCAGGAAGGGCATCCGGTCATAAAAACATTGCCTCAAACAGGGAACCATGATTGTCATGGGGCCCGCAAGGCCAACCCCCGCTATAGCGGGGAAAAATGGCTTTAAAACGATCATTCATTCATTTTCATTCATTGCACATGCATGGAATGCTGGAGGGTGCTGCTGTGGCCTTCAGTGAGGGAACGTTCACATCACACAACCAACTGACTAGAGTGATGCCCTGCATATCGGCTACAGGTTGCTTCAGGTTTATCAGCCTGTGAGTGGAATGGAAGCAAAACGTTGCGTTTTTGAAATTGATCAATTTATCATACTTACACGTCTGAGGCTCCATTAGCACTGTGTCCTCAGCACCAGGACCTTTCGTCCTGGGAGTTGGTCCAAACATTCTTTTATTGCACTGCGTTAAATAATTTTTACAACTTTACCATTCCCCAAGGACAAAAACGAAAAGCAGATGACTCGAACACCTTTTCTTACATTTTAAAGGGTTTATTTTGAATTGGAAAGTATAGGGAAGAGTGCAGACAAGACAATAATAAACGGTATGAACCAAGTCAATGAAAAGACAAAGGTAGATGTGAACACACAAACTTGTATACAAGGATGAAAAATAACCTCAAAACCTAACCCACTCGGCACCACAGAACACATTTTTACAAGTTAAGAATGCAGGCGGGACTTCCCTTTGTCTACGATGCGCACCGTGGAAGTAGGACTCGATGCAGCCCACTTTGGAGAACAGGTGTGAGACGAGAGCCAGTGACAATGTCGGTTCAAAAATGAAGTAAAACTGCCACGAGCAGCGCCAGTGATGAATAGCACCTGAAATGCAGAAACCCAAAAAGAGCACGATGAAATGAATCGGCCACGAGGAAGACTGGCGACAATCAGCTCCTCCACCAGGCCATGTGCCTCACTTCATCCTTTTCAAATGAGGCCTCCTGGCAGGGTGACCAGGTCCAAGGGAAAAAAAAATACGGGACACTCAGGCATGGGTAAAGTGTGGGAATTAACGGGTCCTTTGCTCCTTCGATCAAATAGATAAGCAGCACCATATTTACATGTTAAGGCAAAACGTTTTCCGTAATTCGATCTTTACTCTTTGAAATAAAGATGTTCTGCTCAACTTATAACGTGAAAACAACGTGTTTCCAAATGGAAACCTTAGACTAAAAGTTGGGAAAATGCTGGAAGTTCGTCTTAAAAAGTCTGATGAGAAAATGAGAATCGCAACATATTTATGTGAAAAAGTAAATAATTGCCAAGCTTTCTTTAGAATGTTCATTATCCAGGTTACCTTTTCTGCTTCTGAAGAGTTTTACTGTGAATAAGGTTTTTATCCCTTGGCTTGTTGCGGCGACAATCAGTTTAAACTTGTGCGTGCTTCCTGCTTGATATCGGATAAGCCGCCGTGGGAAATGGAGAAACTCCTCAAGCATACCATACACTGTAGCGAAAGCTCCATGACGATTTTCAGTATCCTTCATCAAACGGTCTTAACTGGTGGAAAGCAGCCATTCGCCACAAACGACACACGTCCTTTTTGTGGTCGCCTTCCTCTTTTTCAGTGAACTTTGGCCCTTCAAAGTTTCATCACTCCCAATCCTGTGTGACGAGTTCCATGACGCCATGACAGTTTCGTTTCCGGCTGATGCTTGGCCTTATTGATGGCATATTGTTGCCATGATGGAAGCGTACGCGCCAGAGCTGCATGCTGCCTTTCCTTTCCCTTTTCAAATATTGTTCGGAGGACGAAAAATACGGGACAAATGGCGCATCCCGGGAAAGTTTGAAATGGGACGCGGGACATTTGAGTAAAAACAAAAACAGGACGATCCCGTAAAATACGGGACACCTGGTAAGCCTGTCTCCTGGTCTGCCCTCAGTCTTCTCTGCAGGCCCTTCTTCCTCCTCCAAGCGAGGTGGCTCCTTCCTCTCTTCAAAAACACGGTGATCCCAGCTTTGGTAAATTCCAGCAAAAACCATGATCAATGTCTCCTCCAAAACTCTGTGATCTGCTTCTCACCCTCTTCTTCCTCCTGGTCTCCAGTTCTGTTCTTCCTCCTGGACAGAGTTCTCCTCTGTGCCACCCACCCATGGGACGACCCAATAAAAATAAATGTATATTGATGCTTACGGCTACACAGCACATTGTGCCGCCATGGCTGGCACACACTGGTCAGAGATCATAATTGCATTTCACACATGTGACATGTGTTTATCTGTCATTGAAAGTCCTCGCATAGCCCCACAAGGTGTTTACAGATACAAAATGAATCTGTTACCCTGTCTAAAATTACATACGTTGCACCCCCCAATCTACGTAACATTACTATCCATTTAATATGGGTTTTGGCAATAGTATAAAAGGTCTGCCAGTTTTCAGAAATAAGCTGAACCCATGAAATTCGGGTCACTTGCCACCTATACTTGTGGCTAAATGTTTTTTTTAGATGAGTTCTTATACACAAGTTACCTGTTATAACAGCTGTAAAAAAAAATGCTTGATAGGTGCTCCCCAATAAGGTATAGCTGGAAGGTTATAATCATTTACAATGCGAAAAATGTGCAATCTTGCCCATCTTTCCTATTTTGTATACATACAGACTTGGCATTTAATATGGAATATTATTTTTTTCTTGACTTGGGTTTACTTTCTTAACTCAGCATATCAATCTCGTGAGTTTCTTTTACACTTTGGTGATTTATTTGTTAAAAGAACCATGTCACTGATTGTCTGTCGCAGCAAGTGTGAAACAACAGGATTATATCACAGGTGGCGTGGCAAAATGTACGGACAGGTGCATTTGATGATTGGCTTCACAGTCGGGTATACAAGGGTTGTTGCGTTCTGTATTAGTGGAAAACAACTGCTGCACATCTCCAAAAGTTATTGCCGCTTCCTCTGGAGATGGTCCGTCAACTCGACAATGCTGTTTGTCATGGAGTGGTGGCTTTACGAAATTACGGCATGAAACAGCGTGCTATTGCTCGGCAGTATGGCATCACTCAAGGTCAGGTGTCAAAAATCCTGAAACGAAATGCTCAGAGGGGTGTCCCTACTCCAATACCGAGGCCAGGATGTCCCCGCAGAACCACAAGGAGGGATGATCGCCAGCTGCACCGGTTAGTCCGCAATGGCCGTACCAAGTCAGCTAATCGGCTTAGGGCTGAGTGGCAGCAACTGACAAATGTGCCTGTATCCAGAAGGCTAGTCAACCAACGACTGGTTCAAGCAGGCTATCGTGCCAGGCGTCCCCTGAGAAAGCCACGCCTGATCAGACAACACCGCCAGCGCCGATTGCAGTGGGCCAGGGAGCACCGTCAATGGCAGCCAGGACACTGGAATCACGTGATCTTCAGTGACGAGTCTAGATTTCTGGTCTATCGTCAAGATGGTCGCGTCCGAGTGTGCAGACAAGTGCGTGAAGCCTACAACAAAGATTGTATAGTGCCAAGAGTCCAAGCTGGAGGTGGTGGGGTGACTGTTTGGGCTGCTTTTCATGCAAGGGGCAAAACTGACCTGGTTGTTCTGAATGGAAACCTGAACCAGTTCAAGCACAGGGCCATTCTGGAAGAAACATTGCTTCCCTTTGCTCGTGCAGCCTTTCGAGGAAACTTTGTCTTCCAAGATGACAATGCATGGCCTCATCGTGTTCGCATGATCCAACACTTTCTTGCTGACCGTGGTGTAGAGCATATGGAGTGGCCTGCCATGTCCCCGGATATGAATCCGATAGAGAACTTGTGGGCAGAATTAACGCGTCAAATCGACCACTTGGACCAGCAGCCGACCTCTGTGTGTGAATTGCAGCAGGCTATTGTCACTGCATGGCAAGCGATTCCTGTCCAAACCTTGGCAAATCTCGTGAACAGCATGCCTCAACGTGTACGTGCTCTCCTGAATGCTCGTGGGGGTTACACGAAGTATTGAACTGTAATTTTACTGTCCGTAATCCCAGTCGTAATTTAACTTTTGTTTTTGCTAAAAAAAAATTTGGCTAATGTGCAAAATAGAGATACTTCTGGAAAACGTACAGAAGTTGAACACAGTACTGTCCATGAATTGAGTTCGATACCAGTTTACATCACTTTCAAGGATCAATTTACTTGTTTCGAAATGTCAAATGTGGTTTTTGTTTCTCTTAAAGGTCACATTAACAAAATCTAGAATAATTTCAACATGATTCCAATGAACTTTTGGTTCCAAGACATCTTGAAAAGTAAGTTCACCCCCACAAAAAAAATAATTCCATATTAAATGCCAAGTCTGTCGTTGAGGCTTGTGGAAGAACTAAACACAGAATGGATCTGCACACAGCATAACAGAAGGAACAGCAGAACGAGAAGGGGGAAATGCTAACAGCGGGGATGAGGGAGAAAAGTGCCGGAGATGGATAAAACAACAGATGTGGGTAACTATGAGGGGTAGGGGAGAACGCAAGGGGTAGACAAGATGGATACAAAAGCAAAATTTTGGGAGGTGTGGGGATGGGGATTTGAGATGGTGGTGAACAGGTGTCTTAAAGACCTGGAGGGGGAAGAATGGGATTGAAGAGACTGAGGGAGTTTGTTCCAGAGGCGGGAGAAAAGAGGAATGAAAGAGTGGAGGTGAATAGAGAGTCGTTTCTTGTAATTATAGAGAGTGAATAGAGATACTTGGGGCAGAGGGTGCAAGACCAGAAAAGAGGTTGAAGAAGTCAGAGTGACCACCGTCCTGTCGACAGTGGTGAAGTGATAGGCCCATAGACTCGGCTTCATTGCGAGAGATTCCAATGATCTTGAAGGCCTTGGTTTCCACAACATCAAGCTGAGCAAGGTCAGATAAGGGAGCTCAGGTGTGCTCAGGAAGGATTTTTCACGATGGAGGATGCCCAATCTGCGTCTGGCTTTGGAGGCCAACTTTCAAATGTGGCTTGTCCAAGAGAGATCATGCAGTGTGAGACCCAAGGGTTTGAGTGAGTGAACCTCTTCGAGAGGGTTGTTGAGAAAGTTGATAGGAGGGTTTGTGGTATGGTCCTTTAGGAGAGAGAGATTGAGATTTATCTGGATTGAAAGACGTATTCCAAGTGTTTGACTATATTGTGATTTTGTCAATGTCTGAAGAGAGGGAAGAGGCTGCTGTCCGCTTGTCCTTCCTCACATTGGCCCGCCCGCACATCCTTTCCATCTTTTTTAAATGACTCTTCCTTCCGCCACTGTCCCCATGTCCGCTTCCCCAACCTCATTATTCTTCTCCTTTTTTAAAATTTTAATTATCTGCCCTCCCTCCCCCCCCCCCCCTTCCACCTTTTAAATTGCACACACAATATGTAGGACACCCCCAAAGTAATCTTTCTTCAGACTTCTACAAGTGGATGTTGTACATAAGCCAAGCAATACAGATTAACAATATGATTCTGTTCTCCACAAGAGCACGTCCAAAAGCCTTAAGCCTATACAGAGACAACTTCACCCCTAAGTTTGGTAAATGGTTATGTTGTACCTCAAGCAAATCTGCTTTTCAGTGCTCTTTTCAAAACATGTACACAGAAACATCGGAGTAATTTCATTGAGAACTACGATTGTGATTCAAATGTAAAATGTTGTCTTATTGTTTTATCGTTTTAGCATTATGCAGGCAGTGATGGACCATTCCATCCCATACATGCACATGCGAGAGGCCTTCCAACAAAAGATTGCTACTTTCCAGGTATGATGAGCAAAGAACAGTGTCAGGGATGCACCATCAAAATGAAAACTGCTGATGAGGGAGAGAGGCATATGGCACAGTATAGATTCCCCTGTAGTGAACATCCATGTTGTGACAGGCACATGTTGTCGTTAAACTTTAATTTCTGGCACTTCCTTTGGCCTAAACCTGTACATGACTCTCCACCGGCATTGTAGATGTATAGGTGTCGTATCACCTGAACATGGAGAAACAGGGTACTTATCTATGTCTACAAATGCACAATTGCTTCTTCAGCCTTTCATTCATGCATGCAACTTCTGTGCAGCTCTTGCAGGGAAAGATGGCTGACATGTACACTCGGCTAAGCGCGTGCCGTTCCTATGTCTACAATGTCGCGCGTGCCTGCGATCGTGGTCATTTCAGTGCAAAGGTGAGATCAAAGTCAAAACTAATTATTTTTGGTGAATTTCTGGTCACGTTAACCCAACTCGATACTTATTCGATCAAATTTTCCGTAACTTTTGTCATCTGTCGGGCTGTAGGACAGTGCTGGAGTGATCCTCTACACGGCTGAAGCAGCAACCCAGGTTGCCCTAGATGGAATCCAATGCTTGGGTATGCATCTCCAGCTTTGTGATATTATCAATGTTGTACTGTATTCTATTGGCCGTTTAACACCCAAGATTGCTATGAAGAATAAGCATTCGAGATTGGGAGTTAACGAGTGCATTTTTTCGCAGGAGCTAACGGCTACATCAACGACTACCCAATGGGACGCCTGCTGCGCGATGCCAAGTTGTACGAGATTGGTGCCGGCACTAGTGAAATAAGGCGCCTCATTATAGGGCGTGCCTTCAACGCCATGTTCAAGTAGCAAATCTAGGTCTCAAAGTTGGAGAGGGCTGATGGGTTGGACTGTGGTCCTGATTTTGTGCTTTATCATCATGGCCAAGTCTCATTAACGGCAATTCTGGAATATTGTACTGAATCACTGTGCGATACAATCATGCAATTCTGAAAGCAAGACTTGTCTGTACTGAAGTGTTGTAAATAAGTGTCGGTAGTCTTTTATCAAATTACCATATTTTTGCTAAGTACCTTCAAACTGTACTTTTTGCACAATGTGTCAGCATTATTCCTAGTTATTGTACAGCTTATGTACACCCAAATAGACCTAATGGTGTATTTGTTTTCACAATATGAACACCTTGCAAGACATGAAAATTTAGAAAACTCACTTTTGTTTGCAAATTATAATTTAAGGATTTAAATATTAGTCGTACAGTACCTTCAGAAAGTATTCACACCCCTTGACTTTTTCACATTTTGTTGTTGCAACCTGAATTTAAAATGGATTAAATTGAGATTTTGTTTGGTCACCTATCTACAAAAAATATCCCATGATCAAAGTGAAAACATGTCTTTACAAGTTTTTACAAATTTATTGAAAACGAAACACAGAAATATGTATTTAGCCCCATGCACCATCGTTTGGTTGTTTCGGAATTGGGGCGAGGAAGTGATAAATAATTCAATGCACAGAAGTGCAAAGTAGGAATTGTTGAGAGGGATGGAATTGTTAATGGATAAACTGCGCTCTGGACAAGCCTGGAAAAGACACCTGATGTTTAAAATGGAACAAACACAGGTGAAGAGAATTGGATGTGCAAATCAATTCACAACTAGATCGGCACTTTGTAGAGAGCAAACCTCCGCCTGGTTGGCCATAATCACTCGATGGTGAAGAATCACTAAAAAAAAATTAAATAATTCTCATATCCGAATCCATATTCAGATCTCCACCAAAATCGAATCGATTCTTCCTTGTCAAACACACAACCTCTCCACCAAGTTTTGTCCAAATCCATCCATACCTTTTTGAGATATCCTGCTATGTATCGTTTTTGGCCCGATCTCCCAATGGTGAAGAATCGCTTTTAAAATTCTAGGAGCCGAATCCGGATCTTCACCAAAATCTAACCATTTCGTCCTTGTCGAATTCGCTACATCTCTGCCAAATTTCGTCCAAATCCGTCCACAACCTTTTGAGATATTTTGTTCACAAACAGACAAACGAGATATTTTGTTCACAAACAGACAGGGGTGAAAACAAGACAAGGGTATTCTACATCATGAATAACATTCATGATGCGCTTCCGGGTCCGGTTCTGCCGGCGAGGTAGTTTCTTCCAACCTCTCCGCGTCATCAAAGTTAAGTATTTTTCCCGTTTGTGCGTTTGTCCAAACTGTACTGTTTATTTTACTGTGTATGTGTCTACTGTGTGTTTATAGTAAGATATCGGTTGTAAATCGTGCATATCTGTGTGTAATTGTCGTTTTGATTCGCACCACATTTTCGGGCCTGGTCCCTTGAGGCTTCCCTGTCTCATCGGTGGTCGTTGTTGTCTATTTACTTTCGTTCTCTCACTGTTGTACACCACACCTTTCCTATGCCATCTCGAGGTGCTGCATATCGTCATGGCCGGGCACCGAAGGGGGCTCGGCAGTGACGCACGCTGAAAGGGAGTACTCAGTTTTCACTCTGGTTGTTTTCTTGCTTTCCTGTTTGTTACTTGCAAAATCGAAGATTTTTCAAGTATATTGGTCGGTTGCGTTTGTGGTTCTGTCTCTCTCTGTCTGTCTGTTTGTTTGTTTGTCACCGGCCAACAGATCACAATTTTCAACCGATCTTCACGAAACTTCACCAAATGGTAGAGTTGGTCGGTCAAAAGCAAGAAGCCTATTGTTTTTGGGGTCAAAAGGTCAACATAGGCCAAAGGGCACCAAATTTGCTAAATTTTTAAAATCCTCAATTTTCATCTGATTGACTTGAAATTTGAAGAGGACTTGCATCTAACTACTCAACTTCTAACTACACATCACAACTCTCTCTTCCTCATACATGGTGATTTCAATTGCCACCATGCCAGTTGGCTGGGTGTGGGTACCTCTCTCACCAGCCATGGCATCTCAGCAAATGCCTTCTGCGACTCACTGGGACTAACACAATCTGTCAATTTCCTGACCCGTATCTCAGGCAACGGAGCATCTTCTCTTCTAGACTTGGTTATGACTAACTTCCCTGCAAATGTCTGCTGCTCTTCTTCTGCTCCAATCAGCTCATCTGATCATGTGCTTGTTGAAGTGGACATCTCTCTGACCATTCTCAGAGAGCCTCCTCAGCGTCGACGAGTCTGGCATTTCACTCAGGCTAACTGGCACGGTCTTCAAGCAGCCATCAATCATCTGGACTGGTCTCCCATCTCTACCACCTCTGACATCAACTCATCCTGGGAATTCTTCCAAAGTAAATTGCTCTCTCTCATGCACAGATTTATCCCATCTCGTCTTCAGTTGTCTTACCCTTCCTCCCGTCCATGGTACACTGAATCTTGTGGTGAGGCAGTTGCCCAGAAACAACTTGCCTTCGCCTCCTGGAAAGCAAATCCAACGGAAGGAAATCTCATTTGCTTTCACAAAGCCCAAAACAAGTTTGTGTCCACCCTCAGGAGAGCTAGGAAACAATATCTCTCCACTCTCAAGACCGAACTCTCAAACCTGTCTCCCTCTTCCAAATCCTGGTGGTGTCTGGTCAAATTCGTTTCTGGTGCTTGTTCCCCCTCCATCCCCTCGCTTACCTCAAACGGCTACACGGCTGACTCCGCACGTGAAAAAACTGAATGCCTCAACTCTGTGTTTGCCTCTAAATCTTGTGTCTGAAACCCATTCCTCTCTGTACCCACCGTACCCAGCTGTTCCTGGACTCCGTGTCCTTTCCTCCTGACAAGGTGGAGAAGTTTGTCAATCCTCGACTCTGATTCTGCAACTGGACCTGATGGCATCAGCCCACGAGTCCTAAAATCCTGCTCCGCCACTCTTTCACTCCCTCTCTCTATTCTCTTCACCCTCTCTTTTGCTCAAGGTCATCTGCCATCACCTTGGAAATCAGCCAACATCACCGCTTTACACAAAAAAGGTGCAAAAACAGATCCCAGCAACTACAGACCAATCAGCCTTCTCCCAATTATCAGCAAAGTCATGGAATCCATCATTGCTTCGGATATCAAATCCTTCCTCTTCTACAATGGCTTGATCTCTGATCATCAATTTGGTTTAAGACCAGGTTTGATGAAGATTTGGTTTCAGACCACTTTCTAAATAATCCTCTCCAAGAAGTTCAGTCACTCAAGCTTTTGGGTCTCACTATCTGCCATGATCTTTCCTGGGAAAACCACATTTCCAAGCTGGCCTCCAAAGCCAGTCGCCGACTGGGCATCCTCCGTCGTGCGAAGTCCTGACTTCAGTCAGGTTCACTATGTCAATAAATTATATTTCCTTCAAAATCGTGGTAGATTAGCAAACCTATACATTTTTGGAAAGGTTATAGCATAAGGAAACTAAAAATTAATGTTTACATTTGGAGAGATACCTGTATGGCGGCCATTTTGGATTTTCAAAATGGCCACTGTAAAATACATATTTTGTTCTATTTCTGCCTCTAATTACCCTAAAAACCTTTTTAAATATACTAAACCTATATTTTCAGGGACAAGGAATCCAATGAAAGTATCAAATTGGTGCTATGGGGAATGGTAAGACACGAATCAAAGGTTTTGAATTGCAAAATACTGTCTTTATATTCGCGATAAGTTGCATAATCAAATACATGTTATCATTTTGTACAGGCAGTTAATAACATCAAAATGTGTCACAATAATTCATATCACCAAACATACACAGGCAGTCAGCAAAATCATACATACACATGCAGTCAGTATAACTTCACATCTACACAGGCGGTCAATGACAAAATATACACAGGCAGTCAATGGCATCAAACATACACGATTACAGAATATGCCATTTAGAGTTCGTCATCACTGTCCTGTGTGTCGTATCCGACAATATAGTCCGCATCGTTTTCACAGTCAGTTCCACACAAGCAAAGGTCGGTCAAATTGATTGGCAAATCGAATTGGTCGAATGGTCGATCGAAGCGATTGGTCGAATGGTCGAATGGAATTGGTCGATTGGTCGAATTGGTCGAATCGAATTGGTCGGAATTAGCAAATGTAAACATTGATTTTCAGATTTTCCATGTAATAACGTTTCCAAAAATGTATAGGTTTGCTAATCTACCATGATTTTGAACGAAAAAAAACATAGTGAACCTGACTACTTGGCACACCTGAGCCCCTCACCACATACATGGCTTTCACCTGCAGCTCGATGGAGTACTGCTCTCCCCTCTGGGCCGGTGCTCCCGCCTCACACCTAGCTCGGCTTCACGGTTGAAACCAAAGCTTTCAGAATCATTGGAATCTCCCGCGATGAAGCGAACTCCGAGGGCCTTTCACTTACTCACCGCAGGCAGGTTGGTGGTCTTTGTCTTCTACCGACTCCTCTCCGGCCTTGCTCACCCTGCTCCGTCTGTGCTCTGTCACCCAAATATTCCTTCAGGTCACACATGATCTGCCAGCAAGCCTCTTATGGTTAAACTGCCAAAATCAAGACTCTCTGCTCACCTTCACTCCTTCATTCCTCTTTTCTCCCACCTCTGGAACAAACTCCCTCACTCTCTTCAGTCCCACTCCTCCCTCCAGGTCTTTAAAACAGCTGTTCACCACCATCTTATCATCTCCCATCCATAACCTTGATCTTTTTTACCCCTGCTAATTCACCCCAGATCCACTTTTTTGAAATACCGCCTTCTTTCCTGGAAGTCTGAGCAGTATCCATTTGTTTTATACCTCCCCCAACTGCCCCCCCCCCCTCTCCCCTCCCCCCCCCCCCTCTCCCCTCCCCCCCCCCCCCTCTCCCCTCCCCCCTTTCCATGCCTCCTCCCACAAATCTCCCGATGTCCCTGTTTTCTGCTGTTGTACTTGTGTGCTTACCTCTCTCCCCATCTTGTCTCCCACTCCCTTTATTATATGTTTTATGTGTCCGTTTGTTTTTTGTTTTTGTCATTGTTAGATCTTGCACAAGCATTGATCTTGTATCCATAAAAATAAAAATAAAACATTCTGATGGTGTTTGTTATTAAGTGTAACTTGTGGTTCAGCAGAAAGCAACTGCCATGGCTTCTGGGTCAGCTGGATTAAGTTAAGGAAATTAAATAATATATTAATATGCTCCATCAACCGTTAAAATCTCCATCATAGCCAAGGCTGATGGAGTAGTTTGAATATTGATAGTGTCATTTTGATTTTGAATATTTTGTCAATGCGAACGCCGAACAATGATTTTTTTCCCATATTGTTGCTCTAACCCTGGAGATTTTCCATGAATAGATGGACAGATCAAGAACAGGCTGCAATTGTTGAAATGTACTTTATAAATGGAAATTCAATTGTCCAAGCGCAGTGAGCCCACAGACTACACTTTTAGTAAGTAACAGTGGATGAGGCAACTGGAATTACCTAGATATACACAACTAAAAGTGGAAAAGTACATTTTGTTTCCCCCTTTCAAACCTCCCAGCTCCCCAGAGGTGTTGCACACCTGAACATATTCCCATGTCTCGCATCCCACCACACCTCGTCCTTCCAAAGAAAAGGCAAAGCAGTTGCCCCATTTCTACATAGGTTGTTTTTTGTTTGTTTTTTTTCTCTAATTTGCGCACAGTTGGTTGACGTGCTTGTTCTCCACGGGATCAACGGGCTATTTTGAGAGGATTACTTTCTCAATTGTGCCATTTCAGTTGTTAAATATTAGAGATAACTCTGTCAAGTTGGTATTACACCTGCAAGAAAATCCAACATTTTGTGCACCAACCAAATGTTAATGATCAAATGGAGAAAGATGCAGAGTGGGCTTCAACCAAGTGCACCAACATTTAAAAATAACAATATGAGATAAACAAAGATTAATTTTATTTCCAATATAATTGACAGCCAGTCAAGTTAATCAATAATAACATAAAGCTCCACATTTAATTTTAACCTCCAAAAACAATACAGCATTTGTATTCAAAAACAATTCCCATCATGCACTGCAGTATGACTATTCATGCTCCTCCGCACCGCTTGATTTTCTGGGAAATACGGGCAGGCCACCAACAAGACCAGCTGCTGTGGTGAGCAAGTTCACAGGTGAGGAACCATCGGTGATGAGAGTCGACTGCAGGCCGAGAGCCTTCAGCATCTTCAGCTTTAACGAGATGGACAGCATGTGGACGTGTCAAATAAACATGTGGATGCACAAATCATTTGGACATCGCTATGATTGGCTCAAAGGAATCATTAAAGCCAAATAATCAAAATGTTCATTTTAAAATATAGTAAATAGCTATCAACATGAAACGACTCGCATGAGGCCGGGGTAAAAAAATGCCACAATATAAAAGAGCAATCAGATTGCAGACCCTCGCCAGGACGTGTTTTAGTGGTTGTTCAGGCTTTGATGTTAAAACAAATATGGCGGCCGAACTACGTGACCGACGACATTTTTTTTTTTCCTGCACCAAATTTATCCTGAGATGATAAGAAATTTCATCTCGATTGGATGAAGTTTTATACTTGTTGAATTATGACGTCATAATGGAGGGACCTATGACATCATGAACATATTTTATTCCCCATGGAGAGTTCTTTACAATGAGCCACGTCTCAATTTTTTCTATTCAGCGCTTTCAGAGATAGAGGTGCAAAGTTTTTCGTTTTTTCTAAGATGGCGCCCATACCACGTGACCTATGACGTCATAATTATCATTAAAATATTCCACAGGAGGCACACCTATGGTGAAAATTTCCTATCAATCTGACCAACGGTTGCAGAGAAAATCATATTTATTCTGTGCGGACAAACAGACGGACTCAAATGCAGTACCCTCTCCTCAGACGAGGGTAACGTAACAATAAAAGAAAAGCTTTACTCTTGTGCTGGTTGAAACCACAAATATGGGAGGTTAGATGTACACACACACTTTATATATATATACATATATATATACACATACACACACACAAACGCGAGTTGTCTGTGTGTGTGTCGAGTTTTAGTGTCCGCGTTTTATTCAGAGATGGCTGAACGGATCTTCATCAAACTTTCAGAGGTTCATCAGAGTGCCTGGGAGTGTTTTAGGCCAAAAAAAAAGTTTTTTTGGAGTCTTTGGAGTGGGGGAAAAAAAAAAAAAATTCGCTCGATTGTGCCGAAGCCTTTTTCAATTAATGACATTTATATACAAGAACACATTCGCATAAATAAATACAAAACAATTACCAGACATTTGAATACAAATAAATCAAAATTCCGGAAGGGTTCGAATTTGGAAGTACGGCTTCTTCTTCCTGATCAGCATCACTTAACTCAGAAATGTGAGCCACTCCCCTTCCTCTCCTGCCTCCCCCTCCTCCCTCCCCCTCGCCCTCTCCCCGCCTCCTCCTCTCCCTCCCCCTCTCCCCGCCTCCCCCTCTCTCCCCACCTCCCCCTCTCTCCCCACCTCCCCCTCACCTCTCCCCTGCCTCCCCTTCCCTCTTTCCCCTCCTCCCCTTCCCTCCTCTGGCATTCATTATTGTGCATTTTATTTGCTGTGTCGTGTTTATTTGTGGGTTTCGGATAAGGTAAGCACCCCACCACCCCTTCAGTCCCACGCACGCCATAAAAAAAAGTACCGCCAATTTTCGGCTTGATCATAAGACCAATCGGCTATCCGTCATCTTGTGGTGTTAATCGCTGGTAACGGGACAATATATATATATATATATATATATATACACACAGTACATTACATATTGAGGTGTGTGTACATAGGTATATATGTTGTACACACCACGAGCAAACCACCTTTTCCTTGTTTAAGACGACCACGTGACTTATCAAAGCTGTAACCACGCAGGTTCAAGTGCGTATATACAGCAGAGTTCGAAACCTCCTCATAAGCTGACCGGTGATGTTGGTTCATACGGGCCTTAATAGTTTGCCGAGTTTCTCCTCTGTAGGTCTTGGTGCATGATGGGTCGCCACATCTGATGCCATACACCAAGTCACATTTCCTATCTTTCCGGATCTTGCCCTTAAACTGACCGGTTCAGCAGAATTCTTTATGGTTTACATGATGTAACAATGCCAAACTTGAAGAAGGATCTTCTCACTTTGTCAGACAACCCAGTCACATAAGGAATGGTCACTCATGTCGTGTTTTCTTGACCACCCGGGGTAGCCACACTTGCTGAGAGCACTCCTAATGTTCTCCTTCTCACATAATTTCCCCTCCTGTGTGGTCGGAATATTACCTTCACGATGGAAGAGTGTGAATGACGATTAAGATTATAATTATGGATCAATGGGTGAAACGGTCAAAATTATGTGAATTAAACTGCAAATAGTGGTTCATGTGTGTGGGTTTCTGTACCCTCAAAATTGGATGAAAAGTGACCATTTTTCAGATGAACATCGACGATCTTAGAAGTTTGACCTTGATTACCTTTGACCTTTTGACCTTAAAATAGTTATTTTCCCTATTTAGTGACGCAATATGCAAATGCTGTTCAATTTTCAAGTCAATCGGATGAAAAATGGCAATTTTAGAAATTGGACCTCAAGGTGACCTTTGATCTCAAAATCAATAGGCTTCTTCCTTATGACCAACTCTACCATTTGGTGAAGTTTCGTGAAGATCAGTTTAAAATTGTGACCTGCAAGTGATCGACAGACAAGCAAACAGACAAAAAGAAAAATCACTCATAGAGCGACACTTGCCAAAACAGAACAAAGTAGAATGGCACTCAGTAGATCATCCTTTTGACCTCACAAATCATTGGTGGTTGAATTCAGTGACCTGATATGAAAATAGTCTTCAAATTTTAAGTCAATCGGATGAAAACTGAGGATTTTAGAAATCTGAAGAAAGTCGTTGACCTTTGGCCTATGTTGACCTTTTGGCCTATGCTGATCTCAAAAATGGTTGGTGGTTGAATTCAGTTTGCTGATGTGAAAATCCTATTGGTTCACGAGTTATCAAAGAGTGACCACTATATTCGTCATGGGTGTGTCTGTGTCTGTCCGCAGCATAACTACCCGATGATATCATCCGATCTTGATGAAACTTGGGTGGGAGGTTGATATCATGATCTCGTTGTGTCCTGTTGATATCATGATGCGTATTGCGCCCATTGTGGGCGGAGCCACGCCCGAAAAAGATGTCTTTTTAGGGGGTAATCGAGTTCAAGCTACATCTTCTCCGAGGGAGTTGGTGAAATCTGACAGGGGTTTCGGTATTCGGTTAGGCCAATGTCATGTGTCTAGCCCCACGGAGCTCGATTTTTCATTTTCGCCCCAAGGTCAAGGTCACGAAATTTAGAAAAGTCGATTTTTGATGGTTTTATTACATTGTTCGCTTCCTGATAGGGTGAAATGTCGTACATGATCTTATATTATCACATACATCATGAAATACAAGTTTTCCAAAAAATTTCAGAATCTTTGACCTTTGAAGGTCACAAAGGTCAAATTTTCAAAGTTGTCGGAATCGAACCGAATTTTCGGTATTGTGTAGCTAACTAACCTCATAACATTGATCATTGAGCATCGTCATTGAATACCGCTCGCTCGTGAACCATCGCCGTCTCCTGACTTGTTCAAATTTCAAGTCAATCGGATGAACATTGAGGATTTTAGAAATTTGAAAAAAAGGTGCTTGACCGATGTTGACCTTTTGGCCTAGGCTGATGTCAACAATAGTTGGTGGTTGAATTCAGTTAGCCGATATGTAAATCCTATTCAAATTTCAAGTCAATCGGATGAAAATTGAGGATTTTAGAAATTAGAAAAAAGTGGTTGACATTTGGCCTCAAAATATATATGATTGTCGGACCACGAAGTCCACTATTTGGTGAAGTTTCGTGAAGATCGGTTTCAAATTGTGACCTGTAGGCAAGTTTAAGTAAGCGGACAGACAAACGCACAAACAAACACACAAACCGGAGTGATCAACATACTTGTCAAAATACTTTTTTTTGCCACGTAACACAATACCAACAAATATACTTGAAAAATCTTCGATTTTGCAAGTAATAAGAGTATCGATGGCTAAGGTCCAACACAAGCACACATACCTGGGTGTCTGGTCCAGCAGAGGCCATGGCCTTAATCGTCTCAGCACCGAGGGACTGGACAGTCTCGCAGAAACGCCGGATCTCGATGGTCGCCATTTCTCGTGCCTGCACCAACTCGAGCCCATTTTTCTCTTTGATGTATTTCAGTTCGGCCTCTCGTGCCTGGCAGAGCCTCTCCAATTCGGACTCCTACACAATAAAGAATAATTAGGATTTTGGAACTTGCATTATTAAAAACCAAGTCCATCTAGAAAATACAATTTGATGCAAATGCGGCGATGGAAGTGCCTCAGCCCACATTATTACGTTCGATTTTGATTAAAGGTCATGTGAGGGAGAAGAGGTAGGTAATGGGGGGAACATCAGATGCTTCCAACTCGGGTTGATTTTCAAAGGGCACTTTACAGTTGACCTCTTGAACCTAAAATCAGACACCATCCTGATTTTTCCTTTGTTCAACACACTTGAGATTTCTTTGAATTTGAAAACTGCTATATAAATAAAAATCATTAAAATTGAATCGGTTCGTTTTTATATGACAGTACATCCTTGTGCCAGGTTTGGTTGAAATTCCTGAAATGGTTCACAAGTTGTCATGGCAACAAAAAGAAAATGAATGATAACGGACGGACAGGCAACCCAAAGAAAATGAATGATAACGGACGGATGCACAGGAAACCCCAAAAAAATGAATGATAACGGACGGATGCACGGGAAACCCCAAAAAAATGAATGATAACGGACGGATGCACGGGAAACCCCAAAAAATGAATGATAACGGACGGATGCACAGGAAACCCAAAGAAAATGAATGATAACGGACGGATGCACGGGAAACCCCAAAAAATGAATGATAACGGACGGATGCACAGGAAACCCCAAAAAAATGAAGAACGGACGGATGCACAGGAAACCCCAAAAAATGAATGATAACGGACGGATGCACGGGAAACCCCAAAAAATGAATGATAACGGACGGA
Organism: Myxine glutinosa; assembly: GCF_964187855.1. NCBI lineage: Eukaryota > Metazoa > Chordata > Myxini > Myxiniformes > Myxinidae > Myxine > Myxine glutinosa. The sequence continues at coordinate 255,809,736 of NC_136262.1, read as the reverse complement.
TGCATGGGAAACCCCAAAAAATGAATGATAACGGACGGATGCATGGGAAACCCCAAAAAAAGGAATGATAACGGACGGATGCACAGGAAACCCCAAAAAATGAATGATAACGGACGGACAGGCAACCCAAAGAAAATGAATGATAACGGACGGACAGGCAACCCAAAGAAAATGAATGATAACGGACGGATGCACGGGAAACCCCAAAAAATGAATGATAATGGACGGATGCACGGGAAACCCCAAAAAATGAATGATAACGGACGGATGCACAGGAAACCCCAAAAAATGAATGATAACGGACGGATGCACGGGAAACCCCAAAAAATGAATGATAACGGACGGATGCACAGGAAACCCCAAAAAAATGAATGATAACGGACGGATGCACAGGAAACCCCCCAAAAATGAATGATAACGGACAGATGCAATGCAAACCCCAAAAAAATGAATGATAACGGTCGGATGCACGGGAAACCCAAAAAAATGAATGATAACGGACGGATGCACGGGAAACCCCCAAAAAATGAATGATAATGGACGGATGCACGGGAAAACCCCCAAAAAATGAATGATAACGGACGGATGCACAGGAAACCCAAAGAAAATGAATGATAACGGACAGATGCACAGGAAACCCCCCAAAAAATGAATGATAACGGACGGATGCACAGGAAACCCCCAAAAAAATGAATGATAACGGACAGATGCACAGGAAACCCCCCAAAAAATGAATGATAACGGACGGATGCACGGGAAACCCCCAAAAAATGAATGATAACGGACGGATGCACAGGAAACCCAAAGAAAATGAATGATAACGGACAGATGCACAGGAAACCCCCAAAAAAATGAATGATAACGGACGGATGCACAGGAAACACCAAAAAAATGAATGATAACGGACAGATGCACAGGAAACCCCCAAAAAAATGAATGATAACGGACAGATGCACGGGAAACCCCAAAAAAATGAATGATAACGGACGGACAGGCAACCCAAAGAAAATGAATGATAACGGACGGATGCACGGGAAACCCCAAAAAATGAATGATAACGGACGGATGCACGGGAAACCCAAAGAAAATGCTTCAGCCGTTTGGCTGTGGTCATAAATTTTCAAAATCTCAGTGAGCTTCTTCTTTATCATTCCAATTATCACTGGTTCAATTTCGATGCTCTTCACCTCATTTTTGGCCCAATTTTTTTGGGCCTAAATCACCAATCACCGTTTGGGCCTAAACAATGCCATCTTTTCTTCTTTGTACCTAAATACTATATCCGGTTGCAAAGCTTTGTTTTCTCTGTTCACCCACAGCCGAGACGTACCAAAGACTAAAAAAGGTACGTGCTGCTTCCTTGCTTGATGCTCAATATTTAAAAGGATGGAGCACAACCAACCACAGCACGAGCTCTTCCTGTGTTGAAGATCTTTGTCAGGAAATCCATCCTCCCCCTCCCTCACTTTGACATCAGTCGAATAAATGTTTGCGATATGAGGATGTTCACCAAGTTGATAACTGAAATCCTGATAAATAAATAAAAATTTGTATCATGTGTAAACCCGAAACAATTCTAATGTCTTCCGCATCATGCCGGCTGAGTTGACCCACTGACCCAGTGTGCCAAGCATATCTCTCCGATTAAGAAACAAGGTGGGTGCCGCCTTGCTATGATGGTCCTTCTTTCCTGGAAGTCCTTGCAATGTCCTGGTGTTTTATTCTACTCCCACCCCCCCACCCCCCCTCACCACGCCTCCTCCCCCCAAGCCCTCTCCCTCCCACAGATCTCTCGATGTCCCTGTTCTCAAATGTTGTGTTTGTGGAAGTTGTTTTTCCAAGATGTACCGCTTCAATCATTGAAGCCTCAGCTTGGAGTTTGGCTTTGGCCACTGCTGTTTCCCCTTCAATCTTCGCAGCCTCTGCCCGAGATTGAGCCTCAGCCCTGGCTTCTCCTGTGCTCTCCACAGCAACGCTGAATCGCAAAGGGAAACCAGACGGAACTGCGTGAATGATCCCATTAACCAGAGTTAACCGTTCAATAAACAATTAATAATCAGTGCATCAATAAGACTTCATTTATACGTTCACCAAAAGTTGGAGCAAGCTAAAGATAAACATTTTAGTCTAAATGCACAATTTCACTTTTGCTTTGGGGGACAATTTGTTGTTCTTACCCATAATGCAAAGCGAAATGCATACCTCAGTGCCTGAAGCTCCAGCAACTCCTTACGTGCTTTCTCCGACTCCGCTTGATCCAAGATCTTTTGTCGCTCCAGTCGCCCACGGGCTTCCTGCTCCAAGCGCTCTGCCTCGTGTCTGTAATGACATGTCAAAAGGTTAAGGAAAAATAGCAACAACTACGACAGGAAGTCACATGGACGCGTGACACGTGACACATCTATAGCCATCTCGTACTTCGCTGTGGCCTCCTGTGACTTGGTAGTGATTTCAATGGCAAGCTGCACGGACTTCTGCAGCGAGTCACGGGTACGCTGGTCCACTGGCTCCACCGACTGTATATCTACGCTGGTGATCACCAGGTTATTCTGCGAGAACCTGAAGCTTTCCATCACCTTGAGATTGTGATCCAGGCCAAAGACGGACGTCCGTATGATTTTAGCAGAATTCTACGCGAGGGAAGAGACAATGACGAATGGCTGTTCTCAAAATCTATTCTTCAAAACAAGTTTTTTATCCTATTCCTCAAAGAGGAAAAAGATTAAACAAATGCCAGTTAAAGCTGTAAAGTAATATACTTAAGCACAATCATCTTAACAAGAAGAAAAAGACAAAATGTCAGAGCCCATGTTGTGGTTTTAGTAATCTTGCTGTACGGAGTTAAAGGCCGTCAGTCGGCCATCTTTGGTCAGATTACAAAACACAATCTTCTGCATATGCAGACCCATGTTGTTTTTATTCAAAGTTTGAACAAAATCGGTCCATGCACGTCCGAGAAATGGTTGGGGACACTTTTGTCATAATATGACCGCCAGCCAGCCATCTTGGATCCGATCTCATCTCGAAAGGAAATGGCATGCAGATGTAAGCCATCATCCATTATGTGCGCCAAGTTCCGGTAAATGCATGTCTGGGAAAAGGTTGAAGACGTGTTCAATATCCGGGAAAAGGTTTAAGACGTGTTCAATATCAAGTTTTTTTTTTTCTTTCAACTAAAATGGCCGCCAGTCTACCAGTCGGCCATTTTTGATCAGATCTCAAAATAAAGTGAGATGCACGTGTACGCCATCATGCACTCTGCTTGTGCCAAGTTTGAACAAAATCGGACCATGCATGTTCAATAAATGGTTGGGGACACGATTATGTAACAAAATGGCCGCCAGTCGGCCATCTTGCATCCGATCTCGAAAGAAAATGACGTGCGTATGTAAGCAATCATTCATTTTCTGTGTGCCACGTTTGAACAATATTGGAAAATGCATGTCTGAGAAACGGTTGAAGAAGAGTTCAACATCGGGGTTTTTTAAAAACTAAAATGGCCGCTAGTTAGCCATCTTTGTTCGGATCGCAAAACAAAATGATGTACAATGTATACAATCATGTATTGTCTTTGTGCCAAGTATGAACAAAACCGGTCCATACATCTCAGACGAGACCCAATCCAAAAGCCTCCATTTTGGACCAAGTCCAACAGGTGCTAATAGTGCAATAATAAGCAATTATGCTGCACCAATCGCCAATGTTCATTCTTGTTGGTTCACACAACCCACCTTGTGGAAATCGTCAAACTGCACGGATGCCACCGAGCCTCGGATACGCGAGGCAATGGCCTTGCAGAAATCTCCCACGAAGTCTGGCACACTGAACAACCTTGATGCTTCCTCAGGTGCAGCCTTATCAGAGATGTCAAAATGCCTGCAAATGGAAGTGCAATCCCACGAACACCAAATGTGACGAAAAGAGGTCCTTACCTGCACGAGAAAAGCATAATGGAGTTTTACAATTCCCAGAAAAATAACCGACCAGTTGAAGGATATTTGCAGCTGCAGGCGAGCATGATCAGCAGTTTCCACAGTGATTATGTCACCGCAAAAGTCCGGTCCGAGGAGCAAACAGATGCTTCGGATGACGTTGGGTTTCTTGGGCTTCCCACCGGACAGACTCAACACAGTGAACTGTTCATCAGGACCAAGCATCACCAAATCGGGTCCAAACACAACACTGAAAACAACAACAACAAAAAAAAACAGACCAGGGTCAAGTCAAGTACAGAAAAAAATAGGATCACAGGTCCTGAAGCTCACCTGGATCAGGAGCAACAGTCACTCAAACCCCCCATTGACCCCTTTTGATTTTTGCTGCAGTCAATACACCTTCGTTAGGCATCAGATATCAATCTTATGGCCAAGTTTCATCGAAAGTGTGCGTTTGGTTCAATCTATGACCGAAGTGTTTACGGACTCACTAACCCACGGACACTGCTCAATCACATAGGCTCACTGGACTCGAGTCCAGGTGAGCTAACAATGGACATCACCAGCTCCGAGATAGCACATGGTCCAAATGATATTAAATGTTTAACAATTAAATGGAGTTTGTATTTATACCACAGACTTTTACCGAGCTTTCTTCTCAGTGTAGTCGTAGATCTGGGAGGCAGCATTGTGTGGAACACGGTAAGTCACACCACGCGTGCGGCTTTGAGGGGCTTGGTCCACAGGGTAGCTGTAATCCCCACGGTCAGAACGCGGATCCTTGTTGTTGCAGAGTAAAAACGCCAATAGAGGAGGCAGTTGCTTTTCCCACAGCTCCTCGACCTGTGTAAGCATGTAGGTCTCCCCACACACCACACGGACCTGCTCACGGGGAACACAACACAGGAAGCCAGAAATACCAGCAGTGAAGTGCAGTGACAAGAACCTGTGCATTTTGAACTATTAATGCAATGTCTCCATAAACAAAACATACACTCACGTGCAAAGTCTGACACATTCATGAGTTACAAGAAATGGATGTTCTGAACATCAACAATCCTAGCATAGAAAACAAGTCAATTCTCTGTGGTTTTATATGTATGATAATTATACAATTTAAAACAGCGAGGACAATCTGCACCAAATTTTGCATATGTGCCTGGGATACCCAGGGTCAGGTCGTGGGCACAAAATAATCCACCCAAACCCACAAGGTTGGGAGACTACTTGCGATTTCCACCCCCCCCCCCACACCATAGCGGGGACCCGCATGGTACAGCGCAAGTGGTTTACTGACCCCTGCTGGATGCAAATGGCTGTACAAGCTGCATGGGGGATTATTTGGACAAAGAAAAAAGAGAAAAATGATGACTTCAATGACTGATGACCCAGAAACTTCGATTTTTGGAAGGTGTTGTAGGAAACGTGGAACACCATTCCACAAGAGTTTATAACTAAATAATTTGACATGGCCGCGAATAGAGAAGCAGTTCGCAATTTATCAACCGTGAATATGCGGAACCGCGGATAGCGGGGATAGCGGGGTTGGACTGTATATAGGAGCAAATTATTGATCATTTCCTCATCATTGAAATATCCACATGATTATATAAATCCGTTATTTAAAAAATCTTCCCAGGTTCCATACATTACAACAAGCTTGGACAAATCCAAAGAGAAAAATGAAAATGTAATAACCTTGCCCGTTTTAATATTGCGGACATAGACCCCTTCATTATCATCCATAGGAATTGATGTTCGCTCGGCTATCACTTCCACTTCCACTGGTGGGATATAATCCACAGGTCCTCGAATCATCCAGCGATCTCCAGCTTTCCTATTCACCTGGTCCTCATCCTAAAAAGAAAGAAAAAAAATTGAAGAAAAAAAAAATGAATGAAAAATAAATTGCAAAATATACAAAAATACACGATTTAAAAAGTCACGAAAAGAGTAAAATTAATTAACACGTACAAACAAATGGCTGAACACCCACTGAAATAGTGACAAGAACCACAATGACAGTTTTAGGCTTCAGATATAAAAATCCGAATTTGGTCTTCCTGCTGAGCCACACACATAAAATTATATTATACTAGCCGAAAGCACCTGGCGTTGCCCGGGTTATTTTTGAATGAATTTACTACTATAATTCAGCTTTTACGCGTGGCCGGAGAAGATTGACTACTATCTATCTATAATTCCAGTAATCTCTGTGTGTATGTGTGTGTGTATGTGTGTATGTGTGTGTGTATGTGTGTGTGTATGTGTATGTGTGTGTGTATGTGTGTGTGTATGTGTGTGTGTATGTGTGTCTGTGACCGCTGTTTCTCGACAACCACGGGTCCGATATACTTGAAACTTGCCAGGTATATTGCTGGGGACCTGAGGATGTGCCTTTTCAAGGTTTCATATTAATCGGAGAAGTAGTTACCGAGCTATGTCCAAAAAACGATTCAACCAATCAGAGAGCAGCGAGCTATCACGTGTGCCGAACGTGGCGAACAGACTCTGCCTCGGACGGCACATTTGAGAGCGTATTCATTTATTTCACGTTGGCAAACTATGTTGGCGCTATGTTGGCGTTAAACTATGTTTTAAAACTAATTAAAACTAATTTGCGATTCATCGTAACTGCGATATGCGACCTTCCGGACAGTCAAATGAGGACGTCACTTCCGGACTTACGGATAGTCATAGTGACGACGTACTGATGCTGAACGTGGCGAGCAGACGCTGTAAGGTACGATCGATTGTAGTACACGTTTATAATAACTCTGCCGATACAGGCCCGATTAACTGCAGCGCCATCCGAGCTGCGGCGTCGGGACGATACATTCATTGTACGGTCACATCACGCACTTACGGGCACGCCCATGCATGCATGGGCGAAGACATATTTTTTTTTTTTTTTTTGGCAAGGAACGGGCACCCACGTACGGGCACGTCCTAGTATATTTAATCTCCCGATTATACACACACACACACACACACACACACACACACACACACACACACACACACACACACACACACACACACACACACACACACACACACACACACACACACACACACACACACACACACACACACACACACACACACACACACACACACACAATCCCGTAAGTCTGGAACATCACGAAGTGAAAAAATAATGAATCACTTATTTTGCCAGGTTTCCAGAGGGGGATTGATGGGGATCACGAGGGAGGGAGGGTATATACATATAGACACTGACATACACGGTGTAAGGTAGTCATTTTGAATTGCTCATAGAAAAGCGTGGCGGTACGTGTAGGTCACATGGTAGAAACGTATAACATGGTATAATTGCTCCAAGTGCTGTACTATTTACTGTATTTTCATCCACAAAGTTCTGCTTTGCACGTAAAACGAGACCCATCTCCTCTTCCAGTACAAACGCTTCTTGAATTCCATTCTCCAGCTGCTCCCCAG